>NW_016805506.1:1522475-1550428 GCF_001698545.2 Rhinopithecus bieti | reverse complement strand
GGGGGAGGGGGGAGGGATTGCATTGGGAGTTATACCTGATGTAAATGACGAATTGATGGGTGCTGACGAGTTGATGGGTGCAGCACACCAACATGGCACAAGTATACATATGTAACAAACCTGCACGTTATGCACATGTACCCTAGAACTTAAAGTATAATACAAAATAAAATAAAAAAAAAAGAAATAGTTTATTCATGGCATTGCTTAGTGTCCCGTTATATGAATATACTGTACTTTATCCATTCTACTCTTGCTATTTTTGTTGTATTAAGGTTTAAAATATTTCTGCTGAATAAATATCCTTTTGTGTGTCTTTTGGGAGTGCACAAATATATGCATTTCAGTGGGATATTCCTAAGAATGGAATTGCCATGTCATAGGGTGTTCATTTGAACAGCATTAGCAAACACTTTAACAGGTTTTCAAAGTAGTTGAAACAATGTACACTCTCATCAGCGGTGCAGGCAAGTTCTAATTTCTCTACATCTTTGCTAATATTTTGTATTGTATGTTATTTTTATTTTAGCTATCCTGGAGCCTATATTGTGCTAACACTTTGTGGTTTGCGTAAGTATTTCCCTAACAACTAATGAGGTTGAATATGTTCTTCTTTTGAGACGCTTGTTTAAGTCATTTTTTCCTATTTATCTAATAACCTCTCTGTATTTTTTCCTTAATATGTAGTTGATTTTTATGCATCTATTTGTACATTTAATGTTGTGCATTATACATTTTTATACAAGTGGGTTATAGTTCATTTGAAAAATATTTTAGTAAAGGAAACAGTATGATTCCAGGGATTACATATTTAGCCACTAAGTTGACATTTGTAGACTGTTTTGCATTTAATGTGCATATATATTTCTTTCTTTCTCTGTCCTGCTTAATGTCTTCCCAAAATGCTCGGCAAATAGAATGCATCATGATTTCCATTTTGAGATAAAAAAAGAAAGCTTAATGAGGTTAGTTCTCAGAGATAGTAAAGTGGTAGTGTCAGTCCTGGGAACCATATCTTCTAACTTCTATACTTAAGTCCATCCACATTTAAAGTAAGCACTCTCTCCCTGAGTGCTCCTTGTTGTATTCCTGTGTATGTGATCACTTTTCTGAAACTTTTCCTCACTGTTTAAATGTAATCAAGATTCACCTTATACTTCACCTTCTCCAAGAAATATTTTCTGATATCTTCCTATTCTTGTCCAGAATTCTGTAACATCATTTACTTATATCACTGTTTTGACTTATATTATCAGTTAGTTTTCATGCACGGATTCTCTAGCTTCACAAGTACACCTTAAACACAGAGGTCATGTCTTCCATTGATTTGTTTACTCCATGAAAGTGGTTCCGGCAGCATTTATCTGCACATTTAACCAAACAAGAGGATAGAGCATAACAATTCTTGTCTGCTGAAGTCATCATCCTTCTGGGATGGGTTCACTGGCTCTGAATTATCTTGAAGACTCACTCTTTGAATGTAGTTGGAAGATAAAATGGTGAAAAAAAACCCCACTAGATGTAATGTGTGAACACCATATTCTAATTACTAATTGTTGCATCTTGAATGTATCACTTGCTGTCCCTGTACCCTACTTTCCTCATCTGCAAAGTGGACAAACAATTTACTAAAGGAAAATGTTTGATTCCAGGAGATACGTATTTAGTCACTAAATTCACATTTTGTAGACTGCTTTGCATTTAATGTGTGTATATATAAATATATATTTATCCGTTCTGCTTCATGTCTCCCCCAAATATTTGGCAAGCAGAATACATCATTATTTCCATTTCTGAGATGAAAATAGAAAGCTTGATGAGGTTAGTTCTCAAAGACCTACCTACTTATACCTCAAGATTAATGTGCAGGTCAAATGAGGTAGCATATGTGAAACTCTTTGGAAGACTAGCCAGCAGTGAAAAATATTAGCAATTGCTATTTTTCCAACAAAGTATTTATTAGTATTAACTTCAGTTACCATACTAAGTGACAGTAACACTCAAGAATCAAAATTTCCATGTTTTTTTTTTAAGTCCTTATTGGTGAAATGTCAGATACGATGGCTGTCTGAGGAAGGTATGTGAGTGGCTTACCTGCTCTTGATCACATCATATCCTGTGGAGTTCAGCTGCCTTCTGACTATGGAAAAATCCAGCTGGGAGAAGCAGGAGATGGAGAAGTATATAGAAAGTATTACTGGATGTAAATTAAAGAACAATATAATTTGGAGAGTAGAAATAATTAAGTTGATACAAAAAAATTAAAGAAATATCAAGATTTAAAAATGTCTTATACAACATCTAGTTGAGGCCACCAGTGAATGCTTCTTTGGCCCCTGCAACAATTTGTCCCAGAAAAACATTCACAAATAACTTTCATTTCATTTGTGTATGCAAAAACCTGAGTTCATTTTGGACTTCATCCACACCAGCCTGTGTTTTCCTGGCTACTTGCCAATGTGTCCCCTTGCCTCTTGATCTCAGCAGCAGGCCCCCAATAAATCAGAAGGAGGCTCTGACCTTCCCAGCAGGATCCAGAACTTTGGCTTCCCTTCTCCAATCTGTCACTTTAGATGCAGGACCAGAGTGAGGAAAGACAATCACAATCTCGGTTATTTGTAAAAACATTGCCTGCTCTTGCTAATGTTTGCAAGCCAGGGACAGTCAGGGTTGTTGTTTAGAAACAATGGTCTGACATTGACTGGTCTCAGCAAACTGAGAGAGAGCACACTGCAAGACAGAATGAGATGGACAAGCCTCTCTCACTGCTTATGCTGGAGTCCAGAAGGAACCAAAAGGAGAAAGGGTCTTGGCAACGGCCAGCTCCCTGATCCTAACCTGCCTCATTCATTTTTCCCTGTGCCAAACTGCATGCCAGCTGGAAATGCCCCAATTACTGTGCTCGATCAAATACAAAAATCTTTTAGGCCAGAGTTTTTTTGTTTTGTTTTGTTTTGTTTTTTTTGTTTTGTTTTGTTTTCTTTTCTTTTCTCAGACTGCTGTGAATGAAGTCAGCTGTGCTGCCTGTACAAATGTGACCTACAGGCCTTTATGTGCCAGATGTGAACAGATGTGCACTTAGCACGAATTCTTTATGCCAGCCACCAGTTAGTGGAGCAGCTGATTAAAAGAGACAAGATAGAGAAGCAAATGTGACTGTATAACTGGCTAACACAGCAATATAGACTTGCAAGCTAAGCAAAGGTTGAAAATCCAGGTAAAATTGGACCAAGCTTGAAAAAGGAAGGTCAAGGGAAAATAAACAAAGATAGAATATAAAACGGGATTGGAGAAGGATGAGAAAACCATATTTTCTGAAACTTTATGGTCTTACACAAGATGCTTGTAAATGCAAACTTTACAAATTTAGTAGTATGCACATGCATACATATATATTTATTTAAAGGCATTAGTAATATTAGATGATTTTAGTGGACTTAAACCCTGGGTTAACTTTCATCAAGAAACATAAAGCACAAACAAAAAGCCATCTATTTGACTTTACAGTTCATTCAACCAATACTTACTTGGGGACTTGCTAATCAAGAGTTTATACTGGCTCGTGGAGAAAGTAAAAAGATAAAAAGGGAAAGCAGATCTTTCCTTAAAAGAATTCTCAATATTTTGAGAAAGAACAATATTCTTAAGCAATTTATGCAAAGCAAAGCATAAGCAAGCATATGTTAGGAAGATCTGATGAATATCAGAAGGGCTAGATTTTTGGTGGTGAGCAGAGGTGAGTAGACAATTTTGGCTCTCAAGAGTAGAGAGTTTTGTCCCCTGAGGAACATTTGGCATTGTGTGGAGAGATGGTTGGTTCATAACTGATGAGTGTGAAGGAATATTGACATTTAAGGAGTAGAGGGTAGTGACCACGGACCCATGGATGTTGCTAAACATCTTACAATGCACAAGACAGTCCCCATAGCCAAGAGCTATCAGGCCCTGAACATCAATAGTGCCATGGCTGAGAGGCACTGCCTCAGTTTAGGATACAGAGAGGATCTCTCTGGCAGAGGAAAAACCTTATACAGACAGCTGACACTACTTGAGAACCCCAAGCAAATCACTGAAACTGAAGTGTGGACCATAGGAGGTTAGGCCATAAAAGGAGGTGATCACTCACTTGTAGAGGGCTTCCATTAGCCTCTTGAAGAGGTGGGGCTTCAGTTTTGGTTAGGGAAAACAGAGTCATAGAAAGGGATGTAGCTCTAAAATAATGTGCTTGACTGATGACTCAGAAAGAGCTCTTCGTGAGATGTATTGGAGAGGCAGAGAATGGAATTGGGAAGACAAGAGCTGAGGACATAGTAACATGAGGCTCTGCACTGAGGCAGTGGAGGTGGGAGTCCAGAGTGACTAGAGCTAGCGGAAGATGCACTACAAGGATTAGAGTGTGGAATGTGTGGGCTGTACCTTAGAGAGGGGGTTCAAGTAGAATGCCAGAATTTTCAGAGTCGTATCTGGGGACAAGGGAAGGAGTAAACCAACCTTCAATAATTGCCTCCACTATAGCTGGTGTTATATAATTAAGCCTTTGCAACACCCCTCTAAACTAGCTAATATAAACCTTTGCTTTTTATTATTGTTATTATTATTATTATCATCATCATTATTTTAGAGACAGTGTCTCCATCTGTCACCCAGTCTGGAGTGTAGTGGCACAATCATAGCTCACTATAATGCAAAATCTTGGGTTCAAGCATTCTTCCTCCCTCAGCCTCCCGAGAAGCTAGGGCTAGAGGCGTGGACAACCATATCTGGCTACATTTTTAGAAATTTTTTGTACAGATGGGATCTCACTATGTTCTTGAGGCTGGTCTCAAACTCCTGGCCATAAGTAATCCTCCTTCCTTGGCCTCCAAAAGCACTGGGTTTATAGGCATGAACCGCTGTACCTGAACTGTTTCTGTATTTTAACAGGTGTTGCAACAGAATGACCAAACACCTGGGTTTGCCCAAGACTAAGAGATTCCCAAGACATGAGACGTTCAGTGTTAAAATGGGAGGCTGGGCATGTTGGCTTATGCCTATAATCCCAGCACTTTGGGAGGCCGAAGCAGGAAAATTGCTTGAGGTCAGGAATTTAAGATCAGCCAGGCAGCATAGCAAGACCCCATTTCTACAGAAAATTAGAAAAAAAAAAAAAAAGGCCAGGCATGGCGGCATGCACCTGTGGTCCTAGCTATTGAGGAGGCTGAGACAGAAGGTTAAGGCTACAGTGAGTCATGGTTATGCCACAGCACTCTAGCCTGGGAGACAAAGTAAGACCCTGTCTCAGAAAAAAAAGAAAAAAACAAAAAAAAAAAACAAACAGAACCAAAGAAACAAAAAAACAGCGGGGGAAGAAGGGAAGTCCCAGGCAAATGGGAAGGATTTGATCACCTCAACCCCCGAGCTCCAAGCCTTTGAATGCTCAGGTAGCCAAATCCATGTGGCTTGAAGGGAGCAGAGCTGGGATTCATCTTCTCTCACTGCAGAGGCCACACTTCTTTCCCACACCACACTGACTCTCAAGGAAAAGACCACAGCTCTTCACAGAAAGGCAGTGCAGAGGAGAAACATGTCAGATTCAGATCAGGGACAAAATGGGGATAAAATGTTCTATTTTGGAAAATTGACATTTGAGTTTTTAAAAATAGAGGCTTTCATGATGAACTTTTGTTTTAGTCTTTTCTCTCATCCTCAGTGTTCACCGGGCCCTCTTTCCTCATTTTGTTTAAAGGCTCGATGCAGAGTGGTTATTTTTGTGACTGGATAATCACCTGTATTTTAAGCTTAGGATCCAGACTCTGAGTAAAGGTGTGATATGCATCTAATGAATAAATATCTGCCTGGAAAATGTGATTCACTTGTGTCAGGACGCCTTCCTCATTTTTTCCAAGAAGCAATGACAGGTCAAGTGTTGATCAGGTTCGTGCTGCAGTTGCTGTGTTGATATAGGGTGAGACTGAGACCCTCAGATGAGGCACTGTGAAAGGGATTCAGTGAAGAGTTGACCATTAGAATCCCATCACTTTCCTTGCCTTGAATCCCTGCTCATTTTTTTCTTAGGTCGGAGAAACTGAGGCACCTGACCAGTGGTATCAGCCCCCACTGGGAACTCCCAAAAAATTCAAATTCATGCCCTCACCACAGACTTACTGAACTAGAACTTTTGTGGTGGGTCTCAGGAATTTGTGATTCTCACCATCACTAAAGAGTTTAAGCTCTGCCTCCCTGAGCTTTAGGAAACTCATGTACAAAATGGAAAAAATAACAAATCTTGTCTTCTATGGTTGTTGTGGAAATTAAGTGATACAATATATGAAAAGCGCTTAATATTGAATTTGGCACTAAATAATAATTTAATAAATCTAGGTATCACTGTTAATAATTATAATTATTTAGCTATTGATTCACTCACTAATTCAAGAAATATTTATTGAGCTCTCTTTAAATGCCAAGCACCACCCTAGGTTCATACCAGAGTATTCACCACTCTAGAAATATGTAATGTGCCTTGAGAGTGTCATGCTTTGGCTTGGGCCATCTTAGTTTTATGGATTTTTCTTTCGACTTCTCTGGTACATTCACACTTATTTATCCTCAAGACTGAGTTAATGCTTTTCAAAATTTCACTTCCATTGCTGTACCCAGAATGAATCATAGCTCTTTTCTCCATATGATCTGAATACTCTGCTCAATCTGTGACTTCAGTAATTATCAATCCAAATATGTACACTGCAGTCAAGGATTGAGTCCTTGCCTGTAGGGTATATATCAGTCTTCCCACAGATTGTGAGATTCCTTAAGGAAAGATCCCTTTTAAATTTACGTTTGTATCTTCAGAGCCTTGAATCTGATCTGGTTAGGAACGACGCTCAAGCATTTTTATTTACTTACTTTAATAATGAGACAAATTAATCCATATTGGCATATTGAGCTTGCTTGCCTTGGACTGAGGGTCAGAGAACAGTAGTTACAGCTGAGCTGAAAAGGTAGCTGCCTCCTTGAGTTAGGGGGTTATACAGTTCTCCCATCCTCAATCTAAGCACAGATGCATGGGATCTCTTGAAAAAAGATCTCTAATTCATAGTGGGAAATGAGGTCGCAAGTAAATGACTGTCACAGTCATCAAATATTAAAGCAAAGGAAGCTGAGACATTCTGAAAACGAATATTCTCATTTTCAGATTGTCAAAAAGAGTGTCAAAGAAGTACACAATATTTCCTGTCCTTCAGCTCATTCATTCATCCAAAAAATATGTACTTCATGTAATTCTGTGCCTGACAGTCTACCAGAAACTGTTGCTAGCATGTTCTTTCCCTGGCATCATGGGATCTCTATGTCTCCATGTCTATCAATAGCCCTTTTTTTTTTTTTTTTTTTAGGATACCTCTGGATATGAAGGAGACACTCAACTGGCTGTCTAAATGGGAGCAGCATTGCCAATAGGACAGGAGGAGGAAGGGATAGGGAAAAACTGCGTCCAAGAAACCACACGTGGCTGAAGCTACATTTTTTTTTTTTTCCCTGTGGTCAAACATGTAAATTATTTCCTGTCTGGCTTTAGGATTCCTGTAATCTATCCCCAGTTCTTTCTCTAATAGTGATTTAGGGACATTGTCTTAATGACCTACTTTCTGTTTTTTCATTTTTTATACTGAGTGGATTAGACCTGTCAATGGTTCATAACTTCGTTAGGTCGCAAGAACAATTTGAGGTCCAATAAAAGCTCTGAACTTTCTCCTGAGGAAGGAAAATTGCACAAACACATGCAAACACATAAATGCACACTTTTGCAGCATTCATAGAATCACTGCTTTCTAACCTAAGGTCTCATGATTTCCACATTAAGAACTCCTAGACTCAGAAGTCTCCATGACTCTTCTAATTGTATGATTCTACCATATCAGCTTTGCTCGAAACACCCTTTCCTGCTGGATCTTTCAGACCTAGGGTGTGATTGAGAACTTTTACTCCAACTTGCTGCTCTGTCTCCCTCAGCTCAAGACTACAACAAAAGGTGCCTGGCAAGCAGATGCACATCACCTATGAGTCTGTGGGTGGTGCAGAGAGGAGAAAGAAATGGGAATTCCAGTCCTAGTGCAATGTATGTCTCCTGCCTGCCTTGCTGGGTTTCACTTATCGAATTAGGACAAATTGGAACTTTCATAAACTGTGATATAAATCATTGTCTCAGGTTAGCAGATGCAGTCACACTAGGGTAGAACACTGTTAATAACTCTGCTGGATTAGGACTGATTGGAATGATTTGAAACTTGTTTCTCTCAGCTTGATCAGCCTCAATGTAACCACAGCAATTATCCCATTTTACTTTCAGTGGCTCAGCACAGACATGTTGCTACTTTATATCCATCCCTTTTAATGAAGCCAGCTCAGACTTTTGTTCATTTGTCAAAGTGCTGTCCTATGCAAACAATAAATAACTCTACCCCTTGGGGTGCAAGGTGTATGTTTGCAAGGCTGAGATCTCCAACGGGCTAGACAAATACAATTCATATGTTGATCATTTCATTGACTTATTTATTCATTTCATCGTTTCTTATTTGAGCAGCTGCTTTGTGCCAAAAAATGAATGTGTTAGGCTGTGGGACATATCGAATTGTATTAAACCATATAATGTTGCATCTGTGTCATTGCTATCTCCCTGGTGAAGTGTACATTTCTAAAGGCAGGGAATATCCTTTAATAATATTAATGGCTACAATGCAATGGCTCTCTACAATGGACCATGAACTATGCTAAACCTAACCAATGTCACAGAGTTACAAAGGAGTCTATAAGAGGCAGCCCCATCTTTGGACTGAACTGATTAGCAAAGACTTCATGAAGGCAAGGCATGTGAGCAGGACTTTAATAAATAGAGCAAATTGAACTTGATTATTGAAGGATAAAAAAGAAAACGTATTTTACACAGAGGGAAGGGCATGATCCAAAGATATCCTTCATTACTTTATTGAAAATCCAGATGAAATATTAGATGGCACAGATAGTGTAAAAAAATCCATATAAACATCCATTTTAAAACCACATAAACTTGGGCTAGTTGCCAATGAAATATAAATTAAAAAATAAATGTGTATTCAACATTTAGCACATTTGTGACTTTCAGGTTACATGAGGTCCGAGGCCTTGACTTTTATGAGTGTTTAACATAATAAATTTTGTTCATTGCTCTGGCGGATACAAAATTAAGTAAGATGCAGTGTCTTAATGGGCTGCCTGTTCAATTGAGGAGCTAGAATAGGTTGAAATCGGTTTCATGTTGGCAATTGATATCAAAATGCAAGCAAAAGTTTAAAAAGGAGTAAAGTTAGTGGAGCGCCTTTCCCTTCTACCCCTCACTCCCACATTTCCACATTTTACTTAGTTATCTCTTCTTCAAAGCTATTTCCACAGAGACACAGAGAAGCTATTCCTATCATAAGCCCCTTCTAAATCAAGTATATCTAATTTTGATTTAATATAATAGTGTCATTGAAAACACTTTTTTTGGCAAGCTGTAATATCTTTCTATAGAAATATTTTATTTTAGAGATCATTTCATTCATATATATGAACCATTCTTTAAAAATGTATATGAAAGTATATATATATATATACACATATATATCCTTTTTTGAGATACCTTCTGAAAATTTACATATATATCAACATTCATATATGTGAATGTTCATTCATAAATATATGAAAGAAACAGTTCATATACTCGCCTTCCAAAAAAAGAAATAAGATTTTCCTAAAAAGTTACAACCCTTGAATATTCCTACTAGATTCCATTCTTCTCTCTTGTTCTCAATCCCACTTGAGGTAACCACTTTTATGAAGTTGGTTTCTATTACTCTTCGCATATACCTACAAAATCCATATAAATGTGTTATTACTTTATTAAAAGCACACTTCTTTTGTCCACTCACATAAGTTTTTGAGATGTAGCCATGTTAATAGGTTTGGTCTTAGTCCATTCACTATTACTGTTGCATGCTATTCTATTCCATGTGGGTAAAGTTGGTTGTCTATGTAACATACTGCTTATTTGCCTCCACCACTAGGGCCAAAGCTCCATGATGCTCTTAAGGTAGATGGTCCTTAGCTCTATCCATAGTGTCTGCACACCTGGCACAGAATAGTGGTTCAGACTATGTGCTGAATGAGTTAACGTGTCCACAAGAGAACAAGACATTCATGCTATAGGGGAACTATGGGAAGAGAAGATGGTATTCAAGGTTCAATTTTCACAGGATTTCTTGACTGTTGAGCTTTGGATGTAGATAAAGAAAACCCATGAAAGTAGGAAATTAAGCTTACACATGGGCATATAATGGCCTAACAGTGACATATGTAAAAAAACATAAAAAAATAGAGCTGGGTAGAATTTATGGTGCTGGAATGATGAAAGCATGGGAGTGACATAAAGAGGAGGCCTGAAATTTTTCTATCAGTTTGCTTTGGTAACACCTGGTGGTTCTACTCATACCTACCGGCTATCAGAAAGACAGAACAGATATCACTATTGATATTTGTAAATACTGAGGAAAATCTAAACATCACAATATAATGACAACTTCCAATTATAAATTTATAAATTTAGAGTCTATACTTCAAATAATCTCCCAGTACTTAAATCTCAGCTTCTGATGAATTGCACCCCCTTCCACCTTTGCCATATGTTCACTGGCAGAGTTTGTCCAGTGGAAACTAATACCTTCTAAAGCAACCTTTCCTAGCATGTTTGACTTTTAGAAAATTTATTTTTAGTAACAGGTTAAGTAATATTAATGATAACAACAGCAAAGAAATGACTGCCTTTAACATACATCGCATGTGCCAGTGAGTAAGCTAAGTTTTCTATGAATTTGTATATTTAATCCTCACAGTATCTCTATGAAAATAATGAAGACAGACTTAATAAATATTAAATATAGGAATACCAGTGTTCTTCCTATTTTATAAAGGAGGAAATAGAAGTAACAGAAAAACCAACATTTGCACATAGCCATACAGTTAGTAAAAAGGAGAGCTGTGATTCAAATCTTATCCTGGCCACCATGATAGATGAGCCTCCCAAGGAGAGGATGCCTGCCTATAACTGTCTCCCAGTGATTGTACTTCCAGATAACAGTCTGACCCCAATTTTTTTAATCATGTCAACATTTGATATATTTGAAGATAGTTAACTTCGACCATATAGTGTATCCTCTTCGTACTTATCCCAGCATTCTTTGTTTCTTCAGAGATTTCTCTTTAGACATAGTTTCCTTTATTCACATGATCTTTTGTGGGATTTAGAAATGAAGTAGGTCAAAACTGAATTGAGTCAGGGTTAATTAGGAGCTGAAACACTCCAAGAAGGGTGGTCTCTTTGGCACCTCAGAGCCTAGTAACATATTTTAACTACTGCTGTTGTAGCATTCTTGCAAAGACCCTGTCTGTTCTAAGTTTCTGCCCCAAAGTAATTGCTGGTTGCCCCTGCCTGCTTGAGATGGGTTGTCTTCCTTTCTGAGACTTGTGCCATTAAAGTGAGTCACAGGAAATTGACATAGCAGTCACTGACTCCTGAGGGGCGCAGAGGATGTGATTAGGGGTCATTATGTCCAAGGTCGTGGGCTAAGATAACATTCATATATGGGTTGCCATGGAAACAGAAGTGAAATGACCTGCCTCTTTGCCCCCACCTGGATCTCTCCCTGAGAAGCTGATTGAAGAGGAGGCTTTGGATGGTGCTCCAAAGAGTAAGGACCCGTTAAGTGACCTTTTATTTGGCAGCAGAGGCCACCAAGTGAAGGCAGTAATACCATGAAGAGAGAAGAAATGATTGATAGCAGTGGGAAACCTCATAGCATTATGGAATAGAGTGCTGATTACCCCATAAATTGGAGTAAAATAGACAGCAATTCAAAAAATGTCAATGTCCAATTTATTGAAATGGTGTTAATTTCTCACTGCCTAAATTCATTAGGAGAATCATATCCAGATCAAATAACATGTGCTTAAGCAGTATTGAAGAAGAGATTTTTTATTTAGCAAGTAAAAATGAGAAACTATACATTAGTTACATTTACTCTTCATCCAGCAAACTTTGAATGCCTTTTGGTAGTATCAAAAGAGTAAGAGTTTTGCAGCCAGAGACACCCTGGTTGTGAAATCCAGGTTCAATAATTACCAATTATCTGACCAAGTATTTTAACTTCTGGGGAGCTCAGTTTCTTTATCTGTAAAATGGGAATAACTACATAAGCAATTATTAAAATGGATGCAATGAAAATAAAATGTTTTAAGTAAACATTTACTAAGAGTTTTTTTTTTAAATGGTAGTGGGTATCTAAGTTATCTCCTATAATTCTCTCCAGTCTGCATCAATTACTAGCTGTGGGACCTTGGGCAAGTCACCTAGCCTTTTCTAATGTTATCTCATTTGCTAGATGTGGACAATCTACCTGAAGGTGATTGCAGTGCTTACATGACAAATTACATATGAAGAGACTATCACAGTGCACTGAACATGGTAGCCACTAAATAAATGAAAATAATTGTTCTCATTTAGATTTTATAGATGGAGAAACTGAGACCCAGATAAGTTAAACAAACTATCATGGTCAACAGTAATTGACCGAACTTTATTTTGGCTATGGGATTAAACAAACAAAGACCATAAATAAGTAAATTATATGGCATATTAGAAAGTGCAAAGTGCTTTGGAAAAGAAGAAACTAGGGTGAGCACTGCAACAGGGAATTGGGAATGTTGAATGGGTGGAGAGAAGTAATTCATTTTAAATTGGCTGCTCAGGGTAGGCTTCACTGAGGTGACATTTGGGCAAAATCTTGAAGGTGAGGGCGTGGGCCATGTGCATATCTGGTATAAGGCAATGAAAGACAGAGGGGAAAACCTTAAGCCTTACAGTTGTGGCCATTTGGCCAGAAAAGAATTAGAAGGAGGTGGAGAAGCTGAAGAAAGCAGAGAGGCAATAATCTTACCCATCTATTAACAGAGGAGTACCTGATGGTAAGAACTTTCACGACTTGTCATCTACTATAGAGATGGTTGGCTTTTAGTGAGTGAAATGGGGTGCAATGGCAGGATTTTAAACATCAGAATTACATGATCTCACTTACATTTAAAAAGGAAGTTACTTTCAAGTGTAAAAGCAGGATGCAGATATCGGGAAGCATGCACAAACTGAAGGAACCAAGGACCCCCCAGTCTCTTATTTGAAAAAGCTTCTATACGATTTCATTTGACTGCATGTGGATCTATAATGATCTCAAAATAAAAAATTATAAACATCGGAAAACACAATAAACCAAAAATTGACCCCCCCGCAATCCCTTCTAGGACAGAACCTCACAATTTGGAGAAACTGCAGGGGTGAAATCATGATTTAACAGGAGACAAAAGAAAAGACGAAAGTCCAGAACTGTGCCCTCAAGACTGTAGTCACTAACCACGTGTGACAACTGAACACCTGAAATATGGCCAGTGGAATTGAAAAGTGCTCTAAGCGTAAAACACACACCAGAGATTAAAGACTTGCTAAGAAAAAGATACTAAAATATCTCAGTGATTTTGTATTCATTACACATCGAAATGAGAATATTTTGAATAGATGGGGTTAAACAAAATATATATTTTGAAAAACAAAAAGCTTCCAGAAGATGAAATCAGGTAAACAAAAATACAAATGATCACAAAGTAATTGGATAGAAGCCATAGGAAATGGGTCAGGGGTGATGACAGATTTCAATTAAATATACAATTAAGTTGAAACAACAGTGAAAATTGTGGTTTCAGAGCAGAATATGTAAATGTTTTAAACCTTCCTAAGAATAGCATACGAGAGAGGGGGACTGGAGAGACAGAGAGAGAAAAAGAGAGAGAGAATATGAGACCACTGGTTTCTTCACAGCAGGAGTCAACAGATAGGTCTAAAATAGAAACATTTATTTTTTTAAAAAAAGAGTGTAACTTAAAATTTCTTGTTACCTCTTTTTCTTAACTCTAGAGATATTTCAGACACTAGTCTCTCCTTCTGGTGGAAAATACTTAATTTGGCATTCATCAGTTCTTTCATGTTTACTTCAATATATTTTACTTATTGCTAAATCAAGTAAAACTAAATTTAAACCATCCTTTTTTATTTTTTATTTTATTATTTTTTATTTATTATTATTATAAGTTCTAGGGTACATGTGCACAACGTGCGTGTTTGTTGCACATGCATACATGTGCCATGTTGGTGTGCTGCACCTGTTAACTCATCATTTACATTAGGTATATCTCCTAATGCTATCCCTCCCTCCACCCCCCACCCCACGACAGGCCCTGGTATGTGATGTTCCCAGCCTGTGTCCGAGTGTTCTCATTGTTCATTTCCCACCTGTGAGTGAGAACGTGAGGTGTTTGATTAAAGCATCTATTTTAAAGTAGCCCTCTAGGACATTATAATAAGTGAAATAAGCTTGGCACAGAAAGACAAATATCATGTGATTCCACTTTTATGTGGAATCTAAAAAAGTCAAACTCACAGAAGCAGAGAGAATGGTGGTTACCAGAGGTTGGGGGCTGAGGCAATTCAGGAAATGTTGGTCAAAAGATATAAAATTTCAGTTGGACAGGAGGAATGTGTTCAGGGGATCTGTGGTATATTATGATGACTAGGGTTAGTAACAATCTATTGTGTACCTGATAATTTCTGGCATAGTGAACTGTGGATGATATGATAGTTATGTGGGGCGATGCATGTGTTAATAAGTTTAACTTGGCCATTTCATATTGTATGCATGTATCAAGACATCATGTTGCATACCATAAATATGTATCATGTAAAAAATAATAATACGCCGAGCACAGTGGCTCACGCCTGTAATCCCAGCACTTTAGGAGGCGGGCAGATCACGAGGTCAGGAGATCGAGACCATCCTGCATAACACGGTGAAACTTCATCTCTACTAAAAATACAAAAACTTAGCTGGGCATGGTGGCGGACGCCTGTAGTCCCAGCTAATTGGGAGGCTGAGGCAGGAGAATGGTGTGGACGCAGAAGGCAGAGCTTGCAGTGAACCGAGATTGCACCACTGCACTCCAGCCTGGGTGATACAGCGAGACTCCGTCTCAAAAAAATAAATAAATAATAATAATAATGATAATAAATAAAATAGCCCTTATAACAGCATTACACTTTTATCGGTCTCTCATCTATCATGTTTCTATATATTCTTTAGGCAGGGATATATATATGTTCCTTAGAGAGATGTCAGAGTGACAGCCACCAAATATTCATGACAGTTGTTTGGTAGTGGGATTGTAAGTTTTACTTTTACTTTATAAATTTCCATATTGCTTGTTTTGGGGTAATGATTATTTTATCACTTAAAACATTAATCACTTTTTAAAATGATAATTCTCGCTGCCATGTTGAAATTGGACTCTAGTGGCGAAGGATTGATGCAGAGAAACCAGGTAGAAGGCAACTGCAGAGGAAATAGAAACTACAAGACACACCTACATACAAGTGTGATTGGTGTCCTTAGTGGGGTATGAACATGTTCTATCAAAAATGGCAGAAAATTTGGAAGTAAAAAGTGTGGGGTACACTTTTAAAATCCAAAATATTTTTAAAACAATTCAATGGCTGGGTTGGAAGATAAATTAGGAAATCTCTAGAAAGTTGAACATAAAGACACAAATATAGAAAACAGAAAAGAGAAGAGAATGATATCAGACACATCTAGGAGTTCCAATATAAATAATAATTATGGAAAGAATATAAAAATATAGAGGAGAGAAATTTTAATATATATATGTATATCTACACACAAACATACACTATATACACACTACGCACTATATACACATACAGTGTATATATACATATGTAAACTCTACACACGTGTGTGTATTTGTACATAAGTGTGTGGATACATGTATTTAAGAAATGAAGAACATCAGCTCTTAGATTGAGGAATCCCATGTTCTCATCCCCCCAAATTAAAAAATGCCCACATTGAGGCACTTCTGAGTAAAATTTCAACATGCAGAGAGAAAGGAACATCTGTAAAATCTTCCAGAAAGAAAAGCAGCATTCCTCTGCTCAATCTATTTCCATCGCCGTATACAATGATCAAGTATCTAGGTGACATCACCAGCACAGAAATTAGAAGACTGTGGATGAATTCCATCAAAATTTTGAGAGAAAATTATTTCCAGCAGAAAAAATAAATACAGACAATTCATCATTATATACTAGGGTATAATAAGGACATGTTTAAACAAACAGTGTCTCAAAAATATATCTCTGAAAGTATGTGAGGAAATACTGGAAGACATGCTCCAACAATACAAAGGTATAAACCAGGAAAGAGAAGACTCAGAAGAGTGTTCTGAAAGAAACGGAGGATCCAACCCAGAAGAACAAACAAGGCAATTTTAAAATTATGGTGAAAATATTCCCATGAAAGAGCTGAAAATTCCTGCTAGGGAGTGATTAAATCCACAGTTGGGCAGGACGAAGGACTCCAGGGTGTGGGGGTGAAGGAGGATGTTTCTCAGCACATACATGCATACGGTGGTAATTGACTAAAATAAGAGAATTTCTGTGGTTGGTATTGTTGGAAAATTGCAGAATGAAACAATGTTTGAAAATAAGGCAAATGAAAATAATGAAGCAATGATCAATTCCAGAAGAAAAAAAAGTCAAAGCAAGTAAATGCAAACATAGTGCTATGATTTGAATGTTGTGTTCCCTCAAATTCATGTTGAAACTTCATCCTCAATGCAACAGTATTAAGAGGCAAGGCCTATAGGAGGGGATTAGGCCATGAGGGCTCAGCCTCATGTGGATTAGTGCCTTATAAAAGGGCTGGAGGGAGTTAGGGCTTTTTTTTCTTTCCTTTTCTACTGCTGTGTGAGGACACAGTGTTTCTTCCCTCTGGAGGATGCATTGTATAAGGCGCCATCTTGAAAACAGAGACCAGCAGCAGCAGATACCTAACCTGCCAGTGCCTAGGTCTTGAACTTCCCAGTCTCCAGAACTGAGGGAAATACATTTATGTTGTTTATCTATTACCCAGTCTCAGGTATTTTGTTTTAGCATCACAAATGGGCAAAGACACATAGTAAACTACATAACTCAGTTATGAATACTGTTTATATAGTAACACAACTATACATAATAATGAATACAGGGAAATATATATATATATATTTTGTGGGGAGATTGGGGAGGAAGATTTGGGAAGTGGTGTAAAAGAGTTAAATTCTCAACTTCCTTTAAAATTTTGGTACCTTCTACTAAAAAAATGAAAAATTAATGACATGAATTATGAGCCTATTATTTTGAAATTAATGTAAATAAAAGAAAGTTGAAATACATATTTATGTGCATGTGCATGTGTATATATGTATATATGTGTATGTACATATATGCATGTGAATATGTGTATGTATGTTAATAAAGTGGTGTGTTTTGGGCTGTTTTGGAGAGTAAGCATGGTGAGACATGCAAGACCAATACTGATTTTTTGGAAGATGCAGATGGACCCAGGAAACAGCCACCAGGAGGTAAATGCCCTTGGTCTGGGTTGGGGTGTGATCAAGTGAAAGAAGAGAACAAGAAGTACTACTGAGTTAGTGTAGTCAGGACTCGGGAGCAGACGAGAAGGGGAAGAAATGGAAAGAATCACCTTACTATCTTCCCTTCACTCTGTTCATCCTGCTGCTGTGCCTTTGCTTACTGTGTACCTCCAATGTGTAATGCTTATGCTCATGCTCCGTAAATCTACCCCTTCTGCAGTGCTAGTAGCAGACTGCCCCATGAAGCATTTTCCAGTTCATTAAGCCCCCAACTGTTTCTTTCTCTGAACTTCTATAGTTTACTTCCAGGAACATTCCTACTTCCATTTTATGGGTTTTGTCTTCTCAGAGAGAATATGTTTTTATCAAATCAATCCTCTTACTGCACTTTATTTTTCTGTATAGCTGTTGTTATTACCTGATAATATATCCAAGGCCAGAATAGTGATTTTCATTCCAAAGTATCTTTGGATTAAGTGGAGCATTTAAATGCATGTAAAATATGTGTGAAACTATGAACTAAAAAAATTAAAATAGGGTACGCTGGCAGAGGAGAGTAGGATAAGAGTGGTAAAAATAGCACTCACTATTCGCTAATACTATTCACTAAGTTTATAGTTCTTATATACTTTAAAATAGACATACTTTATTGTCATACTTTTAAAATGGGGAAAAGGTAACTTTGTCATGGTAAAAAGGAAATATGCCACTAATGAAACTAAATGCACTTGACGGAAATGAGAAATATTTTATTAAGTCAGGAAGACTGGAGGAAGTTTTAGGGAAGCTGTGGCTTTTGAAATGGTTCCTGATACGCGGAGTGAGTACATAAGAAGGAGAGGTTAAAGGGACTACTTAGGAAGCAGAGTAACAAAGGTCAAAAAAATAGATATGGAGCATTTAGGAGTTTGAGATGAATTGAGACCTGATGGCTACAGGAGATACAGGTGGTCTGGTAGTTAGTAGAGAAACCTTCTTTAACAGAGGTAGCAGTGTCTTATTTCTTGACTGCCTCTGAAGTGACTTTTCACCCTTTGTACGAGGACTCATGCAGTCTTGGAAGTTGGTAGATACAGATTCTTGCCTTTGTTTAAGTGGCAGTTTACAACAGAATCATGAAGATATCTATTATCTCTCTATGTCTGTTATCCACCCCACCTCTATCCTCCAAAATGGCAAAAATAGCTTGCTCTGCTTTTCTTGGCATTAATGTTGTGAAATAAAGAAGTAAGAACCATTCACCAGACAGATAAAAGCCCATTTTCAGAAAAATTAAAGATTTTATGAAATCATTATGAGAGGATATGTCAAAATGCATAATTCTCTTCTTAGTCTGAAATGAATATTTGTTGTAGATAATGATGACCCGGCTGTTATATCTGCCACCTTGTGCTGCTAAGGGAGAAATAAGCAACAGTCTTCTGTATTATGATACTATTGTTTCAAAGCCCCTTCACCTTTCTTACACCAGCGCTCTGAGATAAACAGAGCAGGGGTTTTGGCTTTTAAAATACAGATTATTCAGCCAAGACAGAGAGACTGAATGAATTGCCTAAGGTCAATGTAGGTGTGGTGGAACCTGGGCCCAGACAGTGCTTAAGAATAAGACTTTGGAGAGAAATGGCTTAAGGCTAACCCTGCCTTTGCCAGGTAGTTGTGTGAATGCGGTAGGTAATTTAACCTCCCTAAACCTCAGTTTTCTCGTCTTCAAATGTGAGGTTATAAACCTAGCTTTTCATTGTGAAGACTGAATGAATTTTGACCTTACGATTATAACTATACGTGTATTAAGGACACACTTTAGAGCAGGTGATGTGTTAAACACTTCATTAAGTATTATCTGATTTAATTCTCATAACACTTTGTAGTGTGAAAACAGTGAGCTACAGGATGATTACATGAAAATGGGTTTGCACCGGGCGCGGTGGCTCACACCTGTAATCTCAGCTCTCAGGGAGGCAGAGGTGGGAAGATAGCTTGAGCCCAGGAGTTCGAGACCTGCCTGGGTAATATAGCGAGACCCCGTTCTCCACAAAAAAAAAAAAAAAAAAAAAAAAAAAAAAAAAAAAAAAAAAAAAAAATGGGTTTGAGTTCTGGTTCTACTGCCTCTCGCTGCATAAATTTACGTAATTGCTTCATCTCTCTAAGCCTCAAATTCTTCACTTTCTAAATAAAATATACAATTCATCTTGGTTTTACGTGACCTGCATTAGAAAATGAATGTAAAGCACTCAACTTATATTATTACTCAAAATCTACTTACTGTAGCTTTATGAGAACGATGATAATTTGGCTTACAACCTAACCACCACTTGAGCAGAAGAGATAAAAATAACAACTGTACTATTGATAATTTCAACAAAAAGTCAATGCTATCTTAAGACTTCCTATAGAAAAACAAACCTATGGTTTTAGAGTCAGAAATTATTTTTGGAGAACATTTGAGGGTATATTTTGGGAATATACACAAATGGGACTTCTGGGGTAATGTAATGATTTTGTGTATATATGAGATACATTGCTAACAGAAGTGAGTTTATATATCAAAATTTGTCAAGCTGCACACTTATAATTTGTATGTATATTATATTTAAATAAAATGTCTTTTACTTACCATAAGTCCTATCTATTGAGATCCACATCTAGGCTCCCTATACAATTCCTCTGATCTATTCCATAAATTAAATCAGTCAATATTCCTTGGGCACTTTTCTATGTGCTTGAAATATATCAGCAAACAAAATATAATGTTTAAGCTGTCATTCCCTCTCTATTCCTTCTCTGTTCCTACACAACCCATCCATTTGATTACACTGGTTTTATGGTATGTATTAAGATCGGTTGAAGCATTTTCCCTTCCCTGCTGTTCTTTTACACAAATTTTTGGACTCTTCTTTGCCATCTTTTCTTTGTTTTAAACTTTAAAATTATGTAATGTTATTCCATAATTTCTGTTGGGTTTCTAAGTGGAATTGCATAATTTTCAAAATACAAATTAATATATTAGTTAAAATAGTACTCGAACATACATTTTAATTCAATTAATACAGTAGACTTTACATTTTTATGTATATACTGTGATTTTATTGTTAAAATTATACTATATATGATTTTTGTTCTTGATGTTAATGGAAATGCTCTCTTTTCAAAATGGTGTTTATTGCTAGTATATAGAGGAGATATTGACCCTTGAGTATTTGTCTTGTATCCAATTGCCTTACCCAATTTTCTTATGATACTATGTGTTTGTTTTCCCCACTATAATCTCTTATTGTTAACATATTATCTTTTTTTTATATTGAATCTGCTAGAGCATTTAAAAAATACTAACCATGACAATACTGATTATTTTTGCCCAGTACATTACTTAAAGAGTTTTGTGTTTTACCATTTAGAGTCACGTATACTGTAAGGTTTTGAATGTAGACTTTATAAAATCTAAGTTGTTTTATTTTATACTAATTTTATTTAGTAAACTCTCTGATTTTATCAAATGCTTTTCAGCATACATTAATGCAATCCTATGATCTTTCCCTCTTATTTGTTGGCACAACAGAGTAAACAGTAGTTTGAATAACCTGTGAATATTTAAGGATAAATCTGTTATTCTCTTTTTGGCTTTATACCTTCATTCTGTTTGTTAATATCTTATTTAGAGCTTATATATATATTTATGTACATATCAATAGATATTAAATATATTATTTGGAGTTTATACATGTATGCAACTCTATAACATTCTTATTAGCATTAAGACTATGCTTTGATTTTAAAGCCCTAGTGTCTTCATAAAATAAATTGAGTTGATGTTTTATTCTAGGGAGCATCATGTTGAAATTATTTATAAGTTAGACAGACTCAGTCTGTGAACTTATTTGTTTCTGGTGACTATTTTAATGATTGCTACTTAATCATACTTCCTGTCTTTTATTGGACTTGATTTATTCACATTTTCTATTCCTTTGTGGTCAATTATAATCATTTACAGATCCCTAGGAAATCATCTTTTCCCTCTAGGTTTTCAAAATTTTACTCTAAATTATCCCTTGATCAAATTTTTATTTGTGATTATACCTCCTTAATATTCCTTAATTTTAATACATTTTATCCTTCTCTTTTATTTTAATTAAGCTAAAATGTTTTATGTATTTTACTTGCTTTTACAATGAACTGATCTGCATGCTGTTTATATTATTTTCTGCAACTTATTTGTTCTGTTTCATTAATTTCAGATTTTATCTTTATTAATTTCATGTGGAGAGTTTTTATAATTTTATTTTCTGGTTTTTTCTTAATTCCTCTACATGAGCACTAACTCATAGTTTTTAACTATCTTTTTTAAGTGTGGAAGCATTTCTGATAGGACTTTCTTGTGTTGCTTTCTAGATGGTTTGCAATTTAGTTCCTCTTTGATCCAAAGGCTACATACATTTAATTTATTTAATTTTCAAGTTGTAAATATATTTTAGTCAAATTTCAAATAACTTTTTTTTTTGTTTGTTTTTTTAGAGACAGAGTCTTGCTCTGTCACCCAGGCTGGAGTACAGTGGTGCAATCTCGGCTCACTGCAAGCTCCGCCTCCCGGATTCACACCATTCTCCTGCCTCAGCCTCCCAAATAACTGGGACTACAGCCACCCGCCACCATGCCCGGCTAAGTTTTTGTATTTTTAGTAGAGACAAGGTTTCACCGTGTTAGCCAGGATGGTCTCGATATCCTGATCTCGTGATCTGCCCACCTCAGTCTCCCAAAGAGCCGGCATTACAGGCATGAGCCACTGCGTGTGGTCTCAAATAACTTATTTTTAATGAAATTGGATTATTATAAGATAATGTAGTCCATCATATATTTTAATTAAGAATTTGTTCTGGTTGGTACAGATGTGTGTAAAAAATTAAACAAATTTAAATAAAGAGAATTTGTCTCTTGCCAAGTATATGACCAAATATTATAAATATTTCTTAGATATAACAAAAATGTATATCATTTCATAAAGTCTCCTTTATCTTTCTCTCTCAATCAGAAGTATGCTAATTATTTTAATTTGTTCTTCTAATAAGTTCTTTTCAATTTTGTCTGCTAAAACTTTCGAATTACGAAAGATATCTAAGTATCTCATTGTAATATGTATTATGTTCTCACATATTTTATGGATTTTGCTTTCTGTTCTTAGTTGCTATATTGTTTGCTGCATAAAGGTTTATGGCTCTTTTACTGTTTTAACTTAAATTTCTGTGTGACTTATGCTAATATTTTTGTTATTGTGGTTTGTTGTTGGTACCTTCGTTGCTGTTTGTATTTGTATAATATCCCTTAGGCTATCCCACTGCTTTTTAGCCATTCTTTATGGCTTTGTTTTAAATGCATTTTTTGTAAACAGCATGTAACTATGTTCTGTTGTTTAACCTCATCTAATGATTACTGACTTACTCTTAGATATTTCAATTAACACATACTTAGAGTAATAACTAATATGCTTAATTTTATTTCTTCCATATTACTATATACTTACTTTGTATTTTATTTTTCTCCTTTCACTCATATATGCTATTTGATTAAGCAGCTATTAGCATTTTTCTCATCATTGTAATATTGCAATTTCCTTAGTAATTTTCTTTCTTTAGTGTTTACTTTTTCCTCAGATGAGTTTGCAAGAAATTGCAGATTCCTCTACAATTACTTAAAATAACATACCTCTAAAAGACATTATTGCTTTCTGATTTTATCCCTTTCTCAGTAAAACAAAGCTTTGAGAACACTTCCTCTCTCTTCACTCCTCCTCTCTGACTTAACTCAGACAAAACCTTTGTAATTATTTTAATTTCTCCCTCTCTTGTTGACTGCCATTTCCTAGGTATCACTAAGAAAGTTTAGAATTATTATAGGCTAATATTAGTATTTATTTTTAATATGGCCTTTCTAGTTAAAAGTACATTTATTTAGCATTTATATTTAGCATTTCAACATATTCAACAAATATTTAACACTTCAAGTAATCCATGCTTCACACACACACAAACATACACAAAAACACCCACATTTATTGTTTATTTTTATCTTCCTCTATCTTGTGGAATCTTTTCTGTCTCATTTTTACCCAAAGTGCTTTCACACATACATTTTCATATATGTAAAAATGAATATGTATATATGTGTGTAAGTGTGTATATATGTACATATATACTTCATGTTGTTAATTTGGGTTCTAATAGTGACCTCTTTAATTTTATTCCTTATTATTTTCTGATTTATAGTTTGAAAGTCATAACTTCAGTTCCAGGAAGCATATTATACTGTTCTTGAGTTTTCTTACAAGTTATTATTACCACTGTTACTGTTTTTGTTAAGTCTTCAAATTGAACTGTTCTATATCTCTATTTTTCTGAATGCCTATTCTGTTTGAGCATCTTTCTCTGTCTGTGTATTCCTCGAGAGGTGTAGCTGTTTTCCTTTGTTAATTCACAGGCTGTCCTGCCTGTCTCCTGGATTACTCTAGGTAATCGCAGGCCCAAGAGTGATAGAAAAATAAATATTGTTTATTCCTTAGGTTCAGTGATTCAGGAGAAAATGAATTCCAGTTCTGAGCCTGAGCATCCTGGTTACTTTTTTGCTTTATTTCCCTCTGCCAGTAATAGGAATGGGGTATAATTTAACCACTGTTCATTTTTTATTTCTTTTCCTGTGGTCAGGAACATTAAGCATGTGCATATGAAACTGATGCTGAGCTTCCCCATTAAGGTTCAAGAACTTGGAAAGTCAATTCTTCCCTGGATTTGCATCTTTAAGACAGACTCTGTAAAACTGGTCCCCAGCCTCTTTCCTGGCATACAGCCTAGGTGCTCTTCATTCCTACTGTCCACCCTGAAGCTTATGCCAGCCCAAAAGTTTATTCATACTCATCTTTCCACTTTCCCTGACAGAAGCTGGGCACAGAATGGACATCTAGATTAGAGTTGAGAGTGGAAGGGATTTGAGACAAAAGTTAGGTTACCATACTTTTATAACATATTTTACCCAGGGTTTCACTTCATTGAGAAGTTTCAGTGGCACCTCGAAGTGTAACCTGAAGTGTCAACACCAACGTTCAGAAATCTCGCAATAGCTCTCCCTTACCTAATCTCTCTCTCCTAGCCAAGGAAATACCTCCATAGGGCAGGATAAAACTCTCATTCTGCCCTCTTCATGTTCTTCTCTTCTGCATAGTCCTATGTTACAGATCAATAGAATCATTCACTGTTTTTCAAGCATTCCATCTCTTTGCCTTTTCCTTACTATTCCCTGCACCCTGTACCTCATTCATCAACACTTACAAAAATTTTCTATGTATGTGTATCTGTGTGTGTGTGTGTGTGTGTGTGTGTGTGTGTGTGTGTGTACATATACTCTCTTATTATACTTGGATATCCCCTGGAATGCAAACTCAAGTTTATAAATGTATATATAAGCTCTTTATTGTTTACCTGGAATTACATTCACTCCTCTCAGTGATTCTTCCTAACCTCCTTTTCCTCAAACTTGAATAAATTTTGACTATTTAAAAACTCATTGCACTTTAGTTTCTATGTTGAATATGTATATGTGTATGGGTGTGCATTGTGTGTATGTGCGGCATGTGTTTACCTAATTGTTTACACTAGAGTGTGACTCTCTTGAGAGTAAAGATAGTATTTTTTCCTATTTCTATCCCCAAAGCCTAACGCAGTTTGGCACATTGCTGGTATTCAAATATTCACTCAATTTGAATTTAATTAGACACAATGAACATATCTCTTAAGCAATAACTCTCAAACCCTAAAACAAACAGTGACTGCATGAACACGGTATATTTGGCGAAGGTGATTTTGAACACGAATCTCGTTGCATTATTATTTCTGGGCCCTCCTTGCTAACTACTCCCCAGCCCCCACTCTCCAGCCCCAATAGTTTTCATTTTCTGCCGCCAAAATACCCAGGGAATGCAGGGGCAGATTCAGAAATGTTGTGAAATGCAGCCACACAGTGTTTAACAAACAACATAACAAAGGCATCTGTCACAACGCATCACCTTCTGTTCCTGGGAGACTTCCGCCAGTACGGTGGCATGCTCACCGCCTTTTCTCTTCCTCTCTGCTCATTCTCTCTAATTACATGTGGCATTCTCTCTCCATCACACAATAAAAGAGGCCCTCATTTTGGCAGGCAAATAGAGAAGATTGGCTAGGGAATAAATCCTGCCACAAGCAACATTTCCTTTTCAGACAGAGAATTTGGGCCAGGTCACCTATATGAATTGATTTACAGAGATTGAAAGGCCACTTCATGCCTAAATAAGTGCTCTGATTGACAGAAAACCAAAAATATCTCCATTTTCTCATTCTTGTCATTAAAGCCCCAAAGCTTTAGAACCACATTTCATGCCCTCATCAATCTGATTCCTACCTGCATTTCTTCCCAAACTTCCCTCTGCGTTTTCTCAAAAACAGAGCTGGCTTCCAACTTACGCACTTTATAGCCTCTTTACACCCCAAGTTTATGCTACATATCCCCTGGAATGAAAACTCAAGTATAATAATAACATCAATAATAGCAGCTGCTTGCATTTCATTATTATTGTGTGCCAGAAACCATGCCAAATGATTTTAGCATTTACCTTACATAATGCTTACAATGATCTCATGAATGATGTGGTATTATTTTATCCATCTGTTAGATAACGAAACTGGAGCTTAAAAAGAGGTTATAAATAAAGTAAAAATAACATTGCACACCTAGGAAGTGAGTGGCAGAAGTAAGGTTTATAATCTTTGTTTGTTATAAATATCTGTCTCTCTATTTCTGAATGTATGGATTCCTGTCTCAACGCTGGAGAAGAGCTAATGTCATGCCACCTTCCCTACAAAAGCCGGCTCAGATCTCCATAGATGGAATCATTCCTCTCTTGTCTATGCCCAACATCATTTTTTTTTCTTCTCTCATAATCAGTACAGCTGCATCCACTCTACCCAGTGAAGAAGGGTACCTCTCCTGGGACCACCTTGGCTCTCCTTCATAGGAGTGACATTGCAACAGGCAGCTCATTATTCTTCTGCTCCTGGAAGTGTATGTTTCAATAACAATCTGCCTTGTGTTCAGGTAAGGGGAAGGCCAACTGAATCAACTTTTGTATTTAAATTAACTTTTAGACAGTTTTGAAAGCTAACTGGTGTATAGATTCCATCTCTCTGTACCTATTAAAATAAATATTATTTTCCTCCCATTTCCACTCAACCCATTGGCATTACAATTAGTGCTCTTGAAATAATGAACCCTTAATGATACTGACAACATTTGATTCTTCTGAGAATATTAGTTCATTATTCAATACATTTATTCATTCATCAAATATTTACTGAGCAACCATTATATTACCTGCACTGCCCTAGGAATTAGAAACTAGGAATCAAAACTGCAGTAAACAGTTTTGATATGGCTTCTGTTCAAAAGAGCTTACCATCTAATCACATTAGCAGTCCAGTTGGTAGAAAGAAAATGCAACCGATTATTGAATAAGTCCGGATGTTGTTAAAAGTAACAGTTTACATTCATTCAGTTTATTCTTTTTTTTAACACTATGCTGTACGAAGATTAAATTATTATGTC
Source organism: Rhinopithecus bieti (assembly GCF_001698545.2). Taxonomy (NCBI): domain Eukaryota; kingdom Metazoa; phylum Chordata; class Mammalia; order Primates; family Cercopithecidae; genus Rhinopithecus; species Rhinopithecus bieti. The sequence goes on along the minus strand of NW_016805506.1, from coordinate 1,523,233 downwards.
TTTATGAGATTCATCCCACCATTTTCTCCATTTTATAGATGACTTCTTGAAATAAATTGTATTATAATCTTTATGTTTAAAGATGAGTAAAATGAGGTTCTGAGAGTTTAGGAAACTTGGCCAAATTCACAGAGTTAGCAAATGAATGGTGGAGTTGGGATTTGAACTTATATTGGGCTGACCAGGTTCTGTGCTATTACCTGTCACATTTGAGCTAAAGCAGCACAGACTACACTTTAGAGCAGACTTCAGCTTTGTATAATTTTAGGGTCTGATGTCAAATGACATAAAGGACCTAGTGTTCTCTGTACACTATGTTGACAAACCACCCACCCCTGCAGTGACTTTTTAAACTGCCTTCCGTGCTGATACTAAAATATAGTAATAAATTAGAAAGAATTATCAACCTGGGAAGTGTTGTCCCTGGAATACTTTTGGCAATGTTGGGAGACATTTTTTATTGTCTCAATTGGGGCTGAAAGTGAGTGCTACTCTCATCTAGAGACTGAAGACCAAGGATGCTACTGAATACCCTATGACGCACAGGACAGCCCCTCACAATAAAGAATTAATATGTGCCATTGAGAAATACTAGCATAAAGGAAAAACAGTTGCTTATCTATAGAAAATACAGCATCATTGGACTCATGTATAGGCTCATCAACAAACACTCAAGTCTGAGATGCTAATCTTGGTTTTCTGCTTAAATATGTTATCTTTTTAAGCTCACTTAGCAAAAACACCCTACATACTTACTA
>NW_016805506.1:1482183-1522138 GCF_001698545.2 Rhinopithecus bieti | reverse complement strand
AAAAAAAAAAAAAAAAAAAAAAAAAAAAATCATACAACATTGGATTCTGCTATAAGTGTAGAAATTAAGATCTGATGATCTGGAGTCAAACAGACCCCAACTGAAATCCAGACTTCAACCCTTCTTTGCTCTGTGACCCTTATTTAGCTGTACAACTACTCTAGCCTTCATAGACTCATTTGAAGATTGAGAAAATAATGTTTTGTCTCTCATAAGTTATTACGGGATTGAAATAAGATAGTGCATGTGAGGCTTTTTGCAATATAAGCTTGGTACCTGGTCACTGCTCAATAAAAGACAGCTATTTTTAGTATTATAGGTAAAAACAAAGTGGGTCTAGAAGGCTAAAGATGCTTTCTCAAGATTGCACAACTAATAACTTTCAAGATTCAACGTAAGAATCTCAGACCCTCGGAGTGGGTCTTTGGTGCATCTTCCCAATTGTATTCTCCATGGCATATGCCAATTGCTCCTATATGTTTTTATTCCACTTTTCCAAGGATCCCCATATCTGGCCCAAACCTCAGGGGAGCTAATTAGCCTTGTACTTTGATTGCACATCTATACAATTTTCATCTTTCCACCTTCCGTATGGCATCACAATTGGAAACAAGGCTTTCGTTTGTAAACCTGGCTTCATCGAGTTCCCAGCCAGTCTGACAGGGCAGATGGTGCACTAGCTTCAGGCCCATCAGAGTGTGTGACATGGAATGAATCCTGCTGCTTTAAATATCCACCTGGTATTTGGTGCTTAGGATACACTCCCCAATCCTGTGTGCAGAGTAATTTTGTCCTGATTTTCCCTGCTGTATTGATTCCATTTGTATGCCTGGGATGCTACCTCAGTCTCCCTGCCTGGCAATTCAATCAAGTGGTGGACCTAAAGTCCTGCTCTCCAACTCAACCCATTCAATTACGGTCCTGGAACCCTGCTATGCTATCCATTGGTTGAAGATGAGGGACCATGCTTCCGAATTCCTCGACAACCTGTTGTAAACTGTTGTATCTCTCTTAAAAATAGAATCTCTGCTGCCTCTCGATGAGCACCAGCTGCAGGGTCTCAATATGCTTCCTCACCCACTGAAATATCCTTATTATATTTGTCTACCATAATTGAAAATTTACAATATGCCAAGCACCATAAGAAGCAGTTTACAAACATTAATTCTTTCAATCTGTACAAAAATTCTGAGTTACCCCATTAAACAGAAGAAGCGAACATGTACAGGCGTTAAGTAACAAAGGTCACATGATTGGTAATAGGTAAAACTAGGATCTGACACGGTCCTGCCCACTTCCCAAATCCACGTTTATCACCTTAAAGTGAAGAGATGCGATCTCAACTCACATGACTTTTCATTTCAGATTTACTGCAGAAACCTGCTTCCATAATCAGACTTATGCTCCAAACCTCTCTGATGCCTAGTTCCTTCTGACTTCTCTTTCCTGCCAGATTATGTGGCAATAGTTTAAGCATCCTTTACTCCAGAGTCCATTAGATTACACAAGCTCTGACCCGGTTTGCACTATGTGGATTCTTAGTACCTACACATTCCCTCTTTCTACACTAACTGAACAATCCCTCATCTGTCTTTTCTGTGGGTATAATCTGGACTTCTCTGACTTCTACTGGTCCATTACTACTCAGGACCTAAAGTTGGCAGGTTTTAGAATTATCATCATAATCACCATCAGCAACAGTGTCATCATTGTCATCATTGACACTATCATCACGAAGATCATTGTCATCATCATTATTATTATCTTTATCATACCATCATCCTTATACTTTTCCTCCTCATCATCATCTTTTGGCTTCTATGATGTATAAAGAATTGAAAAGCTAATGCTGACCCAGCCCATGAAGTTCATGAGGATGTATGGCATGAATATGTGCAAAGATAACTAACAGGAAAAAATAACGAAGATTAAGTCCACCTCTTTATACGTTACAGATGATTAGAAAACTACTAAAGTGTGGCTCTGGGAGGAAAATAATCAAGAGGACTGTGAGAGAGAATAAAAAAAATAAACATGTGTAGAGTTTACCTAAGTATACAAGGATTGGAATGATTTAGGTAGAAGAATACAAAGAGGGTATAACAGGAGACACAAATGGTATGGACAAATATTAAATGTAGAGGAATTCATGAGATTTTCAGTTTTCTATAAAGAGATCAGTTTGGCTCAAGCCAGAAACTGATCTCCTCATAGAAATCATATCTATTTTGGAAGAACAATGACAAACAGTAGATGAAGTGTAAAAAATAAGAGTAGAATGAGCATTTGGCTATATATATATATATGAGTAATAGCATCTGTAATCATATGAAAAATGATTCAATAATGAGCAAAAGCATCTTAAAACTCTATTTAATACTCAGTCTTACCAAATATTTTAACATTCATTATTTCATCGGACACTTTGAGCAATCCTCCCATTGTTGATTTCCCTGTGAGCTAGATATCATTTTTAAAAGAAGAAAAGAGAAACAATAATAGACATTGAAAGACTTACTTAGGGTCATCTAGCTAGAAAGTTAGGGAGCAGAACTTGAATCCACATCTGATAGCTTCTGTTAGGTGGAGACAAGAGTCCAATATTAGGTTTCAAGGCAAGGCATGAAAAATGGAAAGTCAAAGTTGATTGCAAGCAAAGCAGACAATGGCCTTTTCTGATTGAAAAGCACGTGGATGGATGCATGCAGCATGCTTAGGCTTTGAAGTACTGAAGTCGCAAAACCCTTGGCTTCCTGTTGGCTTAATAGTCCTATCCTTCCTCAACCATTTCAGCCAGATGATTATGCTAACCTCTATCACCAGGGCTATAAACAAAAACAACCTAGAAAAAAATCTATATTACAGGTTGTTATTAGAAATAAAATACCTGCAGCTCTGTGCTTAGAAACAAATTATTGCCATCTTGGGAATATTTTGATTGGATCAAATTCTTTGGTTTCTACTCCATGATTATTTTCTCTCCCCCCAAGAAAAAGAAGGCAAAAAGAAAAGAAGCCCAGACAACATATTTCAATAACAAAATAGCCATACTGATTCCCCACAGTGTTGGTAAGCAGCAGAGAAGCTATCAGAAGGAAGGGGAAAAGTTCAGCAGGAACTACTCTAAAAAATAGCAAGATGTAGTGTGATAAACACCAGCCTGCTACAGCCACTACCTTGAGTGGCCATTTCCCCTCAGAGTGACACTTTTCAATTATGAAATTGTGGCTGAGAGCATTCTGGGCAGAACTGCAGTTGGCTGCTGTTCCCTTGCCCAGTTTTTCACATGTGCCAGGAAAAAGAATCCTTGTTTCTACAGCCCCTCTTTTTCAAATAGTAACAGTAAAAGAGTGGGATGCGATAGATACATACATATGCAGTGTAATGAGAGCCTACTGTATGCCAAGATGGTGATCAGTGAAGTTTAGTAGGGGAAAGAGCCATACTCTGATTTGGGGAAGTTTACTAAGGTCAATGTTAACTTTAAAATAATATGAAAAGCATCCCAGGCCAGGAACGGTGGTTCACATCTGTAATCCTAACACCCAGCCCTTTGGGACGCCAAGGTGGGTGGATCACTTGAGGTCAGGAGTTCAAGACCAACCTGGCCAACATGGTGAAACCCTGTCTCTACTAAAAATACAAAAATTAGCCAGGCTTGGTGGTGCATGCATGTAGTCCCAGCTACTCATGAGGCTGAGGCAGGAGAATCCGTTGAACCCGGGAGAAGGAGGTTGCAGTGAGCCAAGATCAGGCTCCAGCCTGGGCAATAGAGCAAGACTCGATCTCAAGAAAAAAAAGATATGGAAAGCATTCCGGGCAGAGAAAATTACATGCTCACTGTTTGAAAGCTTCAAAATCACCACATATTCATGAACTAATAAGCCATTTGGTGTGACTAGGCTATGGTATGCAAGTTAGGAAGTGAGGACAGAGTTCAGGGAGAAAAATAAAGGAGTAGATCATAATTCTTCTATATATGATGATCACTCTTCTGTAAGCTATGATGTTCGTCTGCAAACAAACAACAACAACAACACAAGCAATTAATCCAGTGCTTAGAACAGTGATTTGTTTATAATAAGTGTACTATGAATGATTGTTAAATTTAATTTTACTAACTGTATAAATCTTATAAGGTCAGTCTCATACTAAAATCTGTTTTGAATATGTGCATTTAAGAGACATTCCTTGACTTCAAAAGGCTTATAATCAGCTCAGAGAAAGAAAAGGGGGGGGGGGAAGGTGCATCCACAGGCACACAATAGTAAGGAATTCAAATTAATATCAAAACCACACAAAATGATATAAGTAAAATATATGTGCTTTAGAATATTGGAGGACAAGGGGACCATTAATGGATTTACGCTACATGGATGACATCTTGAAAAATATAAAGACCCATGGACCAAGAAGAATAAGTAGGCGGTAGAGGAAAGCCTAGAGGTGTAAAAGACCAGAATGAATGATGGCAGGGAGGTGGAGATAAGGTTACTATGTGAAGGACAAACTGGTGAGATTAACCTCGTAAAATGATGAAGTGATTCTTTGGATGGGAATACTTGCATGAAGTAGAAAAGAATGCATTTGCTTTGGAAGAAAAAACCTTAGATTCCAGCTTCTTCCCTACCATTTTTACTATGTATCTTGGGAACAAATCACCTCACCCTTCTTGGAATACCTGTTGCTTTATCTAAATAGCAAGCCTCCTGAAGGATTTGTTTCTTCTGCCATTCAAACTGTATGTTTGCTCAAAGACCTATTATTAGAAGTTTTACTCCATCCTTTAACCACTGGTTACATTGATTAATACAGGGATGGTCATCCAACCCAAACTTTGCTAAACAACAGAGCCCTTTCTAGGGCATTTATTTTCAAATTGTATCAAAACGAGAATTTTCCCTTTTCTTGTTCTGGGAATTATTAGATAAGATACTAGAGAGCTGTCATCTCCTACAATTTTATTTTATTTTATTTTTTTTACAACATAGAGGTAGCTGTTTTGCAATGAGAGAGAGTAAAGACAATATACCAAAAAAAGCATAGACAAGAGATATAGAGCCCTATTGGGAGTAAGGTCCCTGAATTTTGTTGACACTTAGATTTATCTACTTCTTCCCTGTGGTTTGCCTGTCCAGACTTCTGTTTGATTCTGTTGTTTTTCCAATGAACTGTCTACTTTGCCTAGGTCAGCATAAAGTTGCGATTCTGTCCCTTGCAATCTAAAGAATCCCAGTGAACACATTTCCAAAGTAATTTCCTCATGTATAAGAATGAATAGGCATGAGACACAATTAGTTATGATTATTATTGAAAGACAAGAGTAGGTAGTTTGAATTCACCTGAATGTGATATTTCCAATTGCAGCCTTTGAGAAGATGGACTATATTAGAGGTGCTAGGGTGAGATTTACTGTACTTTTAGATGCTATTTTGCTAGAAGATCCAAGAGCGTGTGCATTCTGCTTTGAACCAGTCCTCTCTCTCTTAAAAAAAAATTCCATTCCAAAGATTATAATTATTAACCCATTAAAAATAATCTTCAAAGAAGTACACCTCTTTGAATTAAGCAATGTGATATCATCTAGCCTAAAGTTCAAACTTAAAATCTCTCCCTCTTTCCTCTAAACTACTTTTTCCACCACTGGCGATCACACAAAGAAAATAATATCTTGAAGTGTGTTAATAAAAGAAAACAGAGAATAGTAAATAAGCATTAAGTTATCAGGCTTTGCATTAGCTGGTCCAAAAGAGGCAAAAGTGAGATAAGTCCCTTCATAGACCTATGGTGACCTGGTCCACTGGTAATCAATGCTCCATCACTCAAGACCTAAAATTCTGCTCCAATCATGTTACTGTGTTCTGCCATCAGAGAAGTGCAAGGACAGGTTCCCTGGCACATATCACTGCAGTATTTTCCTGTCAATTTTCCTCACCTAGTGTCTATCCTTCGCCCCACTGACCTTACAACTTTTTACTTTTAAGTCATAGTTTCCCCATTTTACACAATAACAATGATAATCACTAGCCCTCCTAATCTCTTAGAGAATTAAATGAGATAAATCATTTAGTACATTGTAGGTGCTAAATAAATATAAATGTTTCTTTCCTTAGATAGCATGATTCTAATGGATGCCTCAAAAATTGCTAAAGAGACATCTTCCTTATTGGTTTTATTTCACGTTAGGTCAACAAAAATAGAGCTGAATGAATGCAAGACATTTAATTTTTCCCTCAACTATTCAAGTTGTCTAATATAACTGCAACTACATGCAGCAGATAACACCATATCTTTGTCCAGTTTAGTGCACTGTCATGAGTCAGAGAAAATTATGTAACCAAGACACATAGTTCAGACTGTAATTATGATGATTATTAGCTATAATAATAGATCATAATAACATCTGCTAGCACCACTACCAGAACTCTGCCTGGACCTCATTAATCTGGACCTCACTAATTTGCAATGTGTATGTATTTGACTTTAGCTAGATGAAAGTGCCTACCCATCCAATCTCTAAGTTTAATTTTTAATGCAATTCAAAAACTATTTTGGTACATACCTGAGTGTCAAGTACAGAGATAGGCTCTGATGTAATAATTAAAAAGTCTCTAGGCTATAAAGTCAGGCTGATCTGGATTTACATTGTGGCTGCTATGTTCACATTCTGTGAACTTGGCTGAATCTGTTTTTTTTTTTTTTTCACTTGGAAAATGGATATAATAACAGCGAATCGTTATAATAAAATAATTCTTGTAAAGTCTGTAACACAGGCATGTAATAAGCCTTAACATATTGTAACTATTATTTGTACTGTTCTTGTGCATAATGATGATGATAGACAAGTCAGGGATTATATATTTAACACACACACATAAGGAAATAATTGTTGCATCATGGATTAAAATGCTATAGTAGAAACATTTACATAGTGTTGTGAGATCATAAATTAGTTTCTAACTAATTCTATCTGAAGAAATCAGGAGAGGAGTTCCTATCTGGCAAAGTCTTATAGAATGAGCATCATATCCCTGGTGTTCAAGAAAACAGGGAGATTCAAGGTACAGTAAAGAACATAAATTATCCCAGAAAATATAACAATCAGGTATGATTAAAGCATGGATTATCGCAAAGAGAACATTATGAAGATAGGCAAAAGGAAAAAGGTATTAACACATTAACAATATAAACACTTTCCCCCTACCCAGGGTCAAACTATTTAAGATGGTTTTAGAAATTCTAATGAAGTGATTTTAAAGTCCTGTGAACTATGGTAATTATATGTCTTGTCTATTTATCAAAATTTATGTAACCATTTGTGCTCTTTTCTCCATATGAAATAAGACAAATATACTTATTTTAAAAGACTTATCAATTTACATGTTTTATTTGTTTAGAGTAATTTTCTCTTAGTAGTATGAGTCAGTGAGGTTTCACTATTGCAATCATGATAGAAGGCAAATGATGAGTCACTTAGAGTAAGCTATTTATCCACTCTCTAGATCAGTTTTCTCAGCTTTAAAGTGGGGACCATGTCTTATATCTAATGTGCCTGAAAGTTGGACAGGAGCTGGTCTGGATTTCAATGTTTAGTGACCATATATTTATGTATGATCTCTTGAGAGCAGATTCTTCATTAAAATCTCTCTTACATCCCTAGTGACTGACACATGGTGGTTCATAGATGTCATCTGGAATGAATGGAAGTAGCTCTGTAGTAGAAACAGTATATGGCACTATACGAATCTAAGTTATTATGTTGAAAAATGTCATCAAGGTGGCCTTCTTTCTAGAACATTAAAGAAAATAAAAGTACAAATATCTATAAAGACAAAGAATAAATTGGGAAGATTTCAGTATTTTCCATCAGTGTAAGACTTATCTGTTAGGTAGCAAATGGTCATTTCCTTCCATAGTGTTTCTAAGAATGACTCAGTCTCCAAGGCACAAATAGTTCTGTGGCCATCTGCAGTTCCAGGGAAGACTGAAGAATTGTATCTTGACTGCTGCTGGTATGTATATGGTCAAAATCAACTATTAATGATCTCTGACTCCATGGAGAACAGCTGTTGTAAACAAAGGAACTTAAAGAGTCACAGCCAAGTCTCCTTTACTATTGTAGTAAAAGAAAACAACAAAAATGACAAAATTGTTTCATACATTTTGGATGAGAGAAGGCTGGATGGGAGCTACAAAGTGAAAGACACCTATACTGAGTGCCTGCCATGTTCTGGGCACTAACACACCACCTTGCTAACATGATAAAGCTGAGAGAAAGACATCATTACACCCATTTGAAAGACGTGAAGAGTAAGGTGCAGAGAGATTAAGTAACTTCTTTTAAGTCTTATAAACAGTAATTGGCAGAGGTAATATTTAAATCACCATCTTCTTCCACAAGTCCCTTGTTCTTTTCTCTTCAATAGTTCTTAAAAAGCATCTTTCTCACAACTTAAGACTTAAGTAGGAAGAAATGCTTGATGAAATAAGTTTAGGAGACTGAGTTAATTTAAATTCGACAGGCTTAATTAAGATTATCTGCACCGGGTGCAGTGGCTCACACCTGTAATCTCAAGACTTTGGGAGGCTGAGGTGGGCAGATCAATGGAGGTCAGGAGCTCAAGACCAGCCTGGCCAACCTCATGAAACCCTGTCTCCACTAAAAAGACAAAAATGAGCCAGTAGTGATGGGGTGCTCCTGTAGTCCCAGCTACTTAGGAGGCTGAGGCATGAGAATCACTTGAACCTGGGAGGCGGAGGTTACAGTGAGCCTAGATTGTACTACTGCACTCCAGTCTGGGTGACAGAGCAAAACTCCATCTCAAAAACAAAACAAAAACCAACCAAACAAAAAAGATGATCTGTAATGAGAGGTTTCAGGATGGAATACAGAATGTATAGCCCCGAATGCCTTTTCAACAGGGCCTTCTTTCTTCTTCACTTTTAAATCCTTACAGAAATTTAAAGCTACCTGTGTTTATCCATCTAAAAATATTTATCAAATAACTGTCACATAAAATTTGTGGGTAAAAAGATGGACAAATGTTGTATTATAAGCAATTGAGTTAATCAGTCAATAAAAAGTTTTTAAAAAATCACAATTTACCAGATAGTGTGTCAAGGTGATGTTGAGACTACTCCGATTATGCCCCCAAAGAGTATATCTGAGTGGAAAACAATCAAACAAGTGATTATCATTATATGATGTATGTGCTATTCATTTATTCAATGAATACTGAACACTTATTCTATGTTAAGCACTGGACTAGACTATGAGGAAACAGTGGTCAATAAATTTTAGACATTCCCCATCCTCATGACACTTACATTGTGGCGATTAGACAGAAAAAATAAAAATTACAAAATGTATACTTTTATGGGGTGAAAAACAGCAGGACTAGGGGATAATGAGTAGGTAGATGGTGGGAAGAGTAGTCACAAAGGTCTTGATGAAGAGATGACAATTAAATTGATTTCTGAGTGATGAGAAGTAACTAGCCAAATCCAACACTGACCAGGGAGCCAGGAGATAGACAGGGTGCAATTTTCGTAATATCTTAAAGATTTTCACAAGGAATTTGGACTTTCCTCACTGTCCAATAAGAAGCTACCAAGATGTTTTAAGTAGGGAGAGTAACACATTCTGATTCATATTTTCAAGGAATCTTTCCTACCTATGGAGAATAGACTGTAGGTTTCCAGGAATGGAGCAGAGAGGTCAGCTGAGAGGCTAAGTAGTAGTCATTGTGAAAGGAAATGATTGTTTGAGCTAGGATGGCCAAGGTGAAAGTGGAGAAAACTGGATAAATACAGCGTATCTATTTTAAAAGTAGAGGAAGATCACTGGCCAAAGGATTGTTCTGGAACCAAATAAAACAAGGAGGGGAAGTAAGGAAGTAAGGAAAAGGAATGAATCCCAGATTTCTAACTTGGACACAGATGAAGGTGTCATTGACTGAAATGGAAAAGAAGGTTCATAGGTGGGAATTGAACAATGAAAACACCTGGACACAGGGTAGGGAACATCACACACCGGGGCCTGTTGTGGGGTTGGGGGAGAGGGAGGGATAGCATTAGGAGATACACCTAATGTAAATGACAAATTAATGGGTGCAGCACACCAACATGGCACATGTATACATACGTAACAAACCTGCATGTTGTACACCTGTACCCTAGAACTTAAAGTATAATAAAAAAATAAAAATAAAAATAAATCCTTAAGCAGCAAAAAAGTTAAAAAAAAAAAAACGATATACATTTTCTTGACACCACTAGCTTGTAGAACATTAAACAAATTAAAAGGTTTCTTTGGACTATTAGAAAAAAAAAAAAAAAAAAAAGAAGTCTCATGTAGTGGAAGCAGAGGTTATGCTAGCCGTTGTTTGGACTATCTAAATTGCCTGTACGTGAGTTGAGTAGTAGACATCGAAGACTTTCTCAAAGGAAGTGATAGTTAATATACACCAGAAGAATAGAAGGAGTTAGCCAGGCGATATTGTAATGCACGCAGAGAGAATGTCCCTGAGAGGTGTAAGATCCTCTATCTTGACCTCATGGCAGATAATATGCTTAACTTGGAAAATGTAAATAAAAAGGTGGAGGACCAAGGGGTGCAGGTAGGTGTTGCGAGTGGGGGTGGAAAAGAAAATATGCAATGAGGTTTATACCTTAGGCAGAAGCCAGATCAAACGGAGCATTTTACATCTGATCTTAACCAAAAGGCCAAGAAGCATTTTTTAAAAAGCCTTTTAAAACATGCTGCCAAATTTGAACGTTTTCCTAATACAATGGGAAGATAGTAAAATTTATTTAGCAAAGGAATGGCTGGATTCATCTAAACTTTTGGAAGAATCATTCTAGATGCTTTATGGAAAATGAATTGATGTGAGCACAAGAATTCTGAATGCATATGTTCAAAATGTTTTCAAAATGCTGATGGCTTTTGGAGAGAAAAAATTTAGGATGAAGCTTAGTCTAATGGAGAATTAACACAATTTTAATAAAAGGACAGTTCTGGTAACAATGTTAAGGAAAAATAGAGTGTAATCCACCAGTGCAAGGCAAAACACAAGTTAGAAATGCATATTCTATGACTGTTCTTTACCGTTTTACAGATTAGAGTGGTCTGTTTAGATTAGCTTTATGAGATAATGGGATTGACTCTGGGACTGTACTATGGCTCTTAGCTCTCAATGGCTTTAGTTGCCCTTCTCCATTTTGAAGATAACCAAAATTTCTTCATCTTCTACCTCATGTTTTTGGATAGGGAGATAGTCGTGTCTCTACTACGTACATCTCCCACTGTGATTGTTTCAAGGTGATTTTCTAAAAAATTGTGAAATACTATAATAAGTTTACAAGGTTTTTCGAGGTAAATTGCAGCTGAAATCCCTGTCAGATGGTGGATCCTGCCCTTCTTCCTCCAGTATGTCAAGACATGTTCTGGAATATAATTATTTTAGATGATGTTGTTTAATTTCAATTTCTGTATTTGTCATGAAAATGTGAAATGTCTTATCCCATTCCTCATCCAAACATAATTAAATAAGGTTTATTTTAACAAACTAATGAGCTCATTTCCAATAATATCAGCCCTACTTTTTGTCTCCAATCAGCCCACAGAATATAGGGAAGATTTACAGGAACATAATGAAAACGGTAGCAACCCCTCCTCCCCAGAAAAGAGGAGTGAGGGTGGTGATGTGCCAGAGGCAAGAGCTGTGAGTACATTTAATGGTGATATACCATTTTTAGATGCAATTATGTAACTTCATCCTAGAATATTGTGAGTGAGGGCTGGGTGATCATTTCCCCCACCACCACCCACACACATAGGCACCCTGGGATTTACAGCAATTATGTCAATTGTCCTATTTATGGTACTTGACACGTTTAATGTAAGAAAGGGACAATGCATCCTATTACCTCTTATTACAATGCAGCATGGTGATGAATGGTATAATAGTGATGATAATTAAAATGTGTTGTGCATACTTAAACATGAGATTCAAGGTTTGAAGAAGTGCCTATTATCCCAGCCCTCTTTCTTCTAAAGAAAGACTCAATGTCTTCCTCTGCTTGTCTGCAATTACTTAGGTGATTCAGAAAAACACCCATATTACCTAGAGTTTATTCCCCTTTATGAATTTTTTTCTTTCTTTTGGATACTCTGTGTGGGACCTCTGATTGCCCCAAAAATCTCCATATTTAGCTCTTGCAGCTGACAGTTCTTTAAACAGAGATCCCTGAACTCTAGTATCCACAAAAGTCATTAGACTTAAATTGTCACAGAAACACTAGGGAATAATGTTAAGGTTCTGAATAACAATTTGCTTTCTTCCTATTTTAATACATCTGTTCTTGTTCTGTGACTGAGGTCTCTAAAATGTAAATCTGCTACCCAGAGTTTCTACAGAAGCCAGAGTGGACTGCACAAATTTGAGTGAGTCACTCAGTCTGAAATTTCATTATGCCTCCCTCCAAAAAATGGGAATGATATTAACTTGGGATGATATTACACACAATATTGTGGAAGAGACCAAGAATGTATAGTTAATGTATGAAAATATATGTTATAAAACATACAGTATTAAAGACACATTACTATTAGTATTAAAGACACATGACTTCAGATGAAAACAAGAAAAATTCATGAATATACCACTTTAGAATGATTAATACATGATCACATAAAGTATTCTTTTGAACTGTACAACAGCATTATGAATAAACTTAACTTCATTTGATGAATGAGGAAACTGAAGTTTAACTTTGACAAGCCCAAATGCAAAATGCTATTAGGCAACTGATTTGTTATTGGGATCTAGTACTTCTAAGCTTAAACAAAGGCTATAGCCACAAATTTGTATTTCTCTTCTGTGCAAACATGATTAAGAACTAGGACAACAAAAGCCAAAATTGACAAATGGGATCTAATGAAACTAAAGAGCTTCTACACAGCAAAAGAAAATACCATCGGAGTGAACAGGCAACCTACAGAATGGGAGAACATTTTTGCAATCTACTCATCTGACAAAGGGCTAATATCCAGAACCTACAAAGAACTCAAACAAATTTAAAAGAAAAAACAATCCCATCAAAAAGTGGGCAAAGAATATGAACAGACACTTCTCAAAAGAAGACATTTATGCAGTCAACAGACCTATGAAAAAATGCTCATCATCACTGGCCATCGGAGAAATGCAAATCAAAACCACAAGGAGATACCGTCTCACACTAGTTAAGAATGGCAATCATTAAAACAGTCAGTTAAACAACAGGTACTGGAGAGGATGTGCGAGAAATAGAACACTTTTACACTGGTTTCGGTGACTGTAAACTAGTTCAACCATTGTGGAAGACAGTGTGGGCGATTCCTCAAGGATCTAGAACTAGAAAATAACCATTTGACCCAAGCCATCCCATTACTGGGGATATACCCAAAGGATTATAAAATCATGCGGGCTATAAAGACACAGCACATGTACGTTTAATTGCCGCACTATCACCAATAGCAAAAGACTTGGAACCAAACCCAAATGTCCATCAATGACAGAACTTGGATTAAGAAAATGTGCGGTACTATTACACCATGGACATACTTATGCAGCCATAAAAAAGGATGAGTTCGTCCTTTGTTAGGGACCATTGGATACAGCTGGAAAAAACCATTGTTCTCAGCAAACTACCGCAAGAACAGAAAACCAAACACTACATGTTCTCACTAATAGGTGGGAATTGAGCAATGAGAACACTCGGACACAGGAAGGGGAACATCACACACTGGGGCCTGTCATGGGGTGGGGTTAGTGGGGAGGGATAACATTAGGAGATATACCTAATGTAAATGTCGAGTTAATGGGTGCAGCACACCAACATGGCACATGCATACATATGTAACAAACCTGCACATTGTGCACATGTACTCTACAACTAAAAAAAAAAAAAAAAAAAAAAAAAATTTTGGGTGGGGAAAAAAAAAAAAAAAAAAAAAAAAAAAAAAAAAACAAAAAAAGGAACTAGGACAACCGAAAGAAAGAAGAATAAAAAAGAATTAAAAGAAAAAGTACACTGCAATATTTAAATGCACAATCAGACTTAAGTTTGTCCTTGATACTGCCAGGGCATCATAATACTGACCCCTGGCCCAGCAGCGCTCCCACTCCTCTAGATGACATTTTCTACCTTTTTTGTTCTCCTCAAGCCTCCAATCTCTTCATGTTAATGCTCAGTCTCAACTAGTTATTTTGCATCATATTTTATTTAAAAAGAAAAAAAACATGGCCAGGTGTAGTGGCTCATGCCTTTGGTCCCAGTACTTTGGGAGGCCAAGGCAGGCAGATCACTTGAGCCCAGGAGTTCAAGACCAGCCTGGGCAACATGGAGAAACACCACCTCTACAAAAAAAAAAAAAAAGAATCTAGCTGGGTGTGGTGGTGCATGCCTGGTGCACTCCAGCCTGGGTGACAGAGTGAGAGCTTGGAAAGAAAGAAAGAGAAAAAGAAAGAAAGAAAGAGAGAATTTCCATAAGCTCTCATTCCCTGTCTCATGTAATAAACCTATGTGCTCATGTTCTTTGATCCCTCCCATCTAATTTGATATCCAGAACCTTAACATTATTCCCCAATGTTTTTTTTTTCTTTTTTGCTGTCTATGCTCCTGTCTAAAGCCAACTCCTCTACTTGCCCACTAGTTCCTGTTTAGTTAAAATATTTGAAATAATCTTCTATATACATAGAGAGAGAAAGACGGAGACTCCTTTTGTCTTTTCCTCTGCTTCCTTTTACTGTACATTTTTCTAAAAGCATTCTCTAGGTTGTCTAACTCCCTGTCTCAAACCCCTTTCTCCTATCCTCCCTTGAGGTATTTCAGTCGCTCATGACCACTAAACCTGTTCTTACCAAGGTCAGCAATGATATTCACATTGTGTAATCCAATTGTCAATTCACATAGAAGGAAATTTGTGTTTTGTTCAATGCTGTATTCCAAGCTTCTAGAGTAAGTGCTAGTGTATGGACAGTGCTCAGCAAATACTTGCTGAATGAATAAACATCTATAAGGCAGATCTGGATTTTAATCCAGATTTTCCCAAGTTTTTATCATATGCTACTGTAAGTCCCTTAAACCTCTATGAGTCTCCATTTCATCATCTTTGAAATAGTGATAATAATAATGACCTATATGGATACTATACAGAGGAAATGAAATAGTGCATGTGTATTACTGGCAAATAGATTTAATACCTAGCTGATGGGTTGACAGGTGCAGCAAACCACTATGGTACACGTTTACCTATGTCACAAACCTGCGCATCCTGCACATGTACCACAGAACTTAAAAAATTATATTCCATTAAATTTTTAAAAAGGGGGAAATTCTTTGTTGTTATAGCTCTATTTTAAATAGTGCCATAAGTATTATTTGTAGCAAGGCTGATTAGTAGAGTGGGAGAATTCTGAGGCTGTTTCAGATGCTTAAAAAGTTTGCTTTGAGGATAACACAACAAATTACATAATAGTTTTGTCTGGTTTGTTAGAGGCTGAAATTTCTTGATGAGACTGGGACCTCCCAAACATAACTGTTGAACATACTGAGAAGGCAGGGGCCTCCAAGGTAAGACAATGGAGACCTTGTTGCATCATTATCTTGTGTGATTGCTAAATCAAAAAATATAAAACACATTGGCCATTAAGACTTCCTAAGTGTGCAGTATGAAAGAGAAGCAAGTAATTCATTCCAAATGGGTAATGACTGCTAACCAAGGTCCTGCTCATTTAACAGCCTAGACGGGGCATTCTGTCAGCAGTCCATGTATCAATGGGTTCCGTGAAATTCCCTGATCTTTAATTAGTGAAGCTGATGTGGCACGTTTCAGGGGTCAACCTATGTAACAAAAGCCCTCGATTGGTGATCTGACTGTCTCTATAAAAGCAACATAAAATATCAATGGTCAGTTTCATTTAATACTAACTTATTTACATCTTCCTTCTCAATATTTCCTTGTTGATTGTTAGTAATTACACTGATGGGTCTGATCTGTTTATTTAAATGATGGCTACTGTCTTCTTTTAGAGATCTTTAATGCCCAGGAGTGAAGTTTAGAGATGAATAAATAGAATACTGAAATGTAGAGGATATTAGAAGTTTGGGGCCATCTTTTCTCTTCCTATTTTGCTGCTTTCAGGAATGTCAAGGCAGGGATGCCTAAAACAAAGACATGAGGAGCCGCTACTTCATTAGAAACATATAGAAAATGAACCAACTTTTGTTTCTGAATTCTTTATCCAATCTGTTTCCCTCCTCTCTTTCTCATACACATATAGATGTTTACACATATCCTTGTACACTGAAATCATAATGTATCTACATTAAATGCATATTTTCTGCATGTACTATTTTATTTTATTTTATTTATTTTATTTTATTTGCTACAGGGTCTCACTCAGTCACCCAGGCTGGAGTGCAGTGGTGCAATCTTAGCCCACTGTAGCCTCGACCCCCAGGTTCAGGTGATCCTACCACCTAAGGCTCCATAGTATCTGGGATCACAGGCTTGTGCCATCACACCCAGCTAATTTTTGTATTTTATGTAGAGATGGGGTTTCTCTATGGTGCCTAGGCTGGTCTAGAACTTCTGGGCTTAAGCAGTCCACCTGGCTCGGCTTCCCAAAGTGCTGGGATTACAGGCATGAGCCACTATCCCTAGCCTGCTTGTACTCTTTTCTGCTTATAAGCACACACACACATGCACATGCACACACACACACACACACACACACACATTAAAACTCATATGCTATACCAACTGGCATATGACAACTAAAGTATGTACATTCTCATCTATGCACATTTATGAATACCCCAAAATGCATAAACTCATATGAAACTGCATATAATACACATATACTACATAATACACTTAAACATGTGTGCACATATACATAGATACCTGTAGTATAAGAAAATATCAGTTTTATCACCAAATTTTTCTTTTAAATAGGGTGAGCACTTTAAAAGAAAGTTTCTTTCATTTGTTTACTTTCCCAGCTAGGCACATTAATGGATTTGGAATATACATGTAACCATGACATGATTTTTTTTACCTATGGTCAAAAAGAAATATCCCCTGCCTATTGCCTCACATAAAGTAAGCAATCGATAAATATGTGATGAGTGAGAGTGTGAGTTGATGAGTGAATAAATGATTGAATATGAGAAGGAGAGAGCACGTTGCTCTGTATAACCGAGAGCAAAATTCTGTGGCTCCCTGGTCAGTACGGGAGTGAAAACTTGAGGGGAGGTAGGGTGGGAAAGAAGAAAGCCAACAAGATGGACTAATTTCAGAGTACAGAGGGAATGCAAGCGCTGGCTAGATTCCCAAATAGCTATTAAATGAATAAATCTGTTTTAACTGTGGAACCCACAACCATTGGCCATTTCCTCTTCATGATGTCATGTTTTAAGATGTAACCAACACCAATCTTGCTCTCTAAATTGCTTTTTCAGGGAGAAAACAGAAAGGCACTTATGGAATTCACTTGATCCCCATGACCAAACTCATCAGTTATCTATTGTTGTGTAACATGCAACCCCTTAACCTAGTTACTTAAAGCAACGCTGATTTATTATTTCTCACAATTCAGATGGTTGGTTGGGCTGGTTTCATCTGGAATATTTCAAGCAAGTACATTCAAGCGTATTGGAAGCTCCCAGATGCCCACACTTCTTGTCTGACAATTGGTGCAGAAACTCAACCGAGGCTCCTTTGTTTTCTTTCTTGTGGCATCTTATCTTCCAGAATGCCATTCTAGCTTTCTTGTGTAATGGTCTCAGAGTATATTTCTAAAAGAACAATCAAAATAATTAAAGGTGTCTTGAGGTTTAAGCCCTGAAACCTCACAATTGCATGATTGCTACTTCATATTAGTCAGAGCAAGTCACAAGGCCAACCCAAATTCAAAAGGTGGGGAAAAAGACCCTATATTCTGATAGAGGAGATGCAAGTAACTTCTGGCCACTTTCAACTTGCACAGTACATTTTCCTGATATCTCTACCTTCTTCCTGTAATCTTGGAATTTATGAACTTCTGCAGGTGAGTTTCCATCTATCCTTAATGCATGCATACTTTCCAAGGTTGCTTTGCAGAAATGGGCACTGTAGCCCACGAAGATAGTCTCAGATTTCAAAAAGAGGATGGATGCGTGACTGATTCTTTTTGCCTTGATAGTGATCCGACAGCTGAGTGATCCAAGTATGCCCATTGTGAAAGGAGATATTTGTCAACAGGACACATGTCCATTAGAAACTGGACCAAAGCCCTGGGTTCATTTGTCATAGCTTCCAAAACAGCCTTGACTGGTAATGAGTTCTTTGCCCTAGAGACCAAGGTTAATACGAAGAAAAGTCCTCTGGACATAGAAAAAGCCCACTAGGTGAGTGTGTGAGTGTGCATAGATGTGTGTGCAGGTATTGTTGCATATGTTTTACAACAGAGTGAAATAACTCTATAGAAAAAATTACACAAATTATATCAAATCATTTTAGATGCCTCTTAACATATATGTATGCCTCTGCATATTTGTAACCAGGGCATACATTTGCTATTTTGAGTTATCATTTTCTAAATTAGCACAACATTTCTCTTAATACTAATATGTAAACCTATATGTTTCTTTTTTGAAATTCCATTGTGAAGTTAAGTAAATTTCTCTTAAGGTACTCGTAACATCCAGCCTTACATTATTATTGCTATCTATGTATGCCTTACATCCCCTAATTAATCATCTATGTAGGTATTCTTGTCCTTATCATATCATTATCTACATTCCATCATTATCATCAAGGGCATTATTTGAGCAACTACCATTAACCATACACCTTATGAACATTATTTCCAGTGCTCACAAAACTCTAGAGAGAGAGTTACTGTCCCCCTATACTTAATTTAGAAAAAAAAGTTAAGTCTCAGGTGACATTAGCAAGATGGCTGACTAGAGGTACCTAACGCTTGTCTCCCCCACAAAAAAGACCAAAAATATAAATAAACAATGATATTTTGACGGAGTATTTGAAGGATAGCACTTTAGTACAGCAGGGGAGTGCCAGAAATCCTGTAGAGCACAGAGACTCAGGATAGATGCATGTAAAAAGGAACAAAATACCCTGCCTTTGCCACCTGTCTCTACTTGCTCAGTTTGGGTTGACTCTGAACCAGGAGGGACTGTCTCTGCAAAGAAAGGTAAGCAGGAGACTCCCCAGCAATCTCCATGAAAGCTGCAGACACCTACAGTCTTTGCTGCAGAAGAACCCTGCAGTCCTCCCAGGCCCTGAGCCCTGTATAGGGAGTTGCCAAAAAAGTCCACATGGTTGCATAATTCCAAAGATGGAGACTATTTTTTTGCCCCCTCTCCACTGTGATCCAAACTGCTGTGACTGTAAGACATTATCTAGAGACCAGAGCCATTGTGAGAGTATGTCTTATGACAGCAGACAGTAGTCAGTGCATCTCCCTTTTCCTGAAGCTCTGCTGCCCTTATATTGTGCTCACAAATGGTACTGTATCATTCCCCAGCTGAGAAGCTATTATAGCTCCTGAACTCCTAGGAATAAACTGCCTAAAAGGCACTCCATCTTCCCCATTCCAGTGACTACAGCAGCCCAACCCCAACTACTCGGATCCGACGCTCAGCAGAACAGAACACTAACAACTGAGCCAATAAGGTGTTCTTTCCCCCAAAATCAGGTGGCTATGCTCAACAGAGAAACCACGACAAACATGGCAGCAAAACAGCTGCTGAATATCTTCAGAGCCTGATGGAACAGCCTGGTGCTTCAAACCCCAGCAGGCAGGTATACCGGTAGCAAAGAAGTCCCTGCATACCCACAGCATTCAGAGCATCCCATCACTCTCACCCTCAGCAGGGAGGTAGTGCCCCAGCAATCATAGCAACTCCTACAGCCTAGGTCACTAAGGCACTTACAGACTTCACTGACATCGACTATAGCTGAATAAACTTCATATAGACTACACTAATACTCCCATGCAAAACCAAAGCCAACACATCCTACCTAACTGAAACCCTAGAACATATTTGCAGGTAAAAATATTTTAATACAAAACATTCTATAAAATTGGAAGACGTAACCATTGTATAAGATGCACAAGTATCAACAGAGGAAAATAAAACATGAAAAAGCAAGAAAATAGAATACCAAAAAGTAAGACAATAACTCTTCAGTAACTGACACACTATCAATGAAATGTATGAATTGCCTGAAAAAAATCAAAATAATGCTCTTAAGAAAACTCAGCAAGGCACAGGAGGTAGATAATTCAATGAAATCAGGAAAGCAATTCCTGATCTGACTGATAAATTCAACAGATAGATAGATATTATAAACATTTAAGGAATGTAAATATTGGCAAGAAATACGTCAATGAAATAGATTTAAAAATATAATTGAGAGCTTCAACAGCAGACTAGATCAAGCAGAAGAAATAATTCCTGAGCTACAGACAAATCATATGAAATAACTAAGTAAGATGAAAAGAAAATGAACAAAAATGGACACCATTAAGATAACAGTTATCTGTATTATGGAAGTTTTAGAAAAAAAGAAAACAATAAAGGTACAAAAAGATTAGTAAGGAAATAACAGCTGAAAATTTCCCAATTTTAGGGAGTGATATAGACATTCAGATTGATGAAGCTCAAAAGACCTAATTAGAGGTCCTCTCCAAGGCACATTATGATTAAACTGTCAAAAATCAAAGACAAAATGATAATTCAAAAATCAGCAACACAAAAGTATCAAGTAGTATATAAGGCAATCTTGATTAGACTATTAGTAGATTTCTCTGCAAAACCTTTGCAAGCCAAGAGAGAATGAGATACTTCAAAGTGCTGAAAGCAACAACAACAAAAACAACAAAATACTGTCAGTCAGGAACATTATTTACAGCAAAGCTATCTTTCAGAAATGAAGGAGAAAAAAAGTCTTTTTCAGGCAAGCAAAAGCTGAAGGAAATTAACATGACTAGACCAACCTTACAAGAAATCTGTACGGGAGTGCTTTAACCAGAAACAAAGGAACATTAATTGCTACCAAAAATCACATGAAAGTATAAAATTAAACTGTACAAATAAATGCATAATGAAATTCAGATTACTGTAATGGTGATATGCAATGTTTTAAATCTCCAGTGTGAAGTTGAAAAGTCAAAATGGTCAATTATAAATATAGCTAGAAATAGAAACGCTTTTACACTGTTGGTGGGAGTGTAAATTTGTTCAACCATTGTGGAAGACAGTGTGGCAATTCCTCAAGGATCTAGAACCAGAAATAGCATTTGACCCAGCAATCCCACTACTGAATATATACCCAAAGGATTATAAATCATTCTACTATAAAGACACAGGCACACGTATGTTTATTGCAGCACTATTCCCAATAGTAAAGATTCAGAACCAACCCAAACGTCCATCAGTGATAGACTGTATAAAGAAAATGTGGCACATATACACCATGGAATACTATACAACCATAAAAAGAATTAGTTCATGTCGTTTGCAGGGACATGGATGAAGCTGGAAACCATAATTTTCAGCAAACTAACACAGGAACGGAAAACAAAACACCTCATGTTCTCAGTCATAAGTGGGAGTTGAACAATGAGAACACATGGACACAGGGAGGGGAACATCACGCACCGGGGCCTATCAGTGGGGTAGGGAGCAAGGAGAGGGAGGGGATTAGAACAAGTATCTAACGCATGCAGGGCTTAAAACCTAGATTACAGGTTAATGGGTACAGCAAACCAGCATGGCACGTGTATACCTATGTAACAAACCTGGAAGTTCTGCACATGTATCCCAGAACTTAAAGTGTAATAAAAAAATAAAAATAATTTAAAAAACTATAGCTACAAAGTTTTAAGGAATACACAGTAAAAAAAGATGTAAATTAAGGCAACAAAATTATCAATTTTGTGGAAGAGGGTAAAAGTCTAGAATACTTGTGTGCAACCAAAGTTAAATTGTTACCAATTTAAAACAGTCTTCTAGAACTATTAGATTTGTTATATAAGCCTTAAATGAGCTACAAAGACAATAAAAAATGACAACAGAAACACAAATGAAAAAAGAGAAAAGAATCAAAGCTTATCACTACAAAAAACCACCAAACAAAGGTAAACAAAAAAGAAAGAAAAGGTCTAAAAATAACAGAAAACAATAAACTAAATGGCATAAATAAGTATTTATCTATCAAAAATAACTTTGAGTGTCAATGGATTAAACTCTCCAATAACAAGATACACAGCGAATGAATGTATTGAAAAATAAAGAAAAACAGGACTCACTCTATGCTGCCTATAAGAGATGCCTCTCACTGGTAAGGACACATATCAACTGAAAATAAAGGGTATGGAAACTAATATTCTATACAAATGAAAACCAAAGTGAGCAAGAGTCACTAAATTTGTATCAGATAGAATAAACTTTAAATTGAAAACTCTAAAAAGAGAAAATTATGATTATTATATAATAATAAAGAGGCCAATTCAGCAAGAGGGCATGACAATTATAAATATATACACACTGAACACCAGAACACACAAATATATAAAACAAATATTATTAGATCTAACTGGAAAGTAGACTGCAATACAATAATAAGGGGCTTTCACACTCCACTTTCAGCAATGAACAGATCATCCAAACCCACACATAGAATTAACAAAGAAACGTCAGTTTTAAACTGCACTTTACATCAAATGGACCTAACAGATATTCACAGAACATTCCATTAAACAGTTTCAGAATACACATTCTTCTTTTCTCCAGAAATGATCATGTGTTAGGCCACAAAACAAATATTAGTAAGTTTTTAAGTATCAAAATCTGATCAAGTATTTTTTCAGACTGGAATAGAATAAAACTAGAAATCAATAACAGAAGGAACTTTGGAAGCTATACTAACACATGTAAACTAAACAACATACTCCTAAATGGTGGCTCCATCAATAAAAATTTTTTTAAGAAATTAAAAAATTTATTTAGAAAAATGAAAATGGAAACACAACATACTAAAACCTATGAGCTACAGCAAAAGAAGTTTTAAGACAAACACATCAAAAATTTAGAAGGTTCTCAAATAAACAATCTAATATTGCATCAAAATGAATTGGAAAAACAAGAATGGACTAAACCCCAAATTAGTAGAAGGAAGTAAATAATAGGGATCAGAGCAAAAATAAACAAAATAGAGGTGAAAACATATAAAAGATCAATGAAACTAATAGTTTTTTGAAAAGATAAAATTGAAAACCCTTTAGCTAGACTAAGAAAATAGAGAGAAGACTCAATTAAGTAAAATCAGAAATGAAAGGGGAAACATTACAACTGATATCACAGAAATAAAAATCATCATAAGAGACTACTATGAGCAATTATATGGCAACAAATTGGATAATCTAGAAAAAATTGATAAATGCCTAGGTGCATACAATCTACCAAGAATGAATCACGAAGAAATAGAAAATCGAAACAAATCAATAACAAGGAAAAGTATTAAGTCAATAATAAAAAAGTCTTTCATCAAAGAGAAGCCCAGAACCTGAGGGCTTAACTGGTGAATTATATCAAACACTAGAAGAAAAATTAACATCAATTTTTTTAATGATTTCAAAAAATTGGAGGGAATTCCTCTAGTTATAGAAGAAACATAACTCCACATAATGAAAACCATATATGACAAACTCACAAGTAACATCATACTGAATAGGGAAAACATGAAAGCTGTTCCCAAAGATCTGGAACAGGACAAGGATGCCTACTTTCCCCACTTTTATTCAACTGAGTACTGGAATTCCTAGCTAGAGCAGTAAGACAAAACAAAGAAATAAAGACACGCAAATTAGAAAGGAGACAGTAAATTTTTCCTGTTTGAAGTGACATAATCTTACATATTAAAAAAAAAAACCCAAAGACTCCACTAAAAACAGTTAGAACTAATAAACAAATACAGTACATTTTCAGGATACAAAATTAACATACAGAAAATCAGCAGCACTTACATATTACCATAGCAAGCTATCTAAAGAAAGATATTGAGATACCATTTATAATAGCTGCAAGAAAATTAAAAGAAAATGCACACCTAGGAATAAATTTAACCAAGAAGGTGAAAGAACTTTGCAATAGAAACTATAAAACATTAATTTTAAAATTGAAGATGACAAAATATATGAAAAGATATCCTATTTGTATGGCTTGGAAGAATTAATATTATTAAAATGTCCATTCACCCAAAGCAATCTACAGATTCAATGAAATCTCTATGAAAATATCGATAGCTTTCTTCACAAAAATAGAAAATAATTCTAAATTTGTATGGAACCACAAAATACCCCA
This sequence comes from Rhinopithecus bieti, assembly GCF_001698545.2. NCBI lineage: Eukaryota > Metazoa > Chordata > Mammalia > Primates > Cercopithecidae > Rhinopithecus > Rhinopithecus bieti. The sequence continues at coordinate 1,497,721 of NW_016805506.1, read as the reverse complement.
AATAGCCAAAGCAATCTTGAGCAAAAAGAACAAAGCCGGAGGTATTACACTACCTGATTTAAAAATATACTAAAAGCTATGGTAACCAAAACAGTATGGTATTAGCATTCACGTAGACATACAGACCAAAGAAATAGAACAGAGAACAGAGAAGCAAATCTGCACACTTTCAGCCAACTGATTTTTGACAAAGGCACAAAGAACACACATTGGAGGAAGAAAAATCTCTTCACCAAATGGTGAGAAAATTGGATATCTACACTCAGAAGTATGAAATTAGACCATTCTCTCTCAACATATATATAAATAAACTCAAAATGGATTAAGTACGTAAATGTAAGATCTCAAACCATAAAAACTATTACACGAAAATGTAGGAGAATACCATCATGTTTTTCACATCATGCCATTGCTTTATTAACTAAGCTTATATAATATTCTAAATATGTTCTTGTCATTTCAATTGTGTTCATAGCATCTTCACCAGGAATAGATTCCATAACAAAAACCTACTTTCTTTGCTCATTCATAAGAAGCAACTCTTCATTGGTTGATGTTTTATCAGCAGATTGCAACAATTCAGTCACATAGTCATGTTCCACTTCTAATTCAAGTTCTCTTGCTTTTTCTACCACGTCTGCTAAAGCCATCCAAGATGATTGAAATCAACTTCTTCCAAGCTCCTGTTAATGTTGATATGTTGACCTTCTCCCATGAATCACAAATTTTCTTTTTGGCATCTAAAATGGTGAATTATTTCCAGAAATTTTTCATTTTACTTTGTCCACATGTATCAGTACAATATCTGTCTATGCAGCTATAGCCGTATGAAATGTATTTCTTAAATAATAAAACTTGCAAGTCAAGATGACTCTTTGCTCTATGAGCTGCAAAATAGCTGATAGGTTAGCAAACATTAAAATGTTAATCTCCTTGTACATCCCCATCAGGACTCTTGAGTGACCAGATGCATTGTCAGTGACAGTAATATTTTCAAAAAATCTTTTTCTGAGCAGTAGGTCTCAACAGTGAGCTTAAAATATTCAGTAAACCATTTTATAAACATATGTGCTGTGATCCATGCTTCGTTGTTCCATTTATAGAATACAAGCAAAGAACATTCAGTATAATTCTTAAGGCACTAGTAGTTTTGGAATGGTTAATGCACATTGGCTTCAACCTAAAGTCACCAACTACATTACCTCGTAACAAGAGTCGACCTGTCCTTTGAATCTTTGAAGCCAGGCACTCACTTCTACTTTTTAGCTAAGAAAGTCCTAGATGGAATATTTTTCAATATAAGGCTATTTTGTCTTTAATGAAAATCTGTTATTTAGGGTAGCCACCTTCATGAATTATCTTAGTAGCTAGGTCTTCTGGGTAACTTGCTGCAGGTTCTACGTTAACTCTTTTTGCTTCACCTTGCACTTTTATGTTGTGGAGATGACTTCTCTTAAACTTTATGAAACAATTTCTGCTAGGTTCAGACTTTTCTTCTGTAGCTTTCTTACCTTTCTCAGCCTTCATAGAATTAAAGAGAGTTAGGGGCTTGCCCTGGATTAGGTTTTGACTTAAAGGAATATCGTGGCTGGTTTAATCTAAGTAGACCACTAAAACTTTATTCGTATCAGCAATAATACTGTTTCACTTCCTTATCATTCATATGTTCCCTGAAGTAGCAATTTCAACTTCCTTCAAGAACATTTCCTTTGCATTTTCAACTTGGCTGTTTGATGCAAGAGACTAACTTTTGGCCTATCTCAGCTTTTGACATTTCCTCTTACTAAGCTTAATCATTTCTAGCTTTTTATTTAAAGTCAGAGACATGCAACTTTGTTTTTCATTTGAATAGTTAGAGGCCATTGTAGGGTTATTAACTGGCCTAATTTCAATATTCTTGTGTCTCAGAGAATAGGGAGGCCTGAATAGAAGAAGAGAGATAAAAGAACAACTGGTCATTCGAGTAGTCAGAACATACATTACATTTATCCATTAAGTTTGTCATCTTACATGGGTGTGGTTCATGGTGTCCTAAAAACAATTACAATGGTATGGTTATATTAAAGATCACTGAACACATGTCAGTGACAATGTCATAATAATGATTATTTAGTAATGACATAATGACATAATCATGTCATAATGTCATCACAGATATAATAACAGATATGATAATTACCAAAATGTGACATAATGGCATGAAATGAGCACATACTATTGGAACAATGGCACGGATAGACTTGCTTGACAAAAGATTGCCATCAACCTTAAATCTGTGAAAAATGCAAACTCCATGGGGCTCAATAAAGTGAAGCACAATAAAACAAGGCATGCCTGTGTGCTGTTGGAGGGAATGTCAATTACTACAGCCATTATGTAAAACAAAATGGAGGTTCCTAGAAAATTCAAAATAGAACTACCATATAATCCAGTAATCCCACTTATCCAAAAGAAATGAAATCTGTACGTCTAAGAGATATCTGAACTCTCATGTTTGTTGAAGCACTATTCACAATAGCCAAGATACAGAATCAACCTAAGTGACCATCAACAGATGAATGGACAAAGAAAATGCGGTAAATATATGCAATGGAATCCTATTTGGTCATAAAATACAAATTAAATCCTGTCACTTGTGGCAACGGCAACATGGATAAATCTGGAGGACTTCATATTAAATAAAATAATCCAGGCACAAAAAGATAAATATCACATGATTACACTCATTTGCAGAATTCAAGAAAACATTTCATAGATGTACAGAATATAATAGTGGTTACAAGAGGCTGAGGAGGGTAAAGAGAAGGGGGATAGGCGAAGAGATGGGTCAAAACGTACAAAGTTACAGATAGGAGGTATAATAAGATAGAATGACTACAGTTAAAAAATATTACATTGTCATGCCTGTAATCCCAGGAGTTGGGGAGGCCGAGACGGGTGGATCATGAGATCAGGAGATCAAGACCATCCTGGCTAACATGTTGAAACCCTCTACTAAAGGGTGAAACATCTCTACTAAAAATGCAAAAAATTAGCCGGGCGTGGTGGTGGGCGCCTGTAGACCCAGCTACTCGGGAGGTTGAGGCAGGAGAATGGCATGAACCTGAGAGGTGGAGCTTGCATTGAGCCGAGAGCACATCACTGCACTCCAGCCTGGACTACAAAGCGAGACTCTGTCTCAAAAAAAAAAAAAAGAAAAGAAAATCACATTGTATACATCAATATAATTAGAAGAGAAGGTTTTGAACATTCTCATTACAAGAAAAGAAAAATGTTTGAGGTGATAGATAAACTAAATGCCTTGATTCAATCATTATACAATGTATACAACTATAAAACATTGCACTATACCCTATAAAATCTATAAATATTATGTCAATTAAAATAAAATACAATTTAAAAAATAAAATAGATATTTATTCACTTACTTGAAGTTCTGCCACTATTAGAAAATAAAGGGAGGAAAATATTTCCATAGTTGATACTGTGATTATAAGCAGATTATAAGAAATCTGAAGATAGGATACATATCAGAATGATTTTTGTGTACCCCATTATATCTAGCAGGGCCTATGCATGTAGGAAGCACTAACATATATTTTTAAGAACACATTATTTTATAAAGCATGTCTATATATGCAATGTTCATTGGCGATTATATTCATAACATATTCAATTGTATTTTATTACTATATATCATATCACATAACATTACAACACAATTTGCTTGATTGACCATTTCTCTACTGCTGAGAATGTTTGCTGTTTTTCCCTGTGATGTCCCATTAAGATTATAATGGCGTCAGTTCAGAGACAGGAAGGCAGAGTTATTTAAGAGTCAAATGGATCTGTGTGAATCCTGTTGACTTTGAGAGAGTCACATACCCATCCTGGCCTTAACATTTTCATTAATAAGAGAGATTATGATAGTACTATCCTTGTAAGGCTCTTGTAAGTATTAAGCAAGAATTCATGATTAAAACAATTATTATTGAGCATCCAATATACACAAGGACAGACCCTGCTGGAGGTAAACAGGAAACAAAACAAAGTCCCTGATCCTAGAAAGGCTACATTCTGGAGGGAAACACATTATGTAAGTATAATATAAATATTCATATAATATCTAGTAGAGTAAATCTACCTGAGCAAACCCCTTTGTTTGCTATTTTCAGATCACCTCATACATTACTTATTCTTCAGATTTTAGTTAAAATGTCACTGCTCCAAGGAAAATTATTTTAAAACCTCAAATTAGTTAAATTCCTTTAGAGCTATTTCTTTCAAAAAAAGGTTTTTCCTCTTGTAGCTTTACATGCGTTTCTGTGCTTATTTATTTCATTCATTTCTTTTTCTGCTTTAGACAGTATGCAATATAAGGACAGAAACCATGAGTATTCTTGCCCACATTGTATCTCTATGGTGTAACTCTAAGGTCCCTAGCAAAGGATAGACATTTTAACAAGAATTCATTGAGTAAATAAACTTGATGGATGTTGGGAATTAATAAGGTCAGCTTTTATTAAAGGAACAAACTTTCCAATTTCTTCTCCTAGAACTATTTTACTTCAAGACACTGTAAAATCCAATTATGTGGATCTTCACAAATCTCAGTGTAACCCAGCAACCACACAAAATCAAAGAGTGGTGGATCAGTAGGGTCAAGATTATTTTTAATCTGCAACTAAAATAACTTGAACACATTTTGAGAGGGTTTCATTATCCTTTGTTTTATTCAATTAAAAATCTACAGAGGTTAGATCCTTGTTGTCCTGAGAAAGAATAGACGTAGAAATGATTTATGGATTTTGAGACAGTGTTTCACTGAATGTCGTTGAGTGTCTGGAGATGCTTATTATAGGACTGGTCACTCATATTAGTGAAAAATGAATTCCTGACTATAGTCACCTGCACACTTGAATTTGGATAGCAAATGGCATATATCAATTGCAGGGGAAAGAACAGTGATAGAAGGGGGAAGAAAGAGGACTTTGTAATTAACATGGTAAGAATGAATGAGTTTGACTTAGAATTCTCATAAATGGGTTTTCTGGATTGGACTTGGCATTTGGGTTAAGAGGAATGTTTCATGGCTTATGTTCATCAATATGTATACGTAACTTCATGCCTGAGAGTTTCTATGTGTGTGGAGTATAGAGATATGTACATACACATACACACAAGTATACATGTACACACATGCGTGCACACATGTACACATACACACATGCACACATTTACACACACATGTACACACATGTACATATCTCTAAATGCCACACACATAGAAAGGTGTGCTATCCCTATGTATGTCAATATTATGCATGTATGTGTATGTGTTATAGTAAACTTATACATGAATATATTATTGTGTGCAGTTGATTATGACTTATTTTGATGACTGTTATTTTAATGACTATTATTGTGTGCAGTTGAGTATGACTATTATTTTGATTTTTTTTCATGAGTTTCATTCAAAGAGAAAGAAATTAAGAGAGCTTTGTTGGGAAGAGGATAGACTTTTATCCATTTCCAATTCGTACTAAGGCAGTTTTTTGCCATTTAAGATATTTTAACTTATTTTAATAACAACCAAAACTTAAAAGCATATTAAAAATTGATAGTTTAGCTTCTGCTGTTTGGACCTTCAAGAAAATCAGATTCGTAATTTGAGAGAAATCTATTGCCATTTAAATATCTTCACAAGCCTTCTTCCTAGGCCAGGCACACATTTACTGAATAAAAAGCACTTAAGCTATGTTTCTTTATATTATTGATTAGGATATATATTTTTAATTTAAAGCAAATAAGCATGCTTCTATTGTGACTCTGGAAAATAAAACACAATAGCATAGTCACTGTGACATAGAATATTAAACAGCAGAAACTGAGGGATTCAGACTACTCCATGCCCATTGGTCCTGCTCAGCAGAATGCAAATTAGAATGCTTCCTAATCTAAGGCATTGCTCTTAATTTTACATCTAGATGTGTGTGCCTTTGCAGCTCCAGATGCATTTGCAAAATTAAAAGCATAATTTATCTCCAAGAAGCAATATTCTATCAGCCTAGTGACTTAGTCTTGATGAAATACTGGCTCTAAACAATGTTTTTTCACTGTTGGATCTGGTCTCGGGAACAGCAATGGGGCAAAAATATTCAGTATCCAGGATTGGTTATGGAGAGGTGAATCAGCTCTACTCCCTTCCTCAACCAAATATAAGTAATTGAATCAGACTCATCCTTTCCCCCATCCTTCACCACATGTCATCAATAAAGCGATTCAAACTATATGTACCACTAAGAAAAGCTCTGAAAGCCCTGTCCCTGGAAGACTCCAGAGGAAGATGTTATTCCTTGGACCAAGGAGTCAGGCAGTGCCCTTTTAACCTGTTAGCACCAAAATGAAAAATGTAAATTCATGAACCAATTTTAGTTGAAATAACACCTAAAGATAGCTATAGAGAGGGACTGTAAGGTACAGCACTGAGGTGATAGAAGGGAATATTACGCCTCAGGAAGGGCTATGTTCATATCTGAATTAGAGGGCACAAATGCAACAGCAGAGCTGGTCGTAGCAGATGTAGCTCAGTTAGCTTACCACAGACAATTCTGAGTAGATAATATTTTGCTTAGGCTAGGCCTCTTTCAATCTTCTCAACATCACCCCTGAAGCTCTGCAATGCATGATTATGCACCCATTAACGTATTTCAGTCATAGAGATAGCATAGGGTTTATTCATGTTTGTGTATGTGTTTGTTGATTTATTTTCATTTTATTTTACAGTTATAAGGATTCTTAGCAATCACCGAGGAAAGACAGAGACTGGTATTTCCCCAAGGTTATAAAACAAGTTGAGAAACAGCCAAGCTTGGAAGACAGATTAACAGGATTCATGTCTACTAGTACTTTCCTGTGTACTTCCTGTTAAATCAGAAACCAATCTCATGGTGAGTGTGGCTATGAATTAAAGAAGACAATAGGCAGATGTTTATGCATAAGGGAATTGTAGATGAGGGTTGGCCTGTTATTTTTTTTACTATTTTCTTTTAATTTTATTTATTTTTTTTATTTTTATAGATTGAGGATGTCCATGTGCAGTTTTGTTACATGAGTGTACGACATAATGGTGAAATCTGGGGCTTTTGGTGTAAGCATCACCTGAGTAGTGAACATTGTGCGCGTTGTATTAACTCTGAAGTTTTTTATAGGACTAAGATTTTTATAATATTGGTTGAGAATCAATTCAGGTAAAAGTGATCACAGCTGTTGTTTTAGTGTGGTAGGACAATATTTATTAAATATAAAAATAAGTCTTTATTGGTGTTGGTATATTACTTTTAAAATAGAATTTTACAAAAGTCAATGCGGATGGAATATTATCTGAATTGAGGAACCAACTGGGGAACAAATATATTGAGATTGTTTTATAAATTTGGAATTATATTTTTCCTTATTTTCCACTTTGGTTGGCCTTGATTTACATTAATATGTGGCTGTTTCTTTTCTTAGTGGCACGTTAATTTTTCATTTTTCAAAGGTTGTACAAGCTAGACAACAAGAGGTCAAAGGTTTTCATTGCCAACTTCTAGTACAGGCAGCAGATTTCCAATAGCAAAGAGTACCTACTTTGAATTACTTGGGAGGGGGTATCTGTAAATATTTCAGCTTTGGAAAGGGTATTGTTCATGAACTTGTTAGGTGAACTTACCAAAGTCCAATTATAGCCTATGGCAAATGGGTATTTACATCTAAGGACATATCGTTTGAATATCTACCTCCTTTTATGATTTTTTGGATAGCCCATGCTTGGTTTCTGCCCAAAACACGTTACATGGGCTGTTTTTGTTTTGTTTTGTTTTGTTTATTAATCAACACTAGCAACTGGGTTCCCTTCATATTTTTTAAATCAATTTAGTTCAGTATTACAAAGGTGGAAGTTAGTGCCCACATGTGTTTCAGGATTCCTGCAACCACTAGACTAATCTAAGTATAATGACCCAGACTAGAAATTTGAATAAGAGAGAGGGAGCTGGCACATTCTGGAAGTTAGCAGAGCCAGAAGTTGTATTCAAGAAGGTCATTCAAGTGAGAACAAAAAGGCAGGCTGAAGAGATACAAAGTCAGTGAGAAGAAGCAGCAGGGATATGTGATCAAGCAAGAAGACTTGTGGGAGCTCAGGCAGAGGATGGAATTAAAACTCAGGTGACACATTAAGGTCAGCATTGGCTACGAAAAACAATGTTCACATGTCTTTAGCCAAAGGGGAGGAAAAGTATGATCTGATGGAGTGTGTGTGTGTGTGCGTGTGTGTGTGTGAGAGAGAGAGAGAGAGAGAGATTATGACTTGAAATTTAGGTATTATTTGCTCTATGACATTCAGCTGGACAGGGCATGTGGGCTGAAGGCCTGACCTAGGACCCATAAGGATGCATTCTTTCACAATGGATGTTGAATGTGAAATTTCTCTTTTATCTTTCTGAAGTTCAGTGAGCTATAATGGAGACTGAATTAATTGAGATAGTAGCAACTGTCATAGACCATGGTTCAAACACACAGTAGACTTTTTTGTTTGTTTGTTTGTTTCTCTTTCTTATAACCCAGTGTGTTGTTTCTAATCATCAGACACCTCTCTTCCACACAGTACTCAAGGAAATCTATTTCTCATGTAATCCAGTATCCCAAGATCCCCGTATCTCTTGGCTCTGCTATACTCTAAGACCCTGTAATCATCTGCAACTACCAAGCAGAAGGCAGGAAAAAGCATGGAGGAGGCCATCCTACTTCAGAAAAGCTTTTGCCTAAAAATAGCTCACATTATTGTTATTATTTTTGCTTACATTCTATTGACAATAACATCACATTATTACATCCAGAGGTAAAGCGATTAGGGAAGTATAATTGACTGAACCATTGTTTCTCAGGGGTAGTTCTTTACGTTTGTATGCTGAATAATAGCTATCAAAATATAGCAGGTCCTAATCGCTGAGTCCTGTAAATTTCACCTTCTGAGAAAAAGAGTCTTTGTAGATTTTATTAAATGAGAGAGATTTACCTGTCATGTAAGAGATTTTACCTGTCATGGAGAGATTACCCTGGATTGTCCACGCAGGCCTTAAAGAAAGAGGTGGAGACAAAATGGACAAATGAGATTACGTGAAACTGAAAAGCTTCTGTACAGTCAATGAAAGGGTGAATCAACAGGGTGAAAAGACAACCCACAGAATGGAAGAAATATAAAAGACAGCCTACAGAATGGAAGAAATATTTACAAATCATGCATCTGATAAGGGAAAATATCCAAAATATACGAGAAACAAAAACAACTCAACAGTAAGAAAATGAACAACTCAATTACACAGTGGACTATTATTCAGTCATCAAAAAAGCATGAAGTCTTTTCATTTGCAGCAACAAGAACGGAACTAGAGACTGTTACATTAAGTGAAAGAGGTCAATCAAGGACTTACAAATATTGTATGTTCTCACTCATATATGGGAGTTAAAAAAGTGTATCTCCTGGAGGTAGAGTAGATTGGTGATTAACCAAAGGCTGGAAAGGGGAGCGTGGAGAGAGAATGAAGGGAGAAACAAATAATATAAATGCATTTTATCACCACTAAATTGTTGTATTAGTCTGCTCTCACACTGCTATTAAAGACATACCTGAGACAGGGTAATTTATAAAGAAAAGAGGTTTAATTTACTCACAATTCCACATGGCTAAGGAGGCCTCACAATTATGGTGGAAAACAAATGAGGAGCAAAGTCACTTCTCACATGTTGGGAGGCAAAGAGAGAGTGTGTGCAGGGGAACTCCTCTTTATAAACCCATCAGATCTCATAAGACTTACTCACTACCACAAGAACAGCATGGGAAAGACCCACCACATCATTCAATTGCCTCCCATTGGGTCCTTCCCGTGACACATGAGAATTATGGGAGCTACAATTCAAGATGAGATTTGGGTGGGGACACAGCCAAACCATATCAACTGTGCTCTTTAAAATGGTAAAGCTAGTAAATTATATGTATATTTTAACTCAATAAAAATTAAATTTAATAAAATAAAAAAGATTAAAGGATCAGAATATACATATCTCAACAGAAGACAAACAAATGGCCAACAGATACATGAAAAATGCTTAAAATCATGAATCATCGGAGAAACAAAATGAAACCACTAGGAGATATCACCTCACAGCTGTTAGAATGGCTATTGTCAAAAGGACAAAAGATTACACGTTTCCACAATGAGGAGAAAAGTGAATCCTGCATATTGCTCTCTGTATGAGGCACACGTAATCTTTTCTGGGGAACTGGTTAGCTATGCATGAGTCAATGGTTTTCAGGAATACCCCTACCTTTTTGTATTTCAGACTCCATGGGTCAAGGGTTAATGTCCTCCTACTGCAACATAAAGTGTTTTTCATCTGGTCACATTGTAGGCATTGGCTGAAAAATGAATCTCCTATCCATGAGGGACTAAGGCATTGAAAAGGCTGCATTTTGTGTGCTCTCTACCCTCTTGCTATAAGTAAGCACTCTACCACTTGAGCCTGATGTGCATGCTGTCTGTTCTCAGTGACCTAAAATCACATAGTGGTCTCTTCCTTGAGTGGTACTTACCTGTGTTTTCATCTTGGCCACTTTCGTGCTATCGTCTATCCTGCCACATAATTTGACCACCTGGTGAAACACCAAAAGCTGGAAGAAGCAAGGAATACATTCTCCCTTAGAGCCTCCAGAGATAGCATGACCCTGACAGCATCTTTCTTTTGTTTCAGTGGAACTGATTTATAACTTCTGGCCTCCAGAAATGTGAGAAAATAAATTTATCTTGTTTTAAGCTACCAATTTTGTGTTAATTTGTTATGGCAGCCCCAGGAACTAATACATACATACTCTATTCAAGAAGAGAACATATTTGGTTGGACAGCTGGTTATTTATGCTATAAAGCTATTAATCACTACCTCATAGGATTATTGCATGCTTAATGGAATAATTCATGTAAATAAAATAGGACAATTAGAATTCAAGTTTCAGGTAATTGGTTAAATATAAAAAAAATTTGTAAGTAATTTAAATATAAGAGTGGCTGATAATACACTTACTTGTACTCTGATATTATTTTTGGATATAAAGGGTAAGGGTGGAGTTACAGTACCCTGTGACTGGCCAAATACCAATGAGAGCCTGTAGCATATGTGCATGCCATCAGCAATGAGTGGTAAGGAGAGTGAGTGGTGAAGGCTTTGAAAATTGGAATGTGTGCAAGTTAATACATGTATTTGTCAGTTCTTATGCTACTAATAAAGACATACCTAAGACTGGGTAATTGATAAAGGAAAAGAGGTTTAATGGATTCACAAATCCACATGTCTGGGGAGGCCTCACCATCATGGTGGAATGTGAAGGAGGAGCAAAGTCATTTCTTACATGGCAGCAAGCAAAAGTAGTTTGTGCAGGGTTACTGCCCTATAACAAAACATCAGATCTCATGAGACTTATTCACTGTCATGAGAACAACATGGGCAAAACCCACCCCCATGGTTCAATTACCTCCCACTAGGTCCTTCCCATGACATGTGGCAATTATGGGAGCTACAATTCTAGATGAGATTTGGGTGGGGACACAGCCAAACCATATCAGTACAAATCAAATAAACCACTAATGAAAATGGTTAATAAGCTATAAAGTGTTACTTTTTTTCCTTCCAGCTCCTTTTTTAATCTACCCTTTCTTCTTCTTTTTAACAGATATATTATTTGTAACTCTATGAAGACACAGGCAGCTTGGGAAGATGGGAGAAATGTATAGGCATTGCTACCAGGAAGAGTGAGAGGTTAAAATTTCTGTCAGTAACCTCTGTCACTTTATTTGTGTAGTTCTTAGAATAGCAAACTAGAAATAAATTGAAAATGACATTCTTAACTGAATATCTGTATTAAGGGTATGTTCCACTTATTTCTTATCTTTTCACACATGGACACGCAAGAGTTAGTTATATTTACTCAAGTCATTAAATCATTATGCCATCAGAAATCCTCTCAGAATGTTTACTAAATAATGTATTTTAAAAATCTGCTTAATTTTCTCTTGCACTAACAGATGTACGTGGTCAGTACACATCTGATCACATTTCTGGATAATAATAATATAATAGCATTGGAATCTATAACATTTAGCAGGGGAATTCAGCTCTTTGTAGCATAATACTTTTTGTATCTTCTTTCCTCTTTCATCCTCATCCTCAAAGTCTTAAATTCTATGTACATACATACAAATATCTACCTAACTACCTAAACACAAATACTAATACAAAATATACATGCTGTGTACGTCACTAAACTATGTTTAGGTGGAGAAAAAGGAAATGCAATAGTTGGCCTATTTCTAAGGTTGTAAAGCTGCCTACCTCACCCATCTTTAAGAACTGGAAATTTAAACTTCAAAGCAACCATAGTAATCATATTATACATAAACAATCTTAGCAGTTAATCAGATACTAAAATAAGTGTTTTAGCTGCATTATCTCATTTTTTAAACTTTCTTAACATGTTGGTGGGACAGCTATTACTGCCATCATTTTTGACACAAGGAAACAAATTTTCAGAGTTTAAGTGATTTGTTCAGAATCAGATAGCTGGGAATGCAGAGTCAATGTTTTAATCATGAACTTCCTGATCTCAGAATCTATGTTTTCACAGGCCCAGAGGCCTAGGAGGAGAAAATGGTTTCCTGGGCCAGGCCCAGGCCCCCACTGTTCTATGTAGCCTTAGGACATGGTGCCCTGCACCCCAGCTGCTTCAGCTCCAGCCAAAGCTAAAATAAGCCAATGTAGAGCTCAGACCACAGCCCCAAACCCTGGCAGCTTACACATGTTTTTTAGCCTGCAGGTACAGAGAAGTCAAGAATTAAAGTTTGGAAACCTTTGCCTAGATTTCAGAGTATGTATGAAAATGCCTGGATGTCCAGGCAGAAGCTTGCTGCAGGGGCAGGGCCCTCATGGAGAACCTCTGCTAGAGCAGTGTGGAAAGGAAATGTGGGGTTGAAGCCCCCACACAGAGTCCCCTCTGGGGCACTGCCTAGTGGAGCTGTGAAAAGAGGGCCACCATCCTCCAGACCCCCAAAAAGACCACTGACACCTTGTACCATGTGCCTGGAAAAGCTGCAGACACTCAACACCAGCCCATGAAAGCAGCCAGTAGGGGGGTTGTACCCTGCAAAACCATAAGGTTGTATCCTTGGTGGAGCTGCCCAAGGCCATGGGAGCCCAACTCTTGCATCAGTGTGACCTTGTTATGAGACATGGAGTCAAAGGAGATCATTTGGGAACTTTAAGGTTTAATGACTGCCTTGTTGGATTTTGGACTTGTGTGGGGCCTGTAGCCCCTCTGTTTTGGCCAATTTCTCCCATTTGGAATGGTTATATTTATGCAATGTCTGTATCCCCATTATATCTAGGAAGTAACTAACTTGCTTTTGATTTATCAAGCTCATAGGCCTTGTGTCAGATGAGACTTTGCCCTTGGACTTTTGGGTTAATGCTGGAATGACTTAACAATTTGGGGGACTTCTGGGAAGGCATGATTGTGTTTTGAAATGTGAGGATATGAGATTTTGGGGGATCGGGGTGGAATGGTATGGTTTGGCTGTGTCTCCACACAAATTTCATCTTGAATTGTAGTTCCCATAATTCCAATGTGTTGTGGGAAGGGCCCAGTGGAAGGTAATTGAATCATGGGGATGGTTACCCCCATGCTGCTTTATTTATGATAGTGATTGAGTTCTCGTGAGACCTGATGGTTTTATAAGGGGCTTTTCCCCCTTTTGCTGGGCACTTTTTTCTGCCATCATGCGAAGGGCATCTTTGCTTCCCCTTCTGCCATGATTGTAAGTTTCCTGAGGCCTCCCTAGCCATGTGGAACTGTGAGTTAATTAAACTTTTCCCTTTATAAATTACCCAGTCTCCAGCAGTCCTTTAAAGCAGCATGAGAATGGACTAATACATCATCTTAGTGAACTGCAAGTATATAATAGAGTATTATTAACTATAGTTGTCATTCTCTACATTAAATCAACAGAACTTATGTATCCTGCATAAATGAAATTTTCTACCATTTGGGCAACATCTGATATCTCGCTCCCCACATCTGCTGGCAACCACCATTGTACTCTCTGCTTCCATGAGTTTCACTATTTTAGGTCATCTAGTATTTGCCTTTCTGCGAATGACTCATTTCACTTAGCGTAATGTCTTCCAGGTTCATCCGTGTTGTCACAAATGGCAGGAATTTAATTTCAGTTCCAACATAACACATGGCTTAAAAAGCAAAGAGGAGCTCAAATTTACTCATTCACGCCTAGGTAAAATTTGTCCAATAAGAAATATGAATTACATCGTTGTTGACATAAGTTATTTGTTCCAAATATGCACTGTTATGCAAAAAATTTAAAACGTAAAAACTGATCTTTACTGAGTCTTGAGAAGCCCACTACTGGAATGTCCCGAACGCCTAGAGCATTGTATATTCATTTGGCTGCAAATTGACTGCATTGTCATATTTGCTAAGCCCTGGCCTTAAGGCATTTTTTTCCCAGGCAATCAAACAGGAGTTCTGCTGTTCATAGCTCTTAATTTTATTTTTCTCAAGAAATCTCACAAAAAAGAGAGACCACAAAGGTTAACTTGGCAGAACCATCAGCAGCAGTTATGTAAATCTACTCCTAATGTCCTCCCCAAAATAGCCCTTTCTTCTGTTATGATTCATTTATTCATAGATAATAATCATCTAATCATATTCTAATATGGAAGATTCAATAACTATTCTTCAAAACTTTCTTAGTGCTTTAAGGAGACAGACTGGGACTAAAATCCAAGCTTCACTGCTTCCTACTAGCGTAATCTTAGACAAATTCCTTAACCTTTTAGATCCTCAGTTACCTTATTTGATATTTGGTAATGAAATTGTCACTAAGTGGACTCTTATTAAATGATAATTATTACTATAATCCTTATTGGAATTTCCACTGATAGAAGACTCTGGTAAAGTTACATAATTTGTCCTTGTTTTAGTTTCCTTAATTGTTAAAATTAGAGAATTTTGGGCAAGATTAACCAAGTTAATATAGGTGAATGATACCTAGCTCTGAGTGAATATTTAATGAGTTATTATAATATATAATTGTGAAATTACACAAAGTTCACATGTATGTAAATATCACTAATGCTTTAAAGTAAGGGACACTTCATATAGCATTAGGTAAGTTAAGACAAACTTTTTCAAGAAAATTCAAATAAAATTGTCTGGAAATTTAAAAGGAGGTGAGCTTTTGTTCAATGCATTAAAATTATATGGTACTAGAAAGGCCTGCTTGAGTTTAGATGTGAACCATTTCACAACATGATGGAGTTAGTAGCCACAATTCAGAAGCAATTTGTGGGGAGAGGTTATGCAATTTATAGTCATTTTTTATATATTCTTTCATCTTGGGGGTTAGCAGGAGACAATTTTTCTTTTTTTTTTTNNTT
>NW_016805506.1:1473978-1481256 GCF_001698545.2 Rhinopithecus bieti | reverse complement strand
TTTGGAAATGGGTTTCTTCTGTACCTCTGGAAGGGTTACATCTTAAAGCTGAATCATCTTTAACCTGGAGAGCTAACATATTTAGCAATACTTGCATCCCAGACATACAACATTAAGATACACTAAATTCTGAAGGTAGCTATGCTGCAAAATAGTTTAAAATTAAACAATTGTACAGTATTCATTTATGCTTGAAATTCCAGTCCTAGACCAAGCTTGTGGCCACCAGCATTGACGTTCTTGCCATCCAGAAGAGCTGACAGTGTCAGTTTGATACCTGGCTTTAGAGTCTGAGTGTATCCTAAACCTATCAGGCTGGAGTTGTTCACTTTAGCCGAGAAGCAGGCGTCAGGGTCAATCTGATACTTGGCTGCTATTCCGAAGCGCGTGTTACTGTTTCCTGCTGTCCAGGCGAGATTGACAGCGGTCTCCAACTTCTTGTTCACTTTCTGGTAAATGGAACCGCCAAACTCTGTCCCGTCATTCACATTAGTGTGAAGCTGGAATTCATCAGTCTTGTAGCCAACTGCAAAGTTGCTCTGGGTCACTCGGGATTTTGCAGTCTCAAAATTCATCTGGTAACCCGCCAGCCAGCCCTCGTAACCTAGCACTAGAGCACCTCGGATGGAAGGTCCAGCAATGTCGAAATCCATGTCGCAGCCCAGGTTAATGTGCTCCCGCTTGTACCCTGTCTTGATTTTAGCATTTTTTTTCCCAGTGTTAGGTGAGAAGGATGAATCTAAGGTCAGCTTCAGTCCATGTGCAAGCTGATCTTCCACAGTAATCTGGTGCCTAGTGTATTGTCGGTGTTCCATTTCTCTGTAAACGTCAGGCCGTACTCTGTCCATCTGTACTTGGTTTCCAGACTGCCCGTTACTTTGGTGGTCTCAGTGTTGGCTGAGCCTGAGCTTGTAAATTCCAATCCATTCTCAGATTTTGTTTTCAAATCAAGCTTTATTAAGCCAAATCCATAGCCCTTGGTGAAGACATCCCTGGCAGATTTGCCAAGATCGGCATACGTGGGTGGCACAGCCATCTTCTGCTCAGAGGCAGTGGCGGCGGGCTTGGAGGTGGCTACAGCCTTCTTTAACTTTTTTAGCTTGAAAAGGGACTATTTAGTCATTTTCTCATAATTCAAACAAAGTTGTATAGAATGTTTAAATGTGTGTACATGTGTGCATAAACCTTTTATGTTTGGGCTGGGTGTGGTGGCTTATGCCTATAATCACTTTGAGAGACTAAAGCAAGTGGATCATTTGAGGCCAGGAGTTCAAGATCAGCCTGGCCAAGATGACGAAACCCCATCTCTAGTAAAAATACAAAAATTGACAGAGTATGGTGATGTACCCCTGTAATTACAACTACTCGAAAGGCTGAGGCATGAGGATCACTTGAACTCAGGAGGCAGAGGTTGCAGTGAGCCAAGATCGTGCCACTGCACTCCAGCCTGATGACAGAGTGAGACTCTGTCTCAAAAACAAACAAACAAACATTGTTTGTATCATTGTTCATAAATACATTAATATTGTTGCATTTGTAGATACAGATATGTTTATACTTTTCCTTGAAATGTTTATGTTCTTTTTCCAAGAGCTTCAAGTTAATTTTAATGTATTTATTATATATTTCTACCTATACCTTACACAAGTAAAAAAGTTAATTTATACTTGCTGAACACCAAGTAATGAATACATTCAGACACATGTTGCTTAAGATACTGAGAAAAAGAGATAAAATAATTTAGCAAGAAATATTTTCAAATCAAACCTCTACTTAGTGCCTAGCACTTAGTAGATGTTATAGTAAGTAGAGGAGATGGTTACATAAAGTGTTAGGTTTGAGTCCTAACACTTTTTCTGGGTTGGCAGGGAGACAGCTGGATTGAGTTTTCATGATTCGCAGGATAAACTTGAGGCAGAAGCGTTGACTCAGTGGAAGTTTTGTAAAAATACTATAAACATTACAGAGAATAAAGTAAAAGAACATTTGAGAATGAAAAAAAAAAAAAAAAAAAAAAAACCAGATATAAAATGATGCATATGAGATAGCATTTAGAAAACATGAGTTACAAGGCAAGCTCAATAACTAACAATATCTGTAACCTTGTACAAGCTGTTTTACCCTAGTTAAGATGTCAGTGTCTTTATCTCTAAAACTAGGAGTTTAACTACAACATTTACCTCAACCATGACTTTTCCTGCCTTCTCCAACCCCAAGCGGTATAAACTGAAATAGTTTAATAGAAAAATTATTTGTTGATTTGATAGTTTACTACTACTTTCCCAAAATTTTATGCTTAAAAAACTATCAATTTATTCTCCTTTGCAATTCTGTGGGATGACTGGGCTCAGCTGAGCAGTTCTTCTACTCCATGAAACATTGGCTGGTGCTGCAGTCATCTAGTAGCTTAACTGCATTGGAACTCCAAGATGGTTATTTGCATGGCTGGTGATTGATGCTGGCTTTTAGCTGAGAGCTCAACTGGGGCTGTCAACTGGAGCAGTTATATACAGCCTATTCTTATGGTTTGACTTCTCAAATATAAGTGTTCCAACAGAGAGGAAATGACAGCTCTCATTCCCTTTAAAGTGTAGGCTTGGAACTGGCACGGTGTCACTTCTATCAGAGTATATTACTTGAGCAGTTAGCCACAGGATGAGCCAGATTCAAGAAGATGAGGAATAAACATTTCAACTTTGGGGAGAAATACAAAGAAGCTGTGGACATCTTTAAGATACCTAGATTTTGCTCTATGGCCTTACATTACTTATATTTCTTTCACATGTGAAATATACGCTCTCTTCTCCCAGACCTCCAAAAATCTCATTTTCTTACCTGATGTGGCTTCAAGAGCAGGATCTCATCATTTAAATGAGGTTTAATTACAGATAAGATGTCTTGGATGTGGTATCTTTCAACATGAAAGCCTAATGAAATAAAGTGACTAATTTGACCCCTACATACTCAACATATAATAGACAGACAGGAACAGAAGAACCACAATTCACATTCCCATCCCCTGCTTTGTTAGTAAATGTTTCTCAAAGGTTCTCCAGTGACAGGGGAAGTATCAGTTTGTAACATTTGCTAATTTCAACAGTGTGAATAGCATAGTGAATTTCTATCTATCAATGTGTTATCAACTAGCTTGCAAAATTCCTGAACATTTAACAAACGGCCCTTGCACACCACTCTGGTCCATCCAAGAAGGGGAGTTGGGAAATAGGAACCATGTCAATGATCCACAGCAATTGTGAAATCAAGTTGGGTACATATTGGCAATAATTTATTACAGACATGTACCTTGGGGGTGATTTTCAATGCTTCTTGGCTCTACTTTTTGGGTTCTTGGCTCTTCTCTCCATGCCATCCTTCCTTTTCCATTCCTTGGGACAAGAAATGCCCCAAGTTTGCATTTAATTAGCATGCATGTCTTCTTCCTGTCCATAGGAAGTTGGAGGCCTCAGTATCTCTTTTTATTATAAATTACCTCTGTTCCTTTAATTCAAAGTCCATAAAATCCCTTAAACATTGTGTGGGTTTCCTGTGTGTCAATTTATAATTTACTTCATAAATCACAGTCTACATTACTCTATTAACCAAAATAATGGACCCACAAATCATTTTGAGACTGGTCTTTTTTTACCTTGCTTAGCCTGGGTGTCAGAGTAATATGGAATAACACCCTTAAGATCCCAGAGACAGTCTAGGATAAATGGACTTCAGAGGATTAGAAGCCTTATTGCCCAGCTGAAAAGCACTGCCTTAAGTCTGAGATCCTAACAGAGTCTAACAGATGCGTCCTTGAAGCTCTGCCTTAGATCACATTTTTCTGGCAGTGCCCTGGATGTAATTATTGTCTGAAGAGTCTTTTTCTGGGAGTGTCTACGGAAGAAAATTCTTCAAAAAACAAAACAAAACAGCAAGTCTTATCTTGAAAACCTAAAAATCCCTTCTCTAATTCATATCTCTTTCTTCTGTCTCTATCTTGATATTATATTATATGCAGCTAAAATAAATGAGTAGAGACCTTTAACATTTTGCCTATAAATATTCTCAGCTGAATTTACAAGTTCATTAGGCATTTTTCTACTTTCTATGTTACCTTAGGTGATAGTGTTGACTAGCTTTTGACACTATATGAAATAAGTAATGTTATTTTCAGCTTCAAATAAAAAGTTTTCCCTGTGCTTCCCACCTTTTGTTATGATTTCCTTAATGTGAAACCACATTCTGCCTAGCTCTTAGCTCCAAATCCAGTGCCAAATAGTTACACTTTTGCTAAAACGATGTTACACTTCCAGGCAGTAATTTCTGTTTTGTTTATCTGTTGCTGAATAAGTAATCACCCAAAACTCGTTTTAAGACAAGAACCATTTTATTTTTTAAAAAACAATTATTTTGTTGTCTGGGCTCTGCTGAGTGGTTTTCTGCTCTGTACAATGTTGGCTTGGATGATGACTTTCATCCCAGTCAACAGGAGCTTGACTAACTAGAAGGTCAAAGATGGTTCTCTCACATGGCTAGCAGTTGATACTGGCAGTTGCCTAGGAGCCAAGATGATCTGCTGGAACTACGCATGGACAATCTCTGTGTCTTGGGCTTCCCACACCATAGCAATTGGGTTCCAAGATATAGCATCGTAAGAAAAAAATGTTCTAAGAGGGAAGAAGCAAACATTTTCCACATTGTTAAAGGGTATGCCTAGAACTGGTGTAATATCACTTCTTCCTCCTAGTAGGAGCAAGTACTCACAGGACCAAAGGCAGATACAATGGGAGGGTGAATGAACATCAGTTCTAAATGAGAATATAACAAAGAATTGCTGACCCTCTTTAATCCATGAGACTTTATCCTGTTCCATGAGATACAAATATTTCGGGTAATCAAAGAGAATAACAATAACTTTGTTTTCACCACTTTTGATGAGTTTGTTTAGGTTATATGTGTCTAACTATCACGTTTTTCCTCACTTTTTGAACTTGTGTAACCATCAGGATGGAAAAATCTTTTATTCTGGAGAGAGATTACATCTAAAATATTTTCAACTCTAAATGATCATGGACTATTATATTGGTGTCATCTCTGATTACTCTCCCTATATGGTTTCAGTGTCCTATCCTGAAAATTTCATTCCTTATTTGTTCATGATGATCACTCCTATAGCTATCCTCCTTCATCTCTACACAGAAAATAGTGTCCCAGACTTAGGACATCTAGATGCTTGGCCTGGCTCAGCTGTTTTCTAAGTGACCTTGGGGAAATCAGTAAGCTTTCAACAATTTTCTCACTTATTATGTGTTGATAAAAATAAAACAAAAGAATGCTTCACTATAATGAGACAGTTTATGTGAAAGTGCTTTGTACAGTGTGTTATATTCACGTGAAGGATAACTGCCCACTCACCATGAACCCTTCGGCTGAACCCTCTGGGGGGACAGCTTGTGCTTACATGGAATGTTGCTTTGCTAGTTAAAGCCAGCCAGCTGACACTGACTGTATGTATCTTTGAAAAAGAGCCCCCCGTCCACAGCCACTGCATGCACTATCGCCTCTGGGAAGAAGTCCATACACCAGTGGGGCCCCCATATGTTTCAGGCAGCCAGCCAGCCAGCTACAGCCTGTCAACCAACCATTCCTAGCCCAGTTGGTCTTTTCACATTACATACTAAGCCCCAGTAATTTCAATCTGCTTTGTTGATTGTTTAGATACTTGGTCTATAGGACGCCAAATCATCAGTTTGACTAATTTGGGTACTGGATTCACCAGATGTTTTGGAGCTACATATGCATGTGATTCATATAGAGAACCTTGTGTGTGCCCTTGTGTGTGCCTGACAGCTCTTTGGGAAGATGGAAAAAGCTTTTTGTAACACATGCCATTGCTTCAAAGTCTTAAAGCCACCATCACAATTGTTGGAATCTGGGAAATAGAGTTAACTTTATGCATAGAAATGTGTCATTTTATTCCCCAGATAAACAAACCACCCCATTTTCCCTACATTTTTCTTTTTCTGGCCCACCCACTCACTTTGCCTGAAATTTTACCGTTTTGCCCATTTTGAAAATTGAAGATGAAAAGAAAATTGCCAATTTGTTCCAAGATATAAAATCATCATTAGTTAGTAATATAATTGAATGGATTGATTATTAGCTAAGCAGTGCCTTTCTAATTGAGTTCTGAAGAAATAGAACAGATGACAGATGATATTAAGTAGATAAAAGAACATGAAAGGTTTAATATCTCTGATATGGATGATGAGGACACTAGCCACTGGCTAAAAGAGTGTAGAACCTAAGCCAGTGAAGCGAAAAGCAGATGAGGGTAGGCATTTACTCCAATGTTGTATGCAAGGACTTCTACAAAGGAGATGGGGTGGATTGGGTGTGTACTGTCTGATCTGATATTACTAGAGGAATGGTAGGAGTTAATGTCTTCAGATATTACTATGTTACTAACATCTCTCATACTATACTCAGGCAATTTGATTGTGATAGATTGCAAAAATAGCCACAATACTTTGGATCAACTTTCATTAATAAGTAGTTGATTTCTCTACCTTTTGAATCTGGGATGCCCTTGTGACTGGTTTTGGCCAATAGAATGTAGAGGAAGAGCGAGTGTGCCAACTAGAAGCCTAGGCTTTAAGAAGTCTTAAAACTTCCAATCTTTTTGCTCTTGTAACCTGCTATCAATGTGCAAATAAACTCAGACCAATCTGCCAGAGAATAAAAGGCATGGAGACCAGGTGCCACTGTCAACCCAACTAACAACCAGTCAAACGCTGGAGTCAGAGCTGCCTATCTAACTAGCACTGACCTCAGATGCATGAGTAAACCTGGTTAAAGACAGCAGAACCACAGAGTCCAGCCCAAATTACTAGACAATAGAACCCTGAGCTAACAGAATGTTTTCTGTTTTAAGCCACGAAGTTTTAGAGTGGTTTACCATGCCTCAATATCTAACCGTCTAAGTGATATAACGGAAATCGCTCTAATTTTAGAGTTATTTGTAGTGTGTGGGGGTCATTTGATTTTTCCTCCAGGATCAACAGGAGCTTGTTGAGAACAAAATGGAATGCAGAGAAAGGCTGGTTATAGTCCTCTCAAATCTTGATTTGCCTGGGTTAAACTTTTGATTACTCAGAGCTTACTTGTCTTTTTTTTCTTTTCTTTCCATTTATTTATTTATTTATTTATTTATTTATTTATTTATTTAGATGGAGTTTTGGTCTTGTTGCCCAGGCTGGAGTGCAATGGTGAGATCTCGGCTCACTG
>NW_016805506.1:1439126-1471754 GCF_001698545.2 Rhinopithecus bieti | reverse complement strand
AACAAAATGGAATGCAGAGAAAGGCTGGTTATAGTCCTCTCAAATCTTGATTTGCCTGGGTTAAACTTTTGATTACTCAGAGCTTACTTGTCTTTTTTTTCTTTTTCTTTCCATTTATTTATTTATTTATTTATTTATTTATTTATTTATTTAGATGGAGTTTTGGTCTTGTTGCCCAGGCTGGAGTGCAATGGTGAGATCTCGGCTCACTGCAACCTCTGCCTCCCGGGTTCAAGCGATTCTCCTGCCTCAGCCTTCCGAGTAGCTGGGCTTGATGACACCTGCCATCACACCTGGATAATTTTTTTGTAGTTTTAGTAGAGACAGGGTTTCACCATGTTAGCCAGACTGATCTCGAACTCCTGATGTCAGGTGATCCACCTGACTCAGCCTCCCAAAGTGCTGGGATTACAGGCGTGAGCCACCACGCCCAGCCCAGAGCTTAGTTTTCTTCCACTCAGAAACAAGAGATTTTGAAGAGAAGATTATATTAAGGTAAGATTATAGTAAGGTAATAGTTGACAATGGTTTTATTACCTTGTGAAAGTGACATTCACACCCTAAAGCACATGATCCATAATCCAAAATAGTGAAAACAGTGATGAGGTAATAATGATTAGCAGTGAAAATAATGACAAGGTAAATATCGTAGGTGCTTAGGTAACAATGACAATATAACAATGGTACTAATCATCATACTTTATAGTAAGAAGAATATGAATCATTATGTACTTTCTAAGTTTGGGGCACCATATTAGGGATTTCAGCAGCACACTCTCATTTAAGCTTTACTATACAAAACAAAAATATCACTGCCCTCATTTTATAGATGTGGAAATCAAGTCTCAAAAAGTCAAACTGGTTTTCTCAGGGTCACAAGAGTAGAAAAACTAATAGCTAAGACTTAAATCTATCTTTCTATGGCTCTCAAAATCATGTTTATAGTTATTCCGTCAATAAATAACAAACTAATACCTACAATAAGCCAGGCACTCTTCCAAGTGGCAGAAACAGTAAGAGTCATGGGGCTCAGATTTTGTAAGGTTTATGTTCTAATCAGGAGATACTGGAAATAATAAGGAAATAAAACATTTAAGATAGTAATAAGTGCTATGAAAAAGATAAATATGATGCTATGATAGTAAGCAATTGATTCTTTACATTGGGTGACTGTGAATGCCACCTAGCTATAAATGACAGGAAAGGACAGCCATGCAATATATGGTGGGGAATAATTCTAGTAGGAGGGAAAAGTTAATACACAGGCCATAGGGCTACAACGACATTAGACTTTTGAGTAATAGAAGGCATGGCTGGAACATAAGGAAAGCTGAGTATGAGTGATTCTAAAAAGATAATCAGGGTCTTGATTATTTAAAAGGTCTCATGATCTACTTGCAGATCATAGTGAACAGTTTTGATTTAATTTTAAATGCAATTGGAAACAGTTGGAAGATTTTAAGCAAGCAAATTACATAATCTGATGTATGTTTTTAAAAAGATGACACAGGCTTCTGTGTAGGATTACTTTAAGACTTCTTTTTGGTCTTATGACTAAGAGTGTAAGTCATAAGATGAACAAGGAGTATTAAAGTAAACCTAAGAAATAATGATGGCTTGAACCAGGGAAATAGTAGTAAAAATTAGAAGTAAATGAATTTGGAATACTGTTTTGGATGTTCAGTTGACAGAATTTAGTGATAGAATGATTTTTAATGATAGAATGATTCTAAGGCATGGAATTATTAAGAATAACTTCTAGATTTTAGGGTCTGAAAGCCACATATCGAAAGGACAATGACTAGGTCATGACGTGGGAAAAAGGCTCAAAATCTCTAAATTTGTAATTCATGACATTTCATGATATTTCAGGTCATGAAGTGGGAAAAAAGCTCAAAATCTCAACATTTGGTAATTCCAAGAATATATATTTAAAAAGATATTTTATAAAGGGGTATGGTATTCAAGGAAGCCTGTACCAAAGATAAAAACATGGTGGTTACTTGCAAACAGATGGTAATTGAAGCCGTGTGGCCAAATGGCTGGACAAGCTAACCTAGAGAAAGAGTTCAGATATGAGAACAGAGGTGGCCAGAAATAATTTTAGAGGCCAAACCAAAAATTAGCAGTCAGGCTGAAAAAGAGTGACAAAGATAACTGAGAAGGAAAAGCTAGTGCAGTGGGATTAACCCCAGGAGAATATGTTTTTCTAAAAGAGAAAAAAAGTGATTCTTTAAAAAAGAAAAAGTGACCAGTTCTGTTGAGTGTTTCTGAAAATTTGAATAAAAAGAGAAGAAATGACAATCAGACATAACTTGGGATAGTTGATGGTCATAACATTTCAGAAGGCTGGTGACAATAAAAGCCTAAATAGAAATGAGTTAGGCTGGGCACTGTGGCTTATGCATGTAATCCCAGCACTTTGGGAGGCCAAGACGGGAGGATTACCTGAGCTCAGGAGTTAAAGACCAGCCTGGGTAACATGTTGAAACCCATCTCTACCAATAAAGCAAACAAGAAATAGCCAGATGCAGTGGTGCACACCTGTCGTTCCAGCTACTTGGGAGGCTGACGTAGGAGGATCACTTGAGCTCAAGAAATTGAGGTTGCAAAGAGTCAAGATCACACCATTGCACTCCAGCCAGGGCAACAGAGTGAAATCCTACCTCAATAAATAAACAAATAAATAGAAATGAGTTTATGAGAGAATGCAGAAGAGAAAGTAGATTGATACTCTATTACTTGCCGTATGTTGGTAGGGAAAGGATTTATTTTGAAAAAGTTGGCCTTTTAGTAGCCATCCAACTATAATTGACTTGGTTAGAAATGTCATAGAGAAATGGGTAAAGGTATAAGAGTAGTACCTCTGAAATAAAAAAAAAAAAAAATACATCAATCGGGCCGGGCGCGGTGGCTCAAGCCTGTAACCCCAGCGACTTATGGCGAGGCCGGAGGACGGGGCGGATAACGAGGTCAGGAGATCGAGACCATCCTGGCCTAACACCGGTGAAACCGGGTCTCTACTAAAAAATCAAAAAAACTAGCCGGGCGACGAGGGGGCGCCTGTAGTCCCAACTACTCGGAGGCATGCGACAGGAGAATGGCGTGAACCCGGAGGCGGGTTGCAGGTGAGCTGAGAACACCGGCCACTGCACTCCAGCCTGGCGGCAGAGCAGGACTCCGTCTCAAAAAAAAAAAAAAAAAAAAAAAAAAAAAAAAAAAAAAAAAAAAAAATTACATCAATCCTCAAATTTTCATTAAATTATTTTAAAATAATCTAATTGTGGGCTAAGTTCCACTCTAAACAATACACACATTTTTGCAATGAATAAAACATTTATATTCCGAGGAGACCAACTGATGTGCCAAAGCATAAAATAAAATAACTGGAGTACCAATCAACCTCTAGGATGGGATAAGGTGATTCTGACTGACAGCAACAGTTTTATGGGTAAAGTCAACATTTACAAGACTTGGAAAGAGGAGGAAAACTGATAATTGGGTAAGTCAGAGAAAAAGAGGAAGGACAGTGGCATCCAGTGTAGCTGGGGCATAAGTTGGCAAGGGGTAAAGAGGTAGACTGAGGCCAATATTTAGAATATCTAGGTTCTATGTAATTTATGGTGATATAAACAAGGAGCCAGTAAATAGCATTAAGGAGAGGAGTAACATGATCCAGGCTGCTTTATAACGGCAGCATTTCATTACTGGTATGTGCACGATGATTTGGAAGATAAAGAGACTTGCTCAAAGGCTCCTGAAATAGACCAGATGAGAGGTAATGAGGTATGAACTCAGGCACTACAAATAGAAATGAAGAATGGGGAGAACTTTCAAAGATGTTTCTGAAAAAAAAGAAATAATGGTTTGCTGGTTTGCAAATTATTCCATTGCTGTGGGCTCATAGCAATCCATTCCTGTGGTCCACTCCATGGTGAGTCAGACAGTTATCATTTACAGTGCATGAATTAGTGGTCTGGGGATTACGACTGGCTGAAATGTGTGAATGGTGCAAAAAGGTGGGGCTGGGAGCTATAATGAGAGACAGATGTAGAGAGAGAGCATTGAGAGTCCTCCGCACATGGCAAATTGTGGCGTGTGGTTAGTTTATTGATAAGGAGGCTCTTGGAGCTTGCTGCAGCCACCACAGAGGATTTTGCTTACCTCTGGCCATCTGCTCCAGCTCTGGTTATCTTTTCTTCTTCCATCCAGAGTTCCAGAATGACTTTCTAAAAAAAATAAATAAATAAATAATGGAAGGAGAGGGAAGAAGGAGAAAAGGAAAGAGCTATCACCTCCTCAGATTTGGGTCTGTATTGGGGGAAAGGGGATGCATGCATGCACTCACACTCAGAAACTCTTGTTCCAGCATGTGAAGTGAAGTGGAAAAAGGTATTGGTGCTTTGATTGAAGCTGGGGTAAAAAGCCTAAAAGCCCAGTCTTCTTGGCTGACCCGACTGGGCCCTCCTAAGTTCTCTATTGAGATTGTGGCGAGTGCAGTCAGTGAACCACTGATCCAGTGCTCTCATTTTTCATCCTATGAAACTGAAACTTTGAGCAATGAGGTGACTTGCACAACCGTCACATAGCTGTTCAGTGGCAGAGTGATGCCTGAAATCAAGTTTTAATCCTGGGCTGTTTTCATAATGTATTCATTTCATTCAGAATTACAGGCTACCTCTCTGATTTCTTACAGTTTCTTGCTCAATGGATTAAGCATGTCTTTTTCATCTGATCTTTTCAAATCTGGGGCCTTACTGACCATGGAAGAAATCCCACTTTAAGGACTGGAAAATTCCTAGAGAGAGTAAACAATCTACCTGTGAGCATCCTTTTCATATGCAAATTAACCAAGAGCACATCATGTCCTTTGCCCCTCCACATGCCTCCCCTATCTGGCTCTTGCACTCCAGGCCAATATCCCTCTAACCTAATCACCCCAGGTCTAGGTACCAGGCAACTCAGGACAGCTCCTACACTCCACAACTCACTGAAATTATTCAAATTAGGCAATCATAAGCCTAGTCTTCACCTGGTCCTTCCTGTGAAAATCACAATAAAAGCTGTTACTCACATACTTTTCATATTCCTACTGCTTCCTGCCCAACGCTGATACTTTCCATGTGACCTTCTTGCATAGTGTGGCATGCTCCTACCTCTTGGGAACTGTAAGTAACAAACTGTCTTTTCAACGCTAGGCTTCTTCTGATCTCCAACAGATCAGGAGAAGCCTGAATACCTGAATAACAATAAGACCTATGTTTTAAAACACTCATGTCTCTTCCCTGTTCTTACTTGTCTTGACTATCTCACCCACTGCAGTGTGAGCTCCTGAGACTAGGAAGAAGATTTTGCTCTACTTTGAAGTCTCCAAGTACCTGGCACAAATAGTGAATACCTAACACTTATGTTAAAATTATGAATGTGGGTTTTTAATAAAACTTGGAAATTTATTACATGAAAAAACCTCTAATAGGCATGACCACCATTCTCAATGAGCTGATAGTCAAGTCTTACCCAGGAAAAACAAATATGCACCTGGGTAACTGAAATAGAAAGTTAGTATGTAATATGTCAAAATAGAGACTCAGATAAGATGCATTCACATACACCAGGAAATACAATTATCATGGGTGTCATTTAAGAAGTGGAAGTGGGTATTGATAGGCAAAGCCAGGTATAAGGCATCTCGGTAGGTAGGACATAAATAAAGTCACAAATGTAGAAAAACAACAAAACATTAATTACCATGTTTTAAACACGTCAACATCTCAATTTTCCTTTACAAAATGTCCAGACCATTAGCATCATTTAAAAGATAAGTCTTCCTCTGTTTTCTTTATCTGACCAACTCTTCTGTACTCATTCTGTGAGAAACCTGTGATTCCCGAAGTCCAAACTTCTCCCTCTTCACTGTTCCCATCGCCCCTATCTCTCTCAACCATAAAATGTATCGTGTAATATTGTCCAACTGTCAATACTTCTCATTAGACTTTAAACTCCAGGAAGGATCTCTCTCTCTCTCTCTCTCTCTCTCTCTCTCTCTCTCTCTCTCTCTGTGTGTGTGTGTGTGTGTGTGTGTGTGTGTGTGTGTGTGTGTGTCACGGGACAGGGAATAGTGGTATCAGTCTTGTGTTGCTCATTGCTATGTCCACATCATCTAGCACACAGTGAATATTCAATAAGGGTTGACTGATCAATTGATTGCTAAAAATGAGAGAAAGGAGTTTTTCCAATTTGGCTGCAGTCAGAACTGTGTCAATGAGCTGGGAGGTGACTATATAATTTATCATTTCACCTGTGATACTATTAAAGTTAAAGAGGATGCGATTGTTAACTCTGTTGTGACAACAAGAATAAATGAGACTTGCTTTGGCAAGTCAGGGTTTTAAGTTACATCTTGACTCAACTATTGTCTGCCCTTAGCCTGGTCTAATACAAAATTTCACAGAAGACAAAAGAGGCAGCCTTAAAGATAACTTCAGAGCTCACACTGATCCTTCCTCCATTCTCTTGATTACTTGCTCTGGGAAAGGTTTGGAGGACTTCAACCTTGGATACAAAAAGTTGCCAGAGAGTCTAAGACAAAGTTTATTAATAGTAATAATAAAAGTAGTGGTAGTAATAATAATAAACTGTCTTCGCTTTTAATTGTGACGTTACAAAGTACTACAAATTTAGTGGTTTTAGTGGCTTTAAATTTGTTGTCTTAACAGTTTCCATAGGTCCAAAGGCCAGGTATAGAGTGACTGGATTCTTCACCAGGCTGAACTCAAGGCATTTCCTAGGGCTATGGTTATCACCAGAGTTTTGTGATCCTCTTCCAAGCTTGCTGGGTATTGGCAGAATTCCTTTCTTGTGGCTGTAAGACTGAGGTTCTTATTTTCTTGCCAGCTTTCAGATGGGGACCACTCTCTACTCTTAGGGACTGGTCTCAAAATTTTGCCATGCGGCTCCCTCCATAGGTAGCATATCAGATTGATGCCTGCCTTCTTGCAGGCCAGCCAAGCACATCTCTCTGGCTTTCTCTTCTGCAATAACCAGAAAAACTCTCTGCTTTTAAAGGACTTATCTGATTAGATCTGACCCACATAGGAAAACCTCCCTTTTGCTGTTTAATGCAGCATTATGACCACAGTAATATCTCTTCATATTCACATGCTCTACCCATAATAAAAAGCAGAAGGGATTATACAAAAATGAGGAGCTTTTGGAGATCATCTTAGAATTCTCTCCACTGCATGTATCAGTTTTGAACAGTCTCCATAAGACAGGCACTGTGATAAGCACTATAAATGCATTATCTTATTTAAACAGCACAATCATTTTATGAAGTAATTGAGACTCAGGGATTATAGTTGATGCTGTGGTACCACTCAAACTTCTTCCTCCCCACTTCAGGATTGAACCCCTGTTCTCCCAACCACTGGGAGATTTAGTCGCTGAGGACTCTTAGTTCAGTCCCTCTCCAGGAGGCATCACTGGATAAAGACAATTGACCCCACCCAGAGCCACACTCCCTCCCCAGAGGAAGCTCACATTTAGTGACGGGAACTGTAGGTTATGAAATCTCAGCCCCTTGACCTTGAGACAGGAACATCCAACACCCAGCCCCAGAAGTTCTCACAGGATCAGCTATGGCTTTTTTTACAAATCTCAGAATCTGGGTCTGTTTCAGGGAAACTGACATAGTACAAGGAAATGAAAACCAAACATGCAAACAAACAAACAAACAAAAAAGCCACGACATAGTTCACAGAGATAGTATTAACAAATGCTAGGACCAGTGTTTGAACCCACATACAAACAACCGATGCTGTAAATCACTGTGGTATACTGACCCTTGGTCACTCCTTATTAGTCACTTAAGCATTACAAGTGGAGAATTTGGAAAATGATCATGTCGGTTTCCTCTGCAACCAGAGATCAATTTGGGCATGTTATTATTTGCACAAAGAAGAAATAGAAGAATAATTTATTTTTTTATTGGTGTCAAGATATACAATAAACCTGTGATTGATTTCTTGCAATGTTATCAATTCAAATACTTTTGAGAGTTGGACAAGAAAAAATAGGTCTCTGGGCTCATCGCTTTTTAATATGGAATTGCAATTCCAATGTCACTGCCTGAATGTCTGCATTAAGAGGAATAACTTAAGCTTCCAGGTTAATGGTTCCTAAATGCTGGTCCTTGTTCCAGGCCAGTGACAGCAGAGTGTCAGGAACAAATCAGGCATTTAATCAATTGCTGATAAATAGATGGAATATTAACCATCACCCTTATTTTCTGAATAGGACTCTGCAGTGTCAAGTGTCAGGTACATTTTTTTTTTTTTTTTTTTTTTTGAGACGGAGTCTCACTCTGACGCCCAGGCTGGAGTGCAGTGGCCGGCTCTCAGCTCACTGCAAGCTCCGCCTCCTGGGTTTAGGCCATTCTCCTGCCTCAGCCTCCCGAGTAGCTGGGGCTACAGGCGCCCGCCACCTCGCCCGGTTAGTTTTTTGTATTTTTTAGTAGAGACGCGGTTTCACCGTGTTAGCCAGGAGGGTCTCGATCTCCTAACCTCGTGATCCGCCCGTCTCGGCCTCCCAAAGTGCTGGGATTACAGGCTTGAGCCACCGCGCCCGGCCGGGTACATATTTTTAACAAGTCTTTCCAGGTGGTTCTGATGCAGAGTCAGATTTGAGCAACCTTACTGAGGTAGTTACACTAATTTTTATTTTGGCAAAATACACCTATTTTCAAAGTTATCATTTAACCATTTTTTTAAATGCAGTAAAGAATACACAACAGAAATGACTTCTACAGTTTTAAAGTATATATTTCAGTGGCATTAAGCATATTCACAATGTTGTGCAACCATCATCACTATCTATTTCCAGAACTTTTCCATCAACCCAAAAGGAAATTTGTGCCTATTACGCAGTCAGTCTGTATTTCCCCCTCTACCAGCTTTTAAGATAGTTGTTATATTGAGTTATCTGACCCGGTTCATGTCCTGATAGTTCACATATTTCATGTTTGTCCCCTGAGTCTAGTCATTTCAGACTAAATTCCCTCATATGGCATAATTTGGAGACCATACATAACATGATTTTTCTTCTCTTGATCTGTTTATATTTGTCCAAATCCCCTTTAAATTACACTATCTGAAACCTGGCGTGGTTTTGCCAGAATGCATAAAGCAAAGCTATCTCCTGCCTGGAGCCTAACATTATGCTTCTTTAATTTAACCTTAAATAGTTTTGAGAGCAACTATTTTATATTGCTGATACCCATTGAACTTGAGAACTAATTTTTTATGTGTGTTACTGGTAGGGTTTATTTCCTTGTGTGCAAAGATATTTTAGGAATCTAAATTCAGGACTTTCTATTCATCCCTTTTAAGTTTGTTTTAAAGCAACTTTTTTCCAACTTTCTGAGATATTTTGAGATATGATTTTAAATTTAATTATTATCTTAACTCAAGTGAGTTTCAAATGTCATATTAGGTTGTAAAATTCAGGTCCTTTGACAAAACTAAATATATGCATATATAAAATGTGTTGGATTTTATGAGCCTTGGAAAGGCTCAGATACTCTTTTGGAAATATCCGTTTATCTATTTCATAATTCACCATAGTTACTTAGAACACAGGCAGAGCTATACAGTATACTCTGCAATATTATTGTGAATAAGAGAAATTGAGTCCCTTCTTGTATTTGTCAGTGGGATAGGCTGATTTCTATAATGGCCACCCAGAGATGTCCTGTCCTAGCCTTACCCCTGGTACATGTGATTATGGTGACATATCATCACTCCCATAATTATGTTACATGGCATAGTTTACTTTAAAATAGAAAATCTTGGATTATCTGGGTAGCTCCAACATAATCCCATGAATCCCTAAAAGCGGAGTACTTTCTCCCAGTGGTAGTAGAAGTAGAGTCAGAGAGATTTAGAGCATGAGAGAGACTCAACCTGTGGTTGTTGCTTTGAGAATGGAAGGCGAGACCATGTGAGAAAGAGTGTGAGAAGCCTCTGACATCACAAAGCAGACATCAGCAAGGAAATGATGATCTCAGCCTTATCCCATTGAGAAAATATGTGAATTCCACAATCTAAATGAGCTTGAACATAGATTCTTTTCCAGAGGTGTCAAATAAGAGCCAAGTCCAGCAAACACCTTGATTTTAGTCTTCTCAGATCTGGAAGAGAATACCCAGCAAAGCCCATCTAGATTTTTCACCAGCAGAAACTAAGTGATAAAAAAATAGTATTGTTCTAAGCCTCTAAGTTTGCGGTAACTTGTTATACAACAATAGAAAAGTAATATAGTTGATACTGGTCAATAAAATAGAAATACTTCTGAGTTTTACAAGTGGAGGGAATTGAATTGAATTGGTCAAACAGATGGGGGATGGAGGGGAAATCTAAAACTTCAAATAAGGGAATTGGAGTCAATCTAATGATTCTAAGGAAAGAAAGCCACCATCGTTTCTAGGGTTGGAGGTATAATGAGAGGAGGAGAAGTTGCCAGAGGTGAGAGTTGAAAAGATGCTGGTGCCAGCCCATTGGGAGCTGGAGCCACAGAGGAGATGAAAACACTGTGGGAGCCACCCAAGTCAGAGAGAGAACAAGGGGAGTCTACTCCAAGGTTTCCCCTTCTGCCCTCCAGTTGTCAATCGACCCTTCTCATTGGCAAATCTGCCAGGAGGTCAAAGAGCAAGGGCTCCTTAGAAAATGTTGTAATATGGCCGGGCGCAGTGGTTCACGCCTCTAATCCCAGCACTTTGGGAGGCAGAGGTGAATGGATCACCTGAGGAGTTTGAGCCCAGCCTGGCCAACATGGTGAAACCCCATCTCTACTAAAAATACAAAATTTAGCCAGGCGTGGTGGTGCACACCTGTAATCCCAGCTACTCTGGAGGCTGAGGCAGGAGGATCGCTTGAACCAGGGAGGTGGAGGTTGCAGTGAGCCGAGATCATGCCACTGCACTCCAGCCTGGGCAATAGAGTGAGACTCCATCTCGAAAAAAGAAAAAAAAAAAGAAAGAAAATATTGTAATGTCATTCTCTGGTGATTCGGAACAAAGAAAGAGAACAGTAAGGAATGAATTTGACAGCAACAAGTCAAATGACTAACATAGAGTTTACATTAGTGAGTTTATAGACTAGCAAAATGGATAATAAATAATTTGAGTGTCATGTATTAAGTGCCCTACTATTTGCCAAAGAGTGTGTCAAGCAAGCATTTTATATACCTATCTTATGGAATCATCTCAATAATCCAGAGTTATGTTGGCTCAATTCTTCACCCCTCTCCTGCATTCCTACCCTTGCCATAGGCTCCTCCTAGGATAAGTTTCTTTCCCTGTATTCCTGACTTCGAGGTTTGGACATCTGATTTTCTGTGGCTAAATATGTGGGGCAATTGTAAAAGTGTACCTGTTCCTTGGCCTGAAGAAGCTTCATGTTTTCACGTGATCTCTTTTGCCTTTGTCTTCCTAGAGGAGAGATGAGTCCCAGTTAACATGCTAATCCTAGGAAGCTGAGACAAGTGCTGCAGAACCAGCTCACACAACCACCAACAGGGTGAAGCAGAGCTGCCTCCAACTCTGCAGCCTGTGAAGAGTTCAACTCCAGTGAAGCCCGGTCTGTCAGCCAATACCCTGTGATTATGAAAATAAGTGATTTGTGTCTTAGCCACAGAATTTTGGGTTGGATTAACAGGTACAAGTACTGTGGCAAACTTAGTTGATACAAATGTTGAAAATTAGACAGCAGAAGAACAAAGTATAGATGATTAATACATTCCAAGATCGCCAGAGTTAGTAAGCAGCAGAGACGGGATTTAAGCTTAGGTCTGCCTGACCACAGACCCTAGGCTCCTGAATGCTACCTGTACTAATTACAATAAATCTTGGATTCTAGTTTCAGATTGGAGAGCACAATCAGAGGTTCATGATCGTTTGAGATTCATCATTCAGGTCCCACCTCTTCTTTACGGAATTGCTGTCAGAGTGGCTCTTCTTGTCTTAAGGAATGAGATATCACCAGGAGGACCCAGCTCCCACTGAGAAGAAACAAACACAGATCCCAGCAGCTGCCTGAGTAAGTTTGTGCCATCTATCGTCCCCCAAGCTGCTCCAAGACAGTGATGCAGTGTTTCAAGCTGCCTCTGAAATAGGCGAGCAGCTGGGCTGGAGCATGAAGCTGGTGATTTAAGGTGATGTCTCTGCCACTCCATGCTGCCACTATGCCCTCAGAGGAATTCACGTAAGTGGGGAGTAGATGAGCTCTCGAGGGAGTTGGTCAGGCCAGTGGTGCTGAAGCACGGGGAAATTTATGGCAGTGTTTCCAAATGGCTGCTGGCAGACCAGTGAGGCTTCAAAAGTCTGGAGAGCCTCTTCCTTTGCTTCATTCCATTTCCACTGCCACCACCTAGTTGTAATTCCCAGAATCTCAGGCCTGCATTATAGCAACAAAATCCCTGTCACTTAGACTTCAATCTCTTTAATTTTTATTCCATTGGGATGCATTGACTCATACCTCCTTGACCCCTCCGTATCATACATCCTAATGAAATAGTCATAGTGGAAAAAGTACAAGATTAAATATCAGAGCCCTGTATTTGATCCAAGTAATATTAGATATCATTACGTAATTGGGATTATTATAACTCTCACATACATATAACTCTTAGCTATTGTTATTATTGTTGTTATTGTTATTAGGGCTAACAATTATTTAATGCTTCTAGGTTCTAAAGGATATATATCAGAGCACAAGCCTATAAGTTAGGGTCCATGATCCTCGCTGTATAGACAAAGACACTGCAACTCAGAGAATGTAAGCACCTTGCCCCAGGTCCTATAGCTAATGAGTAATGAAACCCTAAAGTGCTTGAACCCAATACTCTAGGCTTTAGAAACTGCATGCTAAACTGCTTAGATGTTCCACTTTCTAGCTCTAAGCATTGAGCCAGTAACCTAATTTCTTTTAGACTTGTTTTGTTTATCTAAAAATGGCAAAATAATATCTCTATTAGTTTTATTCACTTAGTTACAAGGGACAGAAAACTTAACACACATTTTTCTTTAAGAACAAAAGGGAAATTATTTATTTATGTAACTGATTTTGTCTTTTTGAACAAAAGTTTCAATGTCATCTCTACCACTCAGCAGTGTCTTTCTCTGAGCTGACTTCAATCAAGGTAGGGTCCCTATAGGTAGTGTTCATGGCAATTACAGGGTCACACACTACTGTCCACAGCAGCTCCAGTGAAAAGAAAGCATTTTTTCCCTAATGGTTTTAATAGCCATCCTGATGTAGGTTGATCCAAAATCAGTCCAGTGGACCTCAGTCACAGTACCCCAGAAGACAGAATACACCAATTAGATGAGATGAGATCATGCTTCAACCTATAGCGAAAATATTTTAAAGAACCATCCAAACTGGGTGAATTCACTGTGGGGACAGCCTATTCTTAAAAACCAAACCAAACTGAACAAAGCAAAATGTTGCCACCAGAAGATTAAGGAAACTGGCATATTTTAAGTATCAAAATGTATAATCACATCATAAATATGATTTTATCCTTCTTTTCACACTAGCCCCCAAAGTAAGTAAGGTAGGTGTTCTTATTAAAACCATGTTATAATTGAAAAATCTATGACTTAGAGAAGTTAACAAACTTTCACAGGATAACAGAGATAGTAAGTTACAAGGGCTGGAATCACACCCATCTATACTAACTCCAGATTTTGTGCACTAATTTTAGAATTGGAATGTGTTATCCTCTTAAGCGGCAACCACTCTTTTGAGTAACAGCTTCTCAGGACTTAAACGAGAATTTGTAAGTGTATATAGAACACTTCTCCTCGCAGCCTGTACAGCCAAGGACATCAGACCCCTATCAGAAACGCACTGTTCTAGAGGACTTTAAGGTGAGAGTTTCTACTAGAATATTGAATTTCTTGCTTCCTTATACTTCCTTCCCAGGTAGAACACTGAGATATCTCAAAGAATTCGAGCCAAATAAATATTGACCCTTTCCTGTCTATCTGATTAGCTCAACAGGGTAGAAGTGATGGCCACCCAAAGACCATGCCAGCAGTAAGATTTGTCTTGGTGAGCATAGGTGCTTGGCCTGGGGTTTGCTATCCTTGTAGGTATGTTGTAAGGAGAAGCAGAGAAAAATGGAATCTGAACTGGAGAAGAGTCATTGGGAAGCAGTAGTTCTGTAAGTGGAGCTTAAAGTGAAATATGGCTGAGAAACCAGCCAGCAGAGAGAAAGTAGAAAAAACTGAAAATGGGAGGACTGAGAGGTATCTCACACTGTCTGCACATCCATTTAGACAAATTCTATTGGAATATGTCATCATTTAATACAGTATTGGATAAGTATATTCACTGACAAGTGAAGATGCTCAGAATATACGAAACAGCATGCATTGCACTAAACAATTGATATGTACTACCTTCTTAACCATCAATCACTTCCTGAGGTACAATTATTCCCATTTTGAACATGAGTACATCACCAAGTTTAGAACTGTTATGTAAGCAGTTCAGTGTTATAGGCACCTCATAGATGACTCTCATTCTGCAGTTCAAGCCTCTAAAAATGCACAGAGAAAGGCCTGAAACGCTACACCTTAAAAATTTAAGATAAACTATTTTAAAAGGTGGTATTACGGGCATTTTTTTTCCTGGTTTTGTTTATTTTCTTTTGCTTATTGGGGTTTTCCACTTTTGTCATAATGATGCTGATAATAATAAAACATGTATCACTTCAGTTACTCAAATCATTATAGATCAAATAAAATTTCCTTGATTTCCATTAAGAAATATTAAAATAATGTTTTATCATATGCCTGTCAAATAAACTCTTTTTTTAAAAATCATATGTCTATGTTTTGTGGATTCAAAATGTATAAAACAGAGCCTTTCCTTGCAAAGAGCTTAGCCTCTTGGACTAGTCATGACCCTTATGAATAAACTATAAGCAAGTACTAACATCGTGCTACAGGAATCTAGCTGAGGGGGTGATGGATGAATTAATTTATTTGCATATGTAACGTTAATAATTGCTAATATTTATAGTAAATTCAAAACTCTTAAAACTCACAGTGTCCATTATCCCATTTGATTCTGAAAGTGGCTGTGTAAACCATTTAGAAAAAATATGTAGACACACTGATTACGGCAAAGGACATCAATGTTCAGAGACACTGAATGACTTTCAGAGGGTTAAGCAACTAATAAAAGGCAAAGGATGGTTTTTAACCCAAAAAGGCTGACTCCAAGCTCAGAACTCTTTACACCAGAAAGTGGAGCCTCCCATGTAACATATTATGCTTTTGAAAATGTTTTACATTTATCTTACTTATTTTTAATAAGACAATTTAACTAGTTTATGTGGAGTATTTACCCTATGCCAAGAAAGTTACTGGGTTCTGGGGATGAAAAAGTAATAAATTCCACAAGAAAATTATATTTGGGAGATTAAACATTGAAAGTATAACAAAACTATAACTACAGAGAGTATTAGTTTTTCCAACTTTTATTTAGATCTTTTACATAACATACTTCCATAAACATTAAATTAAATATGTTCCATTTTCTTTTAAACACTGTAAACTCTTCCAAACATATTACCCTTTTTGTGTGAATATATTAATAACCTACTCTTACGCCATTTTAATGTAAATAAAAATACAATTATGAAATATTAGATCTGGAAAAGGCATGAAAAGGACACACAGCAGGTACTCAAATACTTTTGTTCAATTAATGAGCAACTGAATGAATGATGGAAAGAAATGCCTGTTACTCGAAGGATCCAATTAAAGGATTGAGTATCATCTGTTTCATTGTGGATACAAAATTTCCTGTGTGAGCACAAGTAGACTACATTCTATCTATGACCCTTTCTACTCGAAGGCTTTGAAGGTCAGGGCCATGAACTATGGTTAACATTGGTGAAATCTGAATGTTTTCTCTATATTATTTTTTTAAATTATAGAAGTAATATATAATGTTTCCTGAAAAATAAGATAAAAAAATCAATCAATACTACGTAAAATTTTTTTAGGTCATAGTCACCTCTCACTCCATCCTGATCCATTGTATACGAGTGTTCCTGTGTATCACTTATCATTTTTATATTATGTAATTTAATGTTTTTCTGTTATATAATTATAATCACAGATATTTGACTTTTAAAAGAAATGGCATCTGGGCGCGGTGGTGGGCTCCTGTAGTCCCAGCTACTCGGGAGGCTGAGGCAGGAGAATGGCGTGAACCCGGGAGGCGGAGCTTGCAGTGAGCTGAGATCATGCCACTGCACTCCAGCCTGGGCGGCAGAGCGAGACTCCTTCTCAAAAGAAAAAAAAAAAAAATGACATCAATCTTTAAACATTGTACGATGTGTGACAAATAGCTTTGATCCTCAAGCCTTTGTCTTCCAAAGTGCTGGGATTCTCGGTGTGAGGCACTGCACCCAGCCGATAAGTGCTTTGCAATTTTGATCTCTACTGCCAAATTGTCCTACAGAAAGATTGTATAAAATTATGACCCTTCATCAATATATGTGAGTACCCTTTCTCTGTATTCTCGCTAACAACGTATACTACAATTATTTTATTTTATTCACATGAGGACTGGGGAAGAGTATTTCTCCACTTATTAATATAACTTATCTATGTCTTCATTTTTCCCACCTATAAAATTAACATAATACAAGTATTTACCTTTTAAGCTCTTGTGTGTACAAAATAAGTTACAAGTGTCAAATACCAACAAATGACACCAACAGGTGTCAGTATCCAACAAGTAAAGAAAAGTTTACAAAATATTTGCTGTCTTTTCTTTGAGTTGGTTGGAAGTCTTCAAGAATAACCTTCAGCTTGGAAACCAAAGTGCCTTCCATTTAAGAATACTTGGAAATTATTGGTGATTTTTAACACTTCTCATTTCAGTTAATCCAAGTTTAGGTATTTCCTTTCCAAGAGAAGTTTTATTTGTCTTGGTCAAACACGGAAGATACTATCAAAGGGAACTACAAAGAGAGATGACTTGTCCTTGTAATTCTGTGAGTCTTTCTCTTTCTCTCTCCTTATATCTTTTTCTCCCTTCATTTATTTTTTTAAATGTATGTCTTCTCTTCTTTTTCTTTCTTCTTTCCTTCCTTTCTTCCGTCCTTCTTTTCACTCTTTCCTTCTTTAAAATAATAAATTAATGTTCAGAAAGGCAGTGTTGTGCTTTTTTATTATTATACTTTAAGTTCTGGGATACATGTGCAGAATGTGCAGGTTTGTTACATAGGTATACACGTGCCATGGTGGTTTGCTGCACCCATCAACCCGTCATCTACATTAGGTATTTCTCCTAATGCTATCCCTCCCCTAGCCTCCACCTCCCAACAGGCCCCAGTGTGTGATGTTCCCCTCCCTGTATCCATGTGTTCTCATTGTTCAACTCCCACTTATGAGTGAGAACATGCGGTGTTCGGTTTTCTGTTCCTGTGTTAGTTTGCTAAGAATGATGGTTTCTAGCTTCATCCATGTCCCTGCGAAGGGCATGAACTCATCCCTTTTTTATGGCTACATAGAATTCCATGATGTATCTACACTACATTTTCTTTATCCAGTCGATCACCCTTTCCTTCTTTAAAATAATAAATTAATATTCAGAAAGGCAGTGTTGTGTTTTGATAAATGTACTCACTCAAACATATATACACTGGACATCAGATTAGAAAAACTGATTTATGTCTAGTCTCTCTCATTAGTAAGCACATTTATTTGACACTGGCCATTTAGTTACTCTGGATGGTAGCGCATTACTTATTTATTTCACAAATATTTTTTGAGAAACTTCTATGTGCTGATAGTAGGAGTGTGGACCATAACTGAGGATCTAAAAGAAGGACTGTGTGGTTAGAGGGCAGAGAGAGAGGGAGGTAAGTGAAACGAAGATGGTTAGGTAGGTAGGGACTAGATTGTGCATAGTTTGTGGAGCATGCTAACAATCAAACTGCTTATGTGGAAAATAAAGAAGTACATTTATGGTGGGGGCAGAGACTGGAAGCAGGGAAACTGTTAGGGAAGTCTTTATAATGCTTCAGGAATAAATTGATACAAACCTTGAACTAGATATTTACCATGATAATAGAAAAGAACACAGTAAGTCATGTGAAATAGACATTAAGGAATAATTGACTTTTTACATAAAAAAATAAAACAAAAGCAAAGCAAACTTACAAAATCACATGCCAAGATCTTCTACATCTTACACAATATTAGGGCCAGTCACTATTTGGTTGTGGATGGCTATCTGAAGTATTCTGTTAGGGTGGATTCTGAAGCTACCACAAGGGAGGAACCGTGTGTTCTAACCAATTAATGACAGCTATTATTGGCATAGGAAGGATGAGGGACAGCAAGGATTCCCCAAATATGTCCTTCCTGCCAAAATACTTATTACACAGGTTAATTGACTGAGACTAGGAAGACAAAATGAATTTTAAGATTTTAGTTTTCACAGTTAGTACTTAGACTGAGACTAGTCCCCTTGTCTCTTTCATGTTTTGTATGCTCCCTTTATATTGTTCACTTTGCTGGAGGACATTAGATCCAAGGTAATCGTGGCATCCATTTATCTTTACATAGTTCCTTTCTAGGAAGTATGACTCAAATGATCCAGGGCCTTATATTAGCTTTAAAACTTGCAAAGTAATGTAACATGCTTTATTTGAAATAACTATAAAATATTATCAAATAATAAACTTGTAATCAAAATAACTCCTTGACTGGATATTATTTTACACGTAAGTAAAAATTAAGTATTGCTGTTAAACACTTTTATATTGAATTCATTAAATGTGCCAATTTTCATCCTCTGTGCTCTAACTTTGAGGTTCCTCTCACTAAACGGATTCTCATATGAGCTTGGTCACCGTTTAGCCCTATGTCTTGCTTTGGTCAACGGGATGTTAAGGGACTTGACACAGGGACTAGTAAAAATGCCTACATAGTTTCACTTTTTCTCTTTCTTCTCTTGCTCCCATTTCATCTCCATAAACATTTCCAGGTCTATCTTGCTGTAGGATAAGACAGGGAAAGTAAAGCCAAGTCACCCCAATTGTCTTAGCTGCAGCCTTTCCAGGTCAGTTCATAGCTGATCCAGACATGAACAGCCCAGCTGATCAGCTTTGCTTTGCCCTGATCAGCAGAGCCACCTAGTTGATCCATAGTCTCACAAGAGATCAAAGATCATTACTATTGTAAGCTATTAAGTTTTATGGTAGTTTGTTATTCAGTATTAGCTAAGTGTACAAGTATTATATATTGTTATAAGTAAGTAATCATTAGTTTACATGTAATTTTATTTTATATCATATTTCTACTTGGTAGTTAAAAAATTGAGAATCAAGTTGACTTTTCCTGTAAACTATTATTGGAAATTGGCAGAGCTGGCATTTAACACCAGGTCTGTTGATTTCCAGCCAGTCATCCATTGTAAAGAGTTTCATATTTAGTATAAGACTGAACTGAATTTTTATCTTTATACTATTCTATGACACTTAAAAAGTAATTTACTCTCCTAGAATAGCAATATCCAATACAACTTCCCAAGATGGGTGGGACTATTCTATATTTTCCTGTCCAATATGACAGCAATTAGCATCATGTGGCTATTAAATTTAAATGTAAATTGCTGAAAATTAAGTAGAATTGAAGATTTAGCGTGTCAGTCATATTAGATACATTTACAATGCTTAATAGCCACATGTAACTAGTGGCTACTGAACTAGAGAGTATGGTTCTAAATCCCAGTTTTGTCATTTGAAGTTAGAGATTCTATTGCTTGATCATTATGGAGACCTTCATCTCTGTATTAACTGCTTTCTTAGCCATTTCCAGCATTTTGGAAGTTATGAATATATTCACAACTTTAAAGCTTGATACAGATGGAACATATAGATAGAATCAAGAATTTATCTTATAAATACAGAAGCAGGAGCTAATCTAGAATACTTTCACTTATTCATTATTTTGGACAACTTTTAGTAGTTTAAAGGTTCTATTTTATCAAGGTAGAAAAGAGGTTATTAAACTTACTTTACAGATGATGAAATAGAATAACAGGTGGATGGATAGATAGATGAATAAATAGAAGAATGGACAGAAGGCTTGCCCATAGATTTTGATTATATTCCAATTTTGGCATCAGTATTGATGACTTCCAGGCCCCAACTAATCAGCTCTGTCTGCAAATTGAAACTCTTCTGTACTCTGTCCCCTTAATAACTGTTTTCAAACTTTGCTCAAGGAATTACCCCAAGAACTTCAGGAAATTAAGAGGGTGCTTGGTGGTCAAACACCTGTCCTAATCCTTTATCTCAAACAGACTAGTACTTCTTTCATTTGTTTTATATACTAAGCTTCCTGAGTACAACTTCATTTAAAGAAAGGATGTTCAGGCTAAAAATAATATTAAGGAACTTTTAAGCAAGGATTATATGGCTATGTCTTTTGACCTGGAACTTGTACAAGGACTGAAATATAATAACAAATGGTTGAATGTATTAGTACATCTAGTCTTTCTCTGCTAAATAATATTACTTACAAGTGTTGTGCTGTGCCAGGCATTATGCTGTGTTCTGCAGATAAAGAGGTGGCAGACTTGTCCCTCCTCTCAACCTGTCAGGAAAGGCTTTCTGGAACACCCCTTGCATTTCATTCTTAGCACTTTTCATCTCTCACAAAGACGTGATGACAAGTAATTATTTTTTAAAAAGACATGTTTGGGAGATGAACTTGTCTCTGCTGCATATAACTATGGTCACTTTGTTACTGGTTAATAATATTTGCCTCTATTTTCCTATAACTAATTCAAATATTTTTACTATGGCCACCTGAGTTCATTTCTTCATGCATTCAAAAAAATAATTAAAACCCTAACATTATGCCTATAATAGGACTGGGCTCTGGGGTAATAAAATGGTAAAAATAAAAGTCTGAGATAGATCCTACCCTCAAGAATAGAAAGCAAGCCAAACAGGAAATAAGTAATTTGGTAATTATAGAATTTACCAAATTCACTGAAGTTTAGTATAGATAGGGAATAGGAAACGGCTAATAAACGATGACTCACATAGAGGACAAATAGCAAAGAGCTGGACAAGGTGGACTTTAAGTTATGAGT
This sequence comes from Rhinopithecus bieti, assembly GCF_001698545.2. Lineage (NCBI taxonomy): Eukaryota > Metazoa > Chordata > Mammalia > Primates > Cercopithecidae > Rhinopithecus > Rhinopithecus bieti. The sequence goes on along the minus strand of NW_016805506.1, from coordinate 1,450,560 downwards.
GGGCTTCTTTAGTGGGCTCTGGAGGGCTTTAAAGGGAGGAGAAGCATGGTGAGGTTGCAGTTGCTCTTCCTCTAGGAAGTATAGAGCAACACAGAAGGAAATGGAGAATGGGACCGGGAGAGCAGAAGGAATGATGAGAATGGTATGACAAAGATGTGTACGAATTAGAGACTGATTTTGGTGGCAGAATAAAGCTCCATTACAGAATTGAGCCTACCTTAACTTATCCTCAGAGTGCCTTTCCAGATATTCATATATATTTTTTTCCTCATCAGGGGTGAAATTCTGATAATAATGCTTAACTCACAATGTTGTTCTAAAACATAATGAAAGAGTGTGTGGGAATAACTGGTTATTGTAGAGATCACAAAATGGTTTTCTATCAAATAACTTCACTAGACTTATGGGCTTTATTTCCTAGAAAACAATTCTAAGGCCCAAGCTCACCTTTTTCCTTTCCTCCAACATATCACCTACACTACACACTGTACCCTACACTATACACTGTACCCTACACTACACACTGTGCCCTACACCACAGTCCCTCTGTCTTGCAACAGATCCACCTACAGCCTCAATTAACAAGTGATACATGGGAAGTAGGAATTAAGTTAAATAGAATTTAAAGAGGCATTCTGGTTACTGACCACATATCCCAGTTTGCTCAGGAAAATCTTGTTTTCCTCTGTTGGCTTCATGCCATTATTAATTTCCTTCTTTTTTACTCCCAAAATTTGGATGATAAGTTATTATATAGCCATTCTACCCTTTCAGTCTTTGTATCTCCCTCTATAATTCTTGTTCTCTCTGTCTCTCTGTCTCTCTGTCTCTCTCTGTCTCTCTGTCTCTCTCTCTCTCACACATACACACACAGACACACACACACACACACACACACACACACACACTCTTACTCTTTTTTAATATGCATTTCAACCTCATTGTATTCTGGCTACTTTATTCCTCTTTTAAGTCTTCCCTTTGCTTAATCATTTTATTTTATCTTTCTTTCTCTTTATTCTTCCCTTTACACTGCATGCCTAGCCATCTCCCTCTCAAATAGTTATCTCCATTTCTTGTTCTTCATTCTTTTTCAATCTCCTCTCTTCCTTCCCCAACCCTCATCTCTCTCTGTGTCTATATCTTCATGTCTATCTCCAGTTCATATTCTCATCTTCCTGCTTTTCATCTCTATTCTGCCCTAGTTCCAGTGTTTCCACCTTCGTCATGTATGGGGGAGTCAGGGAGAAGCATCCCTGTGAGTGGACCGGCTGTCTTAGTTTTCCTTTGGTATCCAGAATGAGTAATGACAAGGAAGAGATCTATTTGTTACAGCTTGTTAGCTACAGAGGAGAGTTTAAAATAGGATTCAAAAAGTAGGAGTGGTCGAAACCCAGAATAGATGGCCTCAAAACACTGATGGTTTAAAAATGTTATTTTACTTGACAAAGGGTTGGGGTGAGGTTATGCAGACTTCACTACAGGTTCACTCTCCTTCCTGAATCTAATCACAGAGCACAGATAGAATCTAACCACAAAAAAAGAAACAGATCATGCATCCATTTGTCATTCCTTAGGATGCAGTTAATCAGAGAATTCCTGAGTGATAGCCAGAAAGCAGGAATGTTAAAGCAAATTTGTTGGTGCCACACAGCAATTGAGTTCAGGGTTACTAGGGAGGGCAGGATGGTCTATAACTTGTGATGAGACATATGACTTAAAGGGATTGTGTCTCCTCAAAATGTGAACACATTTGACACTGAACTCTCTAGTTTGACCTAGTGGCAGGAAGGCAGCCTGGATCTTCCTATTTGTAGGACATAAGAAACTGTTGAATCAGGCCATTTCTAACTTTCCCCAAAAAGATAAGAGACCACCCAAAGCAACTTAGATAATAAAGAGTAGCTCATATGTGAGTGAGGACTTCTTGATTCCAAAATTTAAGCACTTTTTATGACACACTGCCTCATTTAGAATTAAGAGCTGCAGGCAAAAGGGCTTAAAGGATATTAAAGCTGAAGAAGATCTTGAAGTCCTAGATCAGTATTTAACAAACTTTAATGATCAAGTTAGCTACAAATGTTGTTAAAAAATGTAGGTTCTGATTTAGTGGGTCTGGATGGGACTCAGAATTACTAACAAACTCTCAGATGCTGGCAATTCTAGTTATCCACAGACATTATTTTGAACACCAATGACATAAATGCTTACATCCTTTTGAGGATATGAAAAGACTTCAAAAGGACAGCCCTTCCAGAATCATCATCTTTGCTGGCAGAGCTAAACTAAATTGAAATGAGAAAAGGTGAGGTTTTGTTTGGTTTTACTTGTATTATTCTCACTAACACTACCTTGGAGTCAGTCAGGTCCAGATACAAATGCCAGTCTGCCACATACTAGACATTTTTAACTTTTCATTCTTCCCACTCATAAAATGGAATAAATAATTCCTCTACCTCACTGAGTTTTGTAAAAATAAGAATTAAATGGAAAATACATGTAAAGTTAACTATATAATATCTGGCACTTAGCATATGTTTCATAAAATAGTCTTCTTTCTTCTTGTCATTAGCACCTGATACACATCTGCAACTAATATACAAAGTTGCCACCCAAAAAACCAACAAAAGTTACTGGATGTTGAAGACTAAGAGAAAGGCATCCACCACAGAAAACTTCCCCTTCCTTCCAAGCATTTAACAACCAAATATAACCAAATTTCCAAATTTAAAGCTTTTGAGTCTAAGAGCTGCAGCTCTTGGTTGTGCAAATCGAGCTATGAAAACCTCTAGCAGTCCCTGTTCACATCCTAGTTTCCACAACATCGCATATTTGTGATAACCTTCAGGCAGGTAGCAATAAGGCTTGTGGAGCAAGGGGCATCTTTTTTCTGGTTTTCACAATGGTCCCTTTGGACTAGCATTGGTGTTACCTTTACTGACCTACTAGATTTAACCCCCAAGAGACTTGTACAACCTTATAAGCATCTTTCCTGATCTTCCTCTTTCTCTCTGCCCCCTATGTCTCCTCAGAGGCACAGAACATATTGTTTCTAAGACTTTTTTTTCTTCTCGAGACGGAGTCTCACTCTGTCGCCCAGGCTGGAGGGCAGTGGTGCAATCTCGGTACACTGCAACCTCCGTCTCCCAGGTTCAAGCGATTCTTCTGCCTCAGCCTTCCGAGTAGCTGGGATTACAGCTAACACGTGTCACCTTGCCTGACTAATTTTTGTGCTTTTAGTAGAAATGGAGTTTCACCAAGTTGGTCAGACTGGTGTTGAACTCGTGACCTCATGATCCACTCACCTTGACCTCCCAAAGTGCTGGGATTACAGGCATGAACCACTGCACCCAGCCGTTTCTAAGACCTTTATTAGTCAAATGTCCGTCTTGTCTTCACAAACCAAGACAAAGTTTAATTATTTTATGTCTGCCATGCACCTCACTTTCTCTCAGTTCTCAAAAGCACTATTCAGTCATAGTTGGCTATGAAGATCTACCTCACTTTTACTAAGATTCATCCATAACTAATGAGATCCATTTATAACTACTAAAAATGTACTTGTTAAAGATGGCCTCCAAATTACTTCTAGTATGAAACCAAAAGATCATATGCCAGTAATACCAAAATTTTGTCTTCAGGCACAGAAAGTTTTCCCTTTATGGTGTCTAGGCAATGCACATAATATTTTATTAATTGAATATGCTTGCACTCCAGACCCTCGTGGAGAACTCTCATAAGCTGGACAGTACAAGGGCCATTGTTAATTAGAGTCAACTATCATTTTTGGTCTCCACTGAAACCAGTTATTTCCACATACTTTTGCATTAAGTCCCACAACAATATTTTAAATTAGGCACTATGAACAGCATTCCATCACTGTTGAAATAATACCTTAGAGAATAATAATAATAATAAAAACTTGCTTAAAATCTCCAGCACATAAGTTGTAGAGGCAGGGTCCCAAACCGCATCTCTAGGATTCTTCTTTCTTCTGTTTTTATTTTTTCCATATTAGAGCACCCTGGAGACTTGAAAAGACTCCTCAGAGCTTGAATGGGTGGGCCACAGATGTTCTGACTTCTTCCCCACAGTCCATGCCACCTGGCACCACCTGGCCCTATGATCCAATGCCAGGTGGAAAGGCCACCTCATTCCATAATAATCAGAGCCTGGAATGAAAGTAGAGAAGCCAGCAGCTGCCCTTTCCTGTGTTCTGTTTTCATAGCAATTGCTGCTGAGATAATCAGATGTTTGTTCCAAGTGATAATTCCTTGTTTGTTTACCCTGGCCATTTGATGCCCAAGCGAGGCCATGGCTGGCAAGATGAGAATTCAGCAGGGTAGCTTGTGACATCTGAGAGTGGGGAGGTAAAATTGGCACCTAGAGGTCTATTTGCAGCCAGAAATGAGCAGCAGGTAAGGTTCAGGTTTTTCTGATATCCAAGAGGGAGGGAAAATCCCAGATTTCAGGCATTTACTCTGAAAATTTAGGGGTCTCTTATCAAAGCCAGAAATACCGGACATAGGCTAAGAAAACTGAGGAGTCCTCTTGGAGTTCCTTACCCTCTCTTGGTCTTCTTTCCCTCATTTATATAATGGAAGAATGATAAAGTAATGCTGTGATCATTAAATTAGAAAATGCATTCATCTTTTTAAAAAATACACATTTCCTGGAGTCTCTATGTGTCCGTCATGGGCCAGTTGCAGCAGAGACAACAGAGAATGAGGTAAGCATGATAGCCCCTCACATACAGCTTAAAGCTTTGTATATATCCCAGTATTTAAGAAATGATTATTTTTTTATTAGAATGTAATTGTACCAAGTACTATTAAAATTATCCTGGAAACTCCTTTTTTGGCTTCTGGTGTGCCAAGATCTTTCTCTTTGTCTCCTAACTTACTAACTTCTTTATATTTCCAAACACCAAAGATCCTTAAAATGGCCTAAAAAGCCCTATGAGATCAGTTTTGTTATTATCTCTTACTCCAGCTCTTATTACTCTTCCTGTTACTGAGCCTTCTTCGGTCACATAATCAATGATTGCTAGACACGCACACCTGCCTCCGTTTCAACTGCTTGCTTCACTTCCACCAGAAACACTCTTACCTTAAAAATCTACATGGCTTATTCTTTGCTCCCCCACTGGTCTGCTCTAATTTTACTTTTTTACTGTGCCTTTCCTCAACCACCCTATTTTAAAATGCAACCCTGTTCACACCATTGCCACACATCTCTTGCATTATATTGTCTCAAATCAACTACCAGCACCTGACATACTTTATATAACATAATAAACACCAATATGATAAACTAAGAACTGTAAGTATAGGCTCAATAAGGAGAGAGGTTTTCACCTCTTTTTATTCACTGCTGTATTTATAAGTACTCATATAATGCCTGACATGTAGCAGTTTTTTTGATAAATATTTATTTAATACAGATATGAATGAATGAATAAATGAATGTTTAACAGAAGAAACAAAACATGTCTGGGATTATTAATAATTTTAAGGTTTTTGTTTTTACCTGTAGAAAGTGTTATATAGCTTTTATAGTGTTTTAATAATACCAATCATAATTACAATTATTGTTACTATTAGTGGACTTAGTAGGTTCCAGCAGTATCTGCATTAAGTAAGTAAATTTATTCAGTTTCATGCTTACTGAACCTCCCTTTCCCAAACCATAGTTTCAGTCACTCAGTGCGATGAAATGAATTTCCTCTGATGGAGAAAATATCTTTCCCTCCTTTGTACATTATGTACAACCAAATGCTCCTCTCAAATACATTTGACAATACAACTAAACTTTGTCGTGTCCTAACAGGGATCATAAAAGCTAGGGGAAGTTTATTAACATTTGCATATATTGTAGATTTTCCCATGTACATTTTGAAAAAGCTGTGTTATGCATTTGATTAGACTCAGAACAGCCACGCAACAGAGGCTAATCTTGTTTTGCATACACCTCATTCATTTCAAAGACAGCTCTAAAACACATTACCTATATTTAATAAGCTCCACAATGCCTTTGTGAACTGGGGACAGATCTCAACATTATTGCACAAGGAAAAATAGTGGTGTGTTTTGGAGTCCAAATGGTCAAGTTGGGAATGAAACCAGGGTCCAAAATTGTCATAGAAGCATTCTTTTATATCTTTTGGCAATTTTGCTTTCATTTTAAAAAATGCACAAATCAGTTGGAGGTGTGATGAGTTACCCTTTCTGATACATATTTATATCCTGCTATTATGCTTTTTAAATTGTCCTGGGATGCTAGTATGCTATGCCTGACCAATAAAGAAACAATGTGAGCTGGTATAGGGATATCAGTAATGGAGAAAGGATTAACAGATTTTAATTCAATTCTGTAGTATAGCCAGAAATTTTTGAACATCTCACTCATGAATTCCTCAGTTAACAACTACAGACATCCAGTAAAAGGAAAAATAAGCAAAAATCAAACATTCAGTTAAACATTAACACTGACTATAAACATCCCTTGAAATACACAACAGCCCTTTGGTCTTCAACATTTTCAGTTCGAATCTGATGATTTGACTTATCAGGTAAGCATGGACAATTTTGTTTCCTTATCTGTAGAGCTGAAACAGCAAAACTGGGTTTGTTTTCAAAGGGTGGGTACGATGATCAGATGCAATCATATTTATGACTCATTTTGTGGATTAAAGATATCTGTGTGAATATCATGACAAACATTGTATTTGTGGTAAAAGGGTGTGGAACACCATTTTTTTCTTCTTCTTGAGACAGAGTCCTACACTGTCACCCAGGCTGGAGTGCAGTGGCGTGATCTCAGCTCACTGCAACCCCTGTCTCCCATATTCAAGAATTCTCCTGCCTCAGCCTCCGAAGTAGCTGGAATTACAGGTGTGCACCACCACGCCTGGCTAATTTTTGTATTTTTAGTAGAGACGGAGTTTCACTACGTTGGCCAGGCTGGTCTCAAACTCCTGATCTCAAGTGATTACAGGAGTAAGCCACCATGCCCGGCTCCATTTTGGAATTTTTTTTTTTTTTTCTCAAAATGATATATAGGACAATACTCCAGAATGCTATTCTTCACAAATATCAATCGTTTTCATAGTACTCATAAAAAATACTGTTATCTGTTATCCATGACACTTTTAGCATATCTATCTAATGCAGATGCTATCTTTAAAGAGGAAACCAAGAATGAGGGTTACAGCAATAATTTGGCCAAGGAATGGCGTCTTTTGGATAAGACACCTCTACACACACACACACACACACACACACACACACACACAAAAATGAAATTAATTTATGTGAATTAAGTCTTCACTAATATTATTAAATTCTATTGATTAAAACACCCGCTTATATTTTAAAGTATTTTTAAGCTATAACAAACTACATATAAATGACTATGGCTAATTTTCTTTTTAGCTCTGTGTAAGAATATTGTAGGACTTTTTTGTAACCTAAAGAGCATTCATAATATATTTACATAATCATTGAACTAGACCTGATGAATTAGATGTAGCAATCACTCTCCCAGTAATTCAACTCTGATATTTTACTATCATCCTCATTTCTGAACCTATTGTAATCTCAGCTCTTTGAAGTAATATTAAATATTTCCTTCCCCCTACTCCTGGAGAGGGAGGAGAGGGAGGTTGGAAAACCTTATTATTTCAAATTTTTACAGAGCAGGTGCCTTCATATTTATGCAGGAATTAGTGAATTAATCGTTCATTGTCACATTTAAAACTACGAATTTTGTTTAATGTTTCTTTCTCATTATTATCTGATTTAATACCTTGTATTGAGTGTTATCTCCCCATTTTATAGCTAAGAGAAACCATATCCATGAAAAAGATACCGTGAGTGGCACTAGGGTATAAATTATTTAAAAAGCAAGATGAGCCAAGCATGGTGGTTCACTCCTGCAGTCCCAGCAATTTGGGAGGATGAAGCAAGAGTATTGCTTAAGCCCAGGAGTTTGAGACCAGCCTGGAACACTTCATAAGACTGTATCGCTACAAAACAAGTTAAAAAAAATCAGCCAGATCTGGAAGCACATGACTGTGGTCCCACATACTTGAGAGACTAAGGTGGTAGGATTGCTTGAGCCTACGAGGTTGAGGCTGCAACGTGCCACGATCATGCCACTACACTCTAGCCTGGGCAACAGAGCAAGACTCTGTCAAAAAAAAAAAAAAAAAAAAAAAAAACCAATCTCTGCTTTCAAAAAATTTGCATTTTACAAATTTATATATTAAATGGGTATATATATATATACATGAACTGGCCCCACCTACTAAGTCACTTGCACCCCTGCAATCTGTCTTCAAGAGAGCCTCAGATTGATCCTTTTAAAATTTAAGTCAGATCATGTCACTCATTCTCCATGTCATTTCCCATTTTTCCCAGAGCAATAACCAGTGCTGCCAGTGGCTTCAGTCACCTACATGGTCATTTTATCTTGAACCTTATCAGCTAGCTACCACTCCCTGCCTCACTTCATCCACTCACAAAACCCAGACTCTGATGCTGTTCTTCAAATACAAATGCATTTCTGCTTCAGAATCTTTACTGCTTGGATCCACATTACTAACTCCACTGTTTCATTAAGTATGCTTACATGCCCACTTATGGAAAGGTGCCCTCAAAGCAGTATGCCTGGTCTAAACCCCCTAGGGTTAAGCATGCAGCTCTGGAGTGCTGAGCTCTTGGCCCCCTGAAATCATCCAAAAATAAAGCCAGTTGACTGAACACCACTTATATCACTGTCAGACACTCAAGGGCATCAAAGAATATAAAGGCAACAATCCTTATCCAAAAAACAGCAATGTCAAAGACTGAAAGAATATCAGCTCACACAGATGAGAAAGAACCAGCACAGAAACCCTGGCAACTCAAACAGCCAGAGTATCTTCTTATCTCCAAATGACTATACTAACTCCTCAACAATGGTTCTTAAACAGACTGAAATTGCTGGAATGATGGATATAGAATTCAGAATCTGGATGGCAATAAAGAACATTGAGGTTCAGGAGAAAGTTGAAACCCAAGCCAAGAAATCTAAAGAATCCAGTGAAATGGAATAAGAGCTGAAAGATGAAATAGCTACATTGAGATAAAAATAAACTGATGTGATAAAGCTGAAAAACTCGTTATAAGAATTTCATAGTATAATAAGAACTATTAAGAACAGAACAGACCAAGTTGAGGAAAGAATCTCAGAACTTGAAGAATGGTTCTTCAAATCAGATCAATCAGATAAAAATAAAGAAAGAAGAATAAAGAAAATGAACAAGACCTCAGAGAAATGTGGGATTTTATAAAGAGTCCAAACCTACGACTCATTAGGCATTGCTAAAAGAGAGGGAGAAATAGCAAACAACTTGGAAAACATATTTGAGGATATTGTTCATGAAAATTTTCCTAGTCTTGCTAGAGAGGTCAACATTCAAATTCAGGAAATTCCGAGAAACTCTGTGAGATATTATACAAGATGACCACTGCCAAGACACACAGTAATCAGATTCTCTAAGCTTAACATAAAATAAAAAATGTTAGGGCGGAGCAAGATGGATGAATAGGAACAGCTCCAGTCTCCAGCTCCCAGTGCAAGCGACACAGAAGATGGGTGATTTCTGCATTTTCAACTGAGGTACCGGGTTCATCTCACCATGGGGTGTCGGACAATTGGTGCTGGTCAGCTGCTGCAGCCCGACCAGTGAGAGCTGAAGCAGGGCCAGGCATCCCCTCACCTGGGATGCACAAGGGGGAAGGGAATCCCTTTTCCTACCCAGGGGAACTGAGACACACAACACCTGGAAAATTGGGTAACATCCACCCCAATACTGCACTTTACCAAGGGTCTTAGCAAACCGCACACCAGGAGATTATATCCCACACCTGGCCAGGAGGGTTCCATGCCTGCAGAGCCTCCCTCATTGATAGCATAGCAGCCTGCAATCTAAAGGCAAGGCAGCAGCGAGGCTGGGGGAAGCGTGCCTGCCATTGCTGAGGCTTAAGTAGATAAGCAAAGCTGTTGGGAAGCTCCAAATGGGTGGAGCCCACAACAGCTCAAGGAGGTCTGCCTGTCTCTGTAGACTCCACCTCTGGGGACAGGTCACAGCTAAACAAACAAACAAAAAAAAGCAGCAGAAACCTCTGCAGATGCACACAACCCTGTCTGACAGCTTTGAAGACAGCAGTAGATCTCCCAACATGGAGGTTGAGATCTGAAAACGGACAGACTACCTGCTCAAGTGGGTCCCTGACCCCTGAGAAGCCTAACTGGGGGAATCCCCCAATAGGGACAGACTGACACCCCATGCCTCAGAGGGTGGGGTACACCCCTAAGACGAAGCTTCCAAAGCAAGAATCAGACACGTACACTCACTGTTCAGTAATATTCTATATTCTGCAGCCTCTGCTGCTGATACCCAGGCAAACAGGGTCTGGAGTGGACCTCAAGCAATCTCCAACAGACCTACAGCTGAGGGTCCTGACTTTAGAAGGAAAACTAACAAACAAGAAGGACAACCACACCAAAACCCCATCAGTACGTCATCATCATTAAAAACCAAAGGCAGATAAAACCACAAATATGGGGAAAAAGCAGGGCAGAAAAGCTGGAAATTCAAAAAATAAGAGCGCATCTCCCCCTCCAAAGGAACGAAGCTCATTGCAAGCAACAGATCAAAGCTGGATGGAGAATGATTTGACGAGCTGAGAGAAGAAGGCTTCAGTCCATCAAACTTCTCAGAGCTAAAGGAAGAATTACATACACAGTGCAAAGAAAATAAAAATCTTGAAAAAAGAATGGAAGAATTGAATAATTGACTAGAATAATTGACTACAATAATCAATGCAGAGAAGGCCATAAACAAACTGACAGAGATAAAAACCATGACACGAGAAATACGTGACAAATGCAACAGCTTCAGTAACTGACTGAATCAACTGGAAGAAAGAGTACCAGCGACTGAGGATCAAATGAATGAAATGAAGCGAGAAGAGAAATCTAAAGAAAAAAGAGGAAAAAGAAATGAACAAAGCCTTCAAGAACTATGGGATTATGTGAAAAGACCAAATCTACGTTTGATTGGGGTGCCTGAAAGTGAGGGGAAAATGGAACCAAGTTGGAAAACACTCTTCAGGATATCATCCAGGAGAACTTCCCCAACCAAGTAAGGCAGGCCAACATTCAAATTCAGGAAATACAGAGAATGCCACAAAGATGCTCCTTGAGAAGAGCAACTCCAAGACACATAATTGTCAGATTCACCAAAGTTGAAATAAAGGAAAAACCGTTAAGGGCAGCCAGAGAGAAAGGTCGGGTTACCCACAAAGGGAAGCCCATCAGACTAACAGCAGATCTCTCGGCAGAAACTCTCCAAGCCAGAAGAGAGTGGGGGCCAATATTCAACTTT
>NW_016805506.1:1409391-1436727 GCF_001698545.2 Rhinopithecus bieti | reverse complement strand
TTCCCACTCATAGGTGGGAACTGAACAATGAGATCACTTGGCCTTGGGATGGGGAACATCACACACCAGGGCATATTATGGGCGGCGGGGAGGGATTGCATTGGTAGTAAATGACAAGTTGATGGGTGCTGACGAGTTGATGGGTGCAGCACACCAACATGGCACAAGTATACATATGTAACAAACCTGCACATTATGCACATGTACCCTAGAACTTAAAGTATAATAATAAAAAAAAACAGAAAATAGAAAATAATTAAAATTTAAATTAAAAAAAAAAACTCTGAAAAAAAAAAGAAAAAATGTTAAAGGCAGTTAGAAAGAAGAGGCAGGTCACCTCCAAAGGGAACCCCATTAGGCTACCAGTGACCTTTCAGTAGAAACCCTGCAAGCCAGAAGAGATTGGGGACCTATATTCAGCATATTTAAAGAAAAGAAATTCTAACAAAGAATTTTATATCCAGCCAAACTAAGCTTCATAAATGAAGAAGAAATAAAATCCTTTTCAGACAAGCAAATACTAAGAGAGTTTATTACCACCAGACCTGACTTACAAGACATCCTTAATGTAACGCTAAACATGGAAACAAAAGACCTTTACTGGCCACAATGAAAAAAAAAAAACAATGCTACTGGTATATTGAAACACTACGATTTTTGTACGTTAATTTTGTATCCAGAATCTTCACTGATGCTCTTTATGAGATCTAAGAACTTTTGGACAGAGACAATAAAATAGGTATAAAATCATATCACCTGTAAACAGATAGTTTGACTTACTCTGTTCCTATTCAGATTACTTTTCTTTCTCTTGCCTGATTGCTCTGGCTAAGACTTCCAGTACTATGTTGACTAGAAGGAGTGATAGTGGACATCCTGGTCTTGTTCTAGTTCTTAAGGGGAATGCTTTTTGCTTTTTTCCTGTTCAGTATGATAATGGCTGTGGGTTTGTCATAGATGGCTCTTATTATTTTGAGTTATATTCCTTCAATACCTACTTTATTGAGGCTTTTAAACATGAAAAGATGTTGAATTGAATCAAAACTTTTTTCTGCATCTATTGAGATGATCATGTGAGGGTTTTTTTTAGTTCTATTTATGTGATGAATCATGTTTATTGATTTGTATATGTTAAACAAAACTTGTATCCAAGGGATAAAGCCTACTTGATCATGGTGGATTAGCTTTTTGATAAACTGCTAGATTCAGTATGCTGGTATTTTATTGAGGAATTTTGCATCTATGTTCATCAAGAATATTGGCCTGAAATTTTCTTTTGTGCTGTTTGTTTGAAAGGTTTTGGTATCAGGAAACATTGGACTCATAGGATAAGTTCAAGAAGAGTCCCTCCTCTTTGATTTTTTGGAATACTTTAAGTGGGAATGGTACTAGCTCTTCTTTATATATCCGGTAGAATTTGGACATGAATCCATCTGGTTTGGGCATTTCTGGTTGGTAGGCTTTTTATTACTCATTCAATTGTGGAACTTGTTACTGGTCTGTTCAGAGATTCCATTCCTTCCTGGTTCCATCTAGGGAGATAGCATGTTATCAGGAACTTATGCATTTTTTTTCTAGGTTTTCTATTTTGTGTGCATAGAGATATTTGTACTAGTCTGTAATTTTTTTTTTTTTTTCTGTGGGGTTGGTGGTAACATTTCCTTTGGCATTTCTGACTTCACTTATTTGGATCTTCTCTCTTTTTTCCTTAATAGTCTAGCTAGCGGTCTATCAGACTGTGTCCCAGAGGCTTTGTTATATTGTATCTTTCTTTCCATTAGTTTCAAGAAATTTATTGATTTTGGTCTTAATTTCATTGTTTACCCAAAAGTTATTCAGGAACAGGTGGTTTAATTTTTGTGTAATTGTATGGTTTCCAGCACACAAAGTTCCAAATCAAAAATGCAATAGCATTCACAATAGCCACAGGAAAAAAGAATACTTAGGAATACAACTAAGCAAGGAGATAAAAGACCTCTACAAGGAGAATCACAAACACTGCTGAAGGAAATCAGAGATGACACAAACAAATGAAAAAACATCCTCTACTCAAAGTTAGAAAGAATCAATGTTGTTAAAATGGTCATGCCACCCAAAGCAATGTACAGATTCAATAATATTTCTATCAAATTACCAATGACATTCTTCATAAAATTAGGAGGGGAAAAAAAAAACTATTCTAAAATTCACCTGGAACCATAAAAGAGCCAGGCTAGCCAGAGCAGTCCTAAGCAAAAAGAACAAAGCTGGATGTATCACATTACCTGACTTCAAACTATATTACAAGGTTACAGTAACCAAAACAGCATGGTACTGGTACAAAAACAAACATGTAGACAAGTAGAACAGAATAGAGAACTCAGGGAGAATGCCAAACATCTGCAACCATCTGATCTTCAAACAAGCAGATGAGAACAAAAAATGGGGAAATTGTTCCCTATTCAATAAATGGTGCTGCAATAAATGGATAGCCATAGTCAGAAGATGGAAACTGTGCCCCTTCCCTATACCATATACAAAAATCAACTCAAGATTGATTAAAGATTTTAATGTAAAACCTAAAACTACAAAAGCTTGAATAAACGTAAGAAATACCATTCTATACATAGGTCCTAGCAAAGATTTTATGATAAAGTCACCAAAGCAATTACAACAAACAACAAAAGTAGACAATTGAGATCTAATTAAAGAGCTTCTGAACAGCAAAAGAAACTACCAACAGAGTAAACAGACAACCCATAGAACTGGAGAAAATATTTGTGAACTATGCATCCAATAAAGGTCTAATATCCAGAATCTACAAGTAACTGAAACAAATTAGCAAGCTGAAACTAACAGTACCTTTTTAAAAAATGGGCAAAGGACATCGAAACTTCTCAACAAAAGACATACACATGACCAGCAAGCATATGAAAAAATACTGAACATCACTGATCATTAGGGAAATGCAAATCAAAACCACAAAGAGATATCATCTCACACCAGTCAGAATGGTTATAAAGAAGTCAAAAAAGTACAAATGCTGGTGAGACTGGACAGAAAATTTGCATTCCCACAGCTTATATACTGCTGGCATGAATGAAAATTAGTTCAGCCACTGTGGAAAGGAGTATGGCAATTTTTCAAATAACTTAAAACTACCCTTCAACCCAGCAGTCCCATTACTGGGTTTATACCCAAAATAATATACATCATCCTGCCAAAAAGACATGCATGCCTAGGTTCATTCCAGCACTATTCACAATATTAGAAGACAGAGAATCAACATAGAGTCTATCAGTGGTAGACTGGATAAAGAAAATGTGGTACGTATATACTGTAGAATACTACACATCCGTAAGAAAGAACAAAATCACGTCCTTTTCAGCATCATGAATGGAGCTGGAGGCCATTATCCTAAGTGAATTAACACAGGAACAGAAAACCAGATACTGCATATTCTCGCTTATAAGTGTGAGCTAAACATTGAGTACACATAGACACAAAGAAGTGAACAGTAAACCCCAGGGCCTACTTGAGGGTGGAGGGTGGGAGGAAGGTGAGGATTGAAAAACAAACAAACAAAAAATTGGGTACTGTGCTCATTAGCTTGATGAGGAAATAATCTGTACACCAAGTATCTGCGACACACATTATACCCACGTAACTACTCAGCACATGTACACCATGAACTTAAAAGTTGGGGGAAAAATAAGAAAACAATGGAATAAAAGACTAAAGAAGTGGCACTTAGAAAAGGTCTCTTGGATCATTTGAGATAAGAACTGAAACAGTAATAAGGAGCCAACCCTGGGAAAAACAAAATGAGCACAGAAAATTCCATCCAGAAGTAAGAGAGTTTGTGAAAGACCTAAGTAGAGCGTAATCTCTGCTTGTTTGAGGAACAGAAAGAAGGAGAGTATGGCTTATGTGTAGAGAACAAAGTAAAAGGAGAAGAGGATCTGGCTGGAGAAAAAGACAGGGTTCAGTGTAGGTTGCTGTGAGCTATGCTAAGAAATGAATTTGATTTCTAGTACAATGGGAAGGTTTTACTTCTATGTGCATAGCCAAACTCATGGAGATTATATGATATCAGTGATAGAGCTGAAAAAAATGAACAATCTTCTCTACAAAAAATGAAGCTTCCTTTTAAAACTCAGGCCCAACCAACCAAAACAATCTTGTCAGGTGAACACGACCTGCTTTTTCATGGCATTGTCCAAAACTGTGCTGTCTACAAATTCCCCTTGAAAATCTATATGTCTCAGTTTCTCTCCTTCTTGGAGATTGTAGTTAGCTTTCCTTATGAAACTGAAAAACTTGACCAACGAACCCTCAATGTTCCTAATCCCCACTGTTCTACACTTATAGGCTGCTTTAATTTTAAGTTTGCATGAATAATTTGGCCAATATGTTCATCTATTTTAGACTATTATTGAAGTATTTTCAGAACACTTTAAATATTTATACTGTTCAAAATTAGATAATTAGAACTAATAATATTAAGGCTCTTTGAGTGAAAGAAACAATGCAAAAACAAGCAAGCAAAAAAATTCTTGAAATCCAGAAGAAGGTGCTAATGGAGACATTCATATTTTGATAAATGAATCTAGAGGAGTCCAAAATTTAGACAAAGCCAGAATCAGATTTCTTTCAAAAGACCACACTATTGTTGATACTGTTATTTTTAATAAGCTGGAAACCAGCTTATTAAAGTTATCAACCTTAGTGAGTGAAAATGACTAAAGAGATACACAGGTGTGTGTGTGTGTACACGGGTGTAGGTAATATTTTCCCTCATTTCTTTGGTTACTGCCCATTAGCCATGTATAAATACTCTCCATGTGATAATTCACCCTAAAACTTATAATAGTATAATGTAACACAGATACTATAATTATAATTATACATTATTATGTTATACTAATATATATGTTATTATATTATAATATAATGTGAATTATGTTAATATACTACTATAGTTAATACAGTAATTAATATAATAATATAATAGTATGTGTGATAATTATTTATGATATTGAATATCAATTATATAATAAATATATCAATATAGTTACAATATTCTTAATTAAATATAATTTAATATTAATTATATAAATATGATGTAATATGTATTAATATATTTGTATTATAACGTAATTATAATGTAATAATTATATGACAGAAGACATCACTTGCATATCTGTGCACTTAATAGTTTATCAATATCCATCACATATACCATCTTACTTAATATGAGAACTAAGCAGCTTTGTTCTCAGCAGCAACAGAAACTTCTTATGTATAGCCCTGGGAAAAATTTTTAAAAATTGTCTCAAAAGTGTGAGTCCATATTATTTAGTGCCTACATCTTGTTCTCCAATACTATTCACCAATTAAATATTATCAATCTCTTCAATTTTTTTTTTTTTTTTTTTTGAGGCGGAGTCTCGCTCTGTTGCCCAGGCTGGAGTGCAGTGGCATGATGACTCACCACAACCTCCGCCTCCCAGGTTCAATCTATTCTCCTGCCTCAGCCTCCAGAGTAGCTGGGATTACAGGCATGCGCCACCACACCCGGCTAATTTTTTGTATTTTTAGTAGAGACGGGCTTTCACCATGTTAGCCAGGATGGCCTTGACCTCCTGACCTCGTGATCCGCCCATCTCAGCCTCCCAAAGTGCTGGGATTACAGGCATGAGCCACCACGCCAGGCCGAATATTTCTAAATAGCTAGAAGAGCTCAAATTTCCAATAATTCAAAATTTCTAGGATAAAGAGAAGACAAATATTTAAAGTGATGGATGACTTAATTATACTTATTTGAGCTTCAAAATTATATCAATGTATTTTAATTTTTTGTAAATTCTTATGTGTACATAGTAGGTGTGTGTATACACACACATATAGAGAGAGAGAGAGAGAGAGTTATTTGAGCTTTCTCTTTTTATTTGATTTTTTTTTTACTTTTTTGATTTAGGAACTAATTGCATATATATATGCAATGTATATATGCAATATATATGCATGCTATAAATATGTGCTATATATATGCAATATGTATGTGCTCTGTGTGTGTGTGTGTGTGTGTATATATATATATATATATATGGATAATTTGCAAATATTTTCTCTCATTCTGTGGGTTTTCTTTTCACTTTGTCAATTATTTCCTTGGCTGTGCAGAAACTTCTTAACCTGATGTGCTCCCATGTGTCCATTTTTTCTTTGGTTCCCTGTGCTCTTGGGATATTACTCAAGAAATTTTTGCTTAGACCAATGTCCTGGAGTGTTTCCTTAATGTTTTCTTTTAGCAGTTTCTTAGTTTGATGTCTTAGATTTAAGTCTTTTAATCAATTTAGATTTAATTTTTGTATACAATGAGAGACAAAATCCAGTTTTATTCTTTTGCATATGAATATCCAGTTTTCCTGGCGCTGTTATTGAAGAGGCTGTCCTTTCCCCATTGTACGTGCTTGGCACCATTGTCAAAAATAATTTCACTGTAGATGTATGAATTTATTTCTGAGTTCCCTATTCTGTTCTATCAATCAATGTGTCTGTTTTGATGTCATAAACATGCTGTTTTGTTTACTATAGCTCTGTATTATAATTTGAAGTCAGGTAATGTGCTTCCTCCAGTTTTGTTCTTTTTGCTTAGGATACCTTTGGCTATTCTGTGCCTTTTGTGGTTTCATATAAATGTTAGGATTCTTTTTTTTTTTTTCTGTGAAGAATGTCATTAGTATTTTCTTAAGGATTGCATTGAATTTGTAGATTGTTTTTGGTAGTATGAACATTTCAATAATATTGATTCTAGCAAACCATAAACAATATCTTTACTTTTTTGTGTACTTTTCAATTTCTTGCATCAATGTTTTATACATTTTATTGCAGAGAACTTTCACTTCTTTGGTTAAGTTTCTTCCAGTATATGTTATTTTATTTGTAGTTATTGTAAGTGAAATTACTTTCTTGTTCTCCTTTTCATATTGTTCTCTGTTGTCTATAGAAATATAATGACTTCTGTGTGTTGATTTTGTGTTCTGCAAATTTACTGAGTTTGTTTATCAGTTCTATCAGTTTTTCTTTTGGTGGAGTCTTTAAGTTTTTCAAAATATATGATCATATCATCTGAACACAAGAATAATTTGACTTTTTCCTTTCCTATTTGGATTTTTTTTTATTTCTTTCTTTTGTGTGATTGCCCTAGTTAGGACATCCTGTTCTATGTTGAATAACAGTGTTGAAAGTGAATATCCTTGCCTTTTTCCAGATCTTAGAGGAAAGGCTTTCAGTTTTTCCCTGTTCAGTATGATACTATCTCTGGGGCTGTCATATATGGCCTTTATTGTGTTTAGGTATGTTCCTTCTATCCCCAGGACTTTGAGGTTTGTAGTGTTTTGTTTTGTTTTGTTTTGAGATGGAGTTTTGCTATTGTCATCCAGGCTGGAGTGCATTGGTGCGATCTTGACTCACTGCAACCTCTGCCTGCTGGGTTCAAGCGATTCTCCCACCTCAGCCTCCCAAGTTGCTAGGATTACAGGCGCCCACCACCATACTCACCTATTTTTTTTGCATTTTTAGTAGAGATGGGGTTTCACCATGTTCGCCAGGCTGGTCTCGAACTCCTGACCTCAGGTGATCCACCTGCCTCTGCCTTCCAAAGTGCTGGATTTACAGGCATGAGCCACAACACCCAGCCCTGAGGTTTGTCCTTCAATTTTTTGATATGACATATCACATTGATTGGTTTGTATATGTTGAATTATCCTTGCACCCCTCAGATAAACTCCACTTGGTCACGATGAATGATCTTTTTAACATGTTGTTAAGTTTGCTAATATTTTGTTGAGGATTTTCACATCAATATTCATGAGGGATAATGGCCTATAGTTTTCTTTTATTCATGTGTCCTTGTCTAGTTTTGATATAAGGGTAATACGTGCCTTGTAGAATGAGTTTGGAAGTACTACCTGCTCTATTTTCAGAATAGTTTGAGTAGGATTGATATTACTTTTATATATATATATATGCTTGGTAAAATTCAGCAGTGAAGCCTTTGGGTCCTGGACTTTTCTTTCCCAGGAGACTTTTTGTTATGGCTTCAATCTCATTATTTATTATAAATTTATTCTGGTTTCAGATTTGCTCATGGATCAACCTTGGTAGGTTGTATGTATCTAGGAATTTACCCATTTCTTCTAAGTTGTTCAATTTATTGGCAAATAGTTTCTCATTTAAGTCTCTAATGATTTTTTGAATTTCTGCAGTATCAGTTGTAATGTCTCCTCTTCATTTATAATTATACATATTTGAGTCTTCCCTCTTTTTTCTTAATCTAGCTAAAGGTTTGTCAATTTTTTTTGTCTTTCCAAAATCCAAATGTTTGTTTCATTAATCTTTTGTAATTTTTGTTTTAATTTCATCTATTTCTGCCCTAATTTTTATTATTTTTTTCCTCCTCTTAATTTTGTTTTCAGTTTGCTCTTGCTTTTCTAATTCCTTAAGATGCATTGTTAGGTTGTTATTTGAAATTTTTCTACTTTTTATGTATAGACTTATTGCTGTAAACTTTCCTCCTAGTACTGCTTTTGTTCTAGCCCATAAACTTTTGAATGTTGTATTTCCATTTTCATTTGCCCAAGACATTTTAAAATTCATTTTTTTATTTTTTCATTCACCCACTGGTCATTCAGAAGCCTACTGTTAAATTTTCATGTGTTTTTATAGTTTGCAAGTTTCCTTCCATTACTGATATCTAGTTTTACTACACTGTGGTCAGAGAAGGTACTTAATATAATATCAATTTTTTGAATCTTTAAGACTTGTTTTGTGGTGTAACATATGTTCCATCTTTGAGAATGACCGAGGCGCTGAGGATAAGAATGTGTGTTCTGCACCCATTAGATGAAACGTTCTGTAAATGTCCAATAGGTACATTTGTCTATAGTGCTGATTCAGCCTAATTAAAATATAATATTTTTTAAAATTATTTTCTGTCTGGATGATCTGTCCAATGCTGAAAATGGGATGTTGTAGTCTCCAGCTATTATTGTATTGGAGTTTATCTCTCTCTTTAGCTCTGATAATATTTTCCTCATGTATCTGGGAGCTCCAGTGTTGGCTACATATATATCTATAATTCTTATATCCTCTTGCAGAATTCACCTCTTTATTATTGTATAATGATCTCCTTTGTCTTTTTTACAGATTTCTCTTGAAATATATTTTGTATGGTATAAGCATACTTGCTCCTGCTCTTTTTTAGTTTCCATTTGCATGAAATATCTTTTTTCATTTTGTTATTTTAAGTCTATATGTGTCTTTATAGGTAAAATGTGTTTCTTGTAGACAACAGATCACTGAGTCTTATTTTTTTAATCCATCCAGGCACTTTATATTTTTTAATTGGAGGATTTAGTCCATTTACATTCAATGCTATTATTGAAAAGTAAGGAGTTACTCCTGACATTTTCTTCTTTGTTTTCTGTTTTTTTTTTTATTATTGTTTTCTCATCCTTCTTTTTTTACTATTTTTCTTTATGTGAAGGTGGTTTCCTCTGGTTGCATATTTTAATGTCTTGCTTTTTATTTTTTTGTGTATCTGTTGTAGTTTTTTTAATTTAATGGTGCCATGAGGATTGCAAATATTAATAACATCTTATAACCCATTATTTTAAACTGATGGCAACTTAACATTGATTACAAAAACTAACAAAGAGAGAACTAATATAAACTGTACATCTTAACTTCATTCCTTGCCACTTTTTGACTTTATCCTGTTTCTATGATATCTTGTTATACTACCTATGTCTTGAAAAGTTGTTGTAGTTACCGTTTTTTTTGTTGTTGTTTTGTTTTGTTTTGTTTTGTTTTGTTTTGTTTTTTTGAGATGGAGTCTTGCTCTGTCACCCAGGCTGGAGTGCAACATTGCAATCATGGCTCACTGAAACCTCTGCCTCCTGGGTTCAAGCAATTTTCCTGCCTCAGCCTCATGAGTAGCTGGGATTATGGGTGTGCATCACCATGCCCCGATACTTGTTGTATTTTTAGTAGAGGCGGGGTTTCACCATGTTGACCAGGCTGGTCTCAAACTCCTGACCTCATGATCCGCCCACCTCGGCCTCCTAAAGTGTTGGGATTACAGGCATGAGCCATCATGCCCAACCTTGTAGTTATCATTTTTGATAGGTTCATTGTTTAGTCATTCTACTCAAGATATGAGTAGTTTACACACATGATTGCAGTGTTAAAATATTCTGTGTTTGTCTGTGTACTTACTATTACCAGTGAGTTTTGTATCTTCAGTTAATTTCTTATTACTTGTTAACATTCTTCTTCTTAAGATTGAAGAAATTCCTTTAGCATTTCTTGTAGGACAGGTCTGGTGATGAAAAATCCTCAGTTTTTTTTTTTTTTTTTTTTTTTTTTTTTTTTTTTTTTTTTTTTTTTTTTTTCGTGGCGTGAATATTTTTTTTTTTTTTTTGGCTGGGAAAGTCTTTATTTCTCCTTCATGTTTGAAGGATATTTTCAGTAATATACTTTTCAGTATAAAAGACTTTTTTCCTTCAGCACTTTAAATATGTCAGCCCACACTCTTCTGGCCTTTAAAGTTTCCACTGGGAAGTTTGTTGTCAGCCATATTAGAACTCCTTTGTATGTTATTTGTTTCTTTTCTCTTGATGCTTTTAACATCCTATCTTTATCCTTGATTTTTGAACGTTTGAATATTAAATGTCTTAAAGTAGTCTCATATGAGTTAAATTTGCTTGGTGTTCTATAACTTTCCTGTATGTGAGTGTTGATATATTTCCATAGGTTTGGAAAGTTATCTTTAATTATCCCTTTAAATAAATTTTCTACAATGATCTCTCTCCCTATGTACTCTTTTAGGCCAATAACTCTCAGATTTGCCCTGTTTGAAGCTGTTGTTTATATCTTGTTGTTGTGCTTTATTATTTTTTATTCTTTTTTCTTTTGTCTTCTCTGACTGAATATTTTCAAATAGCCTGTCTTCAGGCTCACTAATTATTTATTTTTCTTGTTCAGTTTTGCTGTTGAGAGACTCTTCAGTACATCAATTGCATTTTTCAACTCCAGAATTTCTGCTTGATTTTTTAAAAAAGTTATTTCAATCTCTTTCTTAAATTTATCTGATAGGATTCTGAATTCCTTCTCTATGTTATCTTGAATTTCACGGACATTCATCAACACAGTTATTTTGAATTCTCTATCTGAAAGGTCACATAGCTCTGTAATTCCAAGATTGGTTACTGCTGCCTTATGTAATTTGTTTGATGATGTCATGTTTTTCTGGAGTGTCTTGATACTGGTGGATGTTTATCGATGCCTGGGCCCTAAAGACTAAGGTATTTATTGCAGTATTTGAGTCTGTGCTTGTTTGTACCTGTCCTTCTTTGGAAGGTTTTCCAAGCATTCAAAGGGAATTGAGTATTGCGATCTAAATGTTTGGTCACTGAAGCCATATCTGCATTAGGGGGTGCCTAAAGCTTAGTAACACTATGACTCTTGCAGACTCAAGGAGATATCACACTGGTGGTCTTGGATATGATCCCAGAGAATTCCTTGGATTACCAGGCAGAGACTTTTTTTTTCTCTACCTTAACCTTAAACAAACAGAGTTGCTCTCTCCATGCTGAGCTGCTTGGAGCTGGGGGAGGGGTGACACTAGCACCACTGTGGCTACCACCACTGGGACTGGACTGGATCTGACTTGAAGCTAGCATAGCACTGGGTGTTGCCCAAGGCCTGCAGCAATCCTTGTCTGGTTGCTGCTGATGTTCATCAAGGCCCAAGTGTTCTTCAGTCAGCAAGTGGTTAATCCAGCCAGGCTTATGTCCTTGCCTTCAGGGTGGTGACTAACCCTTGGCCCAGGGCAGGTCCTGGAATATCAGCTAGGAGCCAAGGCCTGGAGATGGGAAATTTAGGAATCTACCTGGTATTCTGTTCTACTGTGGCTGAGCTGATACCCAACCCATAGACAAAGTCCTTCCCATTCCTCCCTCTCCTTTCCTCATAGAGAAGAATTCTCTCCCAATGGCCACCATTCCCCAGGCCTATCATGATTACAGCCTGGCTACTGCCAATATTCACTGAAGACCAAAAGGCTCTTCAGTCAGTGTGTGTTGAATGCTCCCAGGTCTGCATCTCTCCCTTCAGTGTACTGATCTTCCCTCTGGCCCAGGGTGAGTCTGGAAATGCTGTCCAAGAGCCAAGACCTGGAATCACTAACCTCAGGAGGCTGCTTGGTGCTCTACCCCACTGTGGTGGAGCTGGTACCCAAGCTGCAAGACAAAGTCCCCTTTGTTCCTTTCCTGCTTTTTTGTTTTGTTTTGGTTTGGTTTTTTTTGCAGAGGATTTTTCTCCCCATGGCCACCACAGCTACTGGGAATGTGCTGGGTCATACCTGAAGCCAGCACTGCCCTGGTCTCACCTAAGGCCCTCAGTGAGAACTGCCTGGGTACCACTGATGTTTATTTAAGGCCCAAGGGCTCTATAGTCAGCAGGTGATGCATCCTGCCAAGACTGGTTCTTCACCTTCAAAGCTACAGTTTCCCTCTGGCCCACGTGTGTCTAAAAATGTCTTCTGGGAGCTAGAGCCTGGAATGGGGAGTTCAGGACTCCTCCCAGTGTCCTATCCTATGGTATTTGAGATTGCATCCAAGTTGCAAAGCAAAGCCCTCTTTACTCTTTCCTTCCCCCCAAGCAGAAAGAAGAAATCTTTCCTGGAGCTATGAGCTGCACTGGACTCCCTTGGTTGTCCTGGCCATTGTCTCACTGGGTCACGTGCACCCCAAGTTGACTGGCTCTGAGCCCAGGACAACACCAGAACTTGCCCAGGAATTGCAGTTCTTGTTGCCTATACTGGCTTTCGAGTTTACTTTGAACCCCATAGCACTTTAACCTATGGTGGTGTAGCTAGCCAGAACTCAGGTTCTGACTGCTGATATGGGAAATTCACCTCTGGCAGAAGTTGGTCTAAATGCTGCCTTCATGGAAGTCAGCTGAATTCTGTCCCATGTTGCTTTCTGCTGTGAAAGGGCAGTACTAAGTTCCAATGCTAAGTCCCACATCACTGTACTCTCTCTCCCTCAAGCATACAGATTCTCTCTCTGTGACACGTGGTCACTGCAGGGGTGGGGGAGGAAGTGTCAGCAATTCAAGACTGTCTTTCCTACCCTTTTTAGTGACTCTTTCAATGATACTATGTTAAAACCAGTTGCTGTGATTACTCACCTGATTTTTGGTACTTATGAAGGTGCTTTCTTATGTGGATAATTTTTCAATTTGGTATTCCTGCAGCAAGGATGATCACTGGATGGTTCTATGTGGCCATCACGCTCCACCTCTTTCTCTGGAGAAGTTCGTGTGTTAGATTATGACATGCACTCCCAAAATATATCCGTTATGTATCAATAAAAGTAAAATTTTAAAATAAAATAAATAAAATAAACAAACAAGGCTACTTGGAGAAACGGCTGATTCTTGGATTGATGCAAGGTGTATCAAAATGAACCTGGAGTATCTTCTAGTAGCAAAAATTAAAGCACTTAAGGAAAGAAAAGTATGGGAGTATACCAAAGGCAAGGGTTGCCAAGAGTATGCCAAAGGAAGGGTTCCTGATTGTTAAAGTTGGAAAAGTTTTAATAACAATTTAAATAAAATCATTTTGGACTATGAATCAAAATGCAAAGTAAACATTCATGAGTCAATATTGATACAAATAAACAATTATATAAGTATATTAGTAGGGAGAAAGAGACAAATCTCTCATACAGAAGAATTCCAAATAATTGATGTAGACACTTCACCACCAGAACTCCTTGTTCATTAAGTGTGGCCTGTGCATGGTGACTTCTTTCTAATGAATGCAACATGGAAAGGGGAAAAATATAACTCTACAGTATTGAAACCTGACAAACATGACCTCAGCTAGTTGATCAAGATCAACAACAAGAATGAAAAGTCATATTGATAGTATATTCCTTTGATTTGATGAAATGAAAATGGCACTTTACCTCTGTGGTCTTCCTCCCACAGATACATAACACCCCTCTAACGAGGAGAAAAAACATCTAAAAAGCCCATTTGAGAGACATTCTACAATGTAATCTGATAAGTACTCAGCCAAACCATCAAGATAATTGTTTTAGTCAGCCTGGGTGCCATAACAAAATAACATAAACTAGGTGCCTTAAACAACAGGAGTTTATTTTCTCACAGTTCTGGATGCTGGCACAGATCAGGATAGCAGCATCATTGGGTTCTGGTGAGGGCCCTCTTTCTGACTTGCAGACAGCTGCCTTTCTGCTATGTCCTCTCATAGTGGACAGAGAGAGAGAAAAAACTATTTCGTGTCTGCTTATAAGGGCACCAATCCCATCGTGAGGCCTCGGCACTCAAGACCTCATCTAACTCTAATGACGTCTCAAAGGCCCTAACTCCAAATACCATCATATTGGGAGTTAGGGCTTTGAAATATGAATTTAGAAGAAATCATAGTTCATTCCATAATAGTTATTAATAAGGAGAAAATTTTGATAATCTGTCACAACCAACAGGAACCTAAAGAACCATGGCAACTAAAATGCATATAGTATTCTAGATGAGATCATGGAACAAAAAAAGAATATTAAGTAAAAAGTAAAAAAATCTGGGTAAAGTATGAACGTTAGTTAATAAGAAGGTACAAATATTGGTTTATTAATTATTAGAGATGTACCATGCTAATGTAAAATGTTAATAATAGAAGAAACTGGCTATGAGGCCTATGGGAATTTTGTGATCTGTCTTTGCAATTTTTCTGTAAATCTAAAGCTGTTCTAAGAAATAGTTAATTTTAACACAGGTAAAATTAGAAGGTCATTTCAGAAGCCTAAACCAGGATAAGCTGGTTAACTGCAGATCCTTTTCTCATTACTAACCACAAACTCTTTTAAATGTCCTGTCTAATCTATCTGCTTGGCAACCATTGGGTGGCAGAGGTCTCTACAGGTTAATTAAGTTGTTGTATGTGTGTGTGTGTGTGTGTGTTTTTTAAGCATTTGCATTTGTGTGCTATGCACTCTTTTCCCTTTTGTTTTTTTTCCTGGTTCTCTTGGGCCATTTCACCTTTTGCCCCCCATTTTACCATTACGAAGTGCTGGGTAAATTCCAATTGGCCTTTTTGCACAGCCTTTATTATTAGGTAGACCTTGTGTTGTATAATCTTTATTGCTGTGCAGACATCAGCTAATTAATCTGTGTAGTATCCTTCTGAAATGACTATTTCATTCACTATTTTTATAGTGTGGAAAACTAACAGCTAAGTGACTTTTCCAACCCTTCACCACAAGTTCATTCGAATGTTAACTAAATTTTTAGTCCAAAATTTCTAACATACACAAAAGGGAATGTTGAGCTTAGAAGAGATCTTAAAAAGTATTCTAATCCATCCCTTTCAAACGTGTATAATTTCTCCCACAACATATTAAATGGATCATCCCAGGCTCTCTGGGAACAGTTCCAATGCTTAAGAACTCACTGTTTCATAAGGTAGCTCAGAAGAGAGGACATTAGAACTGGTAAATAATTATGGAATTGGAGTTCAGTGCCAATGTCATTACTACTCTTATTAGACATCACCTCTTTGTGGTACCCTGAAATGTGTTTCCCTGTAACTTCAACTATTTGATTCTTGTTGTGCCTTTCAGAGCAAGACAAAGCAAAACACTTTTCAGGTAGCTGGGAGTCAAGAAAAGATAGTGAACTATGAAGAAGACAATGAGTCTTTGATTCCACTTCTGGAGAAACAGATAAAGACAAATAAAAATAATTTATTTAAAAAGCCTCTTAAATCACTGATTGAAGAAACACACTAGAAAATGTTAATACAAAATGGCCAATACCCAGACATATGCTTCTAAATAACTTAATTTCAAGATATTATTTTTATCTGTTTCACATTATCAGTGGAATAAAGGTGATCTAGCTATGTATCAGTAGGCAAATGCTTGAATAAACTATGTATTATCATAGATTGTCTCAGGAACCATATCCTTGAAACCAATAATAGGGACTGGATTTTCTCTCTCTAGGGAAGAGAAAAATGTCATCAAGGGCAGCTGGAGTCTTGATATTCATTTTAAATGGTTTGTTCTCATTAGATGTTGTAGTCTTACATGTCATAAATATTTTAAAATTGGTTAATTCATTTAAAACTAATTAATGGTTTATGCATTATAAAGGTAATAGGTAAATGTTTTTAAAAGTACACAAAACTATGAAGAACAGAAAAAAATCCCCTACATTATCCCATGATTCAGTTTTGGCTATTAGTCGTGTTTTGATAATTTCTATCCAATTTTTCTGGGCATGTTTCAGTGTCTTAAATCGTGGTGTACATACAAATTTTATTCTGATTAATTGGCTTAACATCTGTTTTATATGCACACATTTTTTCATTTTAATACAAAATCCATATAAGTATTTTGATGGGTATCTGATATTTCAGAAGAATGTGTTATAGATACAAAGAATGTGTTATAGATACACATATGACACTTTCTATGGGATTGGTTCATCAAGCTTTTATCTATGTTTGTTATTATTTCCTTAGGATGGACTTCCAGGGATGGAGTTTTAGAATCAATATTTTTGGGAATTTTAAGATGACTAATGCATTTGCGAAATAGATGGTATTTGTTTATAACAAGGGTCATATGTGTATTTCTTTAGGAAATGCTCAAGGTCGAACACTTTTTAGTAAAGCAGTAATATTTTATTATAATTTATTGACCAGTTGCCAAGTGCCTTTCAGATGCCAAGCTAAGGAGAGGTGAGAAAACAAAAACTTTTATGTGTTTATGTGTCTGGTATCTTCTCAATGTATACAATTATCTTTGCTCTCATTTAAGATATGAATATCTGGATGGGAATCAGAAACACTAAGAAAAAAATGTATGAGGATGTGTGAAAACATTTAAGATAATGAAATTTTAAGAAATGGTATATAAACTGTTTATAAGGTAAAAAAGCAAGGTTGTACAGATTTTGAACAGAGATACCTTACAGAAACTTTCAAGCATTATATGGAATGTATTCCACTTATTGCAACATGGGAAATGATAACTTTCTAAGAATGTTGCACACTGATCTTGTTGTAACTTCATAGTCAATGTCTGGAAATTTTATATTTTTTTCCAAAGAAAATAAAATTTGCTAATTTTGTAAAAAGCCTTAGGGGCCTTTGGACAAATAAAGGGAAAATTTGACCCATGGTTTCAAACACCAGCTACCTACTTACAGTCTATTATAATTTACTCTGAATCTTGGATCTTCATCTACAAAATAAAGAAAAAGAACACCTTTCTCAATGTATATTGTGAGCATGGAAAGGGATGATTCAGTTAAAGCCTATAATAGCACATTTTCTGGTTCATAATATAAGTTGAAGCGTCTTTCAGCCAAGTCTTCCTTTTATTCTCAAATGGAGCCCTACAACATTTGAATGTGGCTATCCTGCTGCCCTCACATTTTCTCTTTTTATGGAAAAAATTAGCCATGTTCTTTCTCCAATTCTTCTTGGACATGGCTTTCAGATCCCTTCCTATAATGACAACCTTGTGGACATATTTCAACTTATCATCACACTCATCATTCCTTTCATTTCTTTATTTTCAAGAAAATTCTTAAAACCTAAAATGCCCTCAGTATGCTGAAATTGTCAAATCATTTTTCTAAAACTGTTTCTATTTCTCCTCGTCAGCATTATTAACCTGAAAACATAATCTGTGAGAATGACTTATGTAGCAGCTGAATATAATTCTCTTTCTATAAAACTCGCTTTGCCAACTGTCAGGGTACACCAACCTCTGAAGTCTTTATTGAACTTCCTGCCATCATTCGTCCATCTCTTTCATGAAAAGCTTTCAACTAATTCAGCAGCCATCAGCCGGTAGTCATTAAAACCATAATTTCCACCAGCACTTCTCAGCTGTCTGTCCAAAATCTCATCTGCTATTGGGTTGTTGAGGCTCTTGGACCTATTGGGCATTTTTTTTATTTTTATTAGAACTAATTGCTTGATGCTAAGATTGAATCACCACCTAATCTCTTTCTCTCAGTATAGATAATACCAATATGTTCTCTACTCCCCTGATTCCCATTTCTTAATGAATAGATGGAAGTAAAAGATGATAGCAAATCCCTGTGCTGTATTTGTCTGTTCAAGATTCTGGTGAATTCCCTAAGTAGCCCTGATACACCAGGAAATCGGCGTATCCCATTGTTGCCTTTTCCATTGGAAACAGGTGGCATTAGCAGGCAGTGACTATTATCTAAGTTCTTGCCTAGGCTTCCTTGTATGTAAACTTCATTCAAGAACAATGATTACATTGAGGAAAGAGAAAAATGTAAAACCTGCTAAGCCTTATACTTCAGACATTTTTGTTTGTAAATGATGAAATTTGCATTTTAAACTTGCCCCTAAGTATTTCATATGAGCTAAGAGGGTCATGATTTGATGTCATGTTTAGCCAAGAAATTCTTTTCTGGAATAGGGTAGAAAAGGGATCACAACATGTCTCCCCCTTTTTGAAAGCCTGCAGTCTTAGCCCCAGAAAGGCAACTCCTCTCTGTTTCACACCCTAAAATCAAGGAAAAAAGTATCCACTGAAGAATCAGATAGATTCATAGAAAAAGATTCCTACTACTGGTAAGAGGAGGTATTGATGTGTAGGAAATACCTGAGTATATTTTCAGTTAATCTAGAGGGAGTAGAACCTGTGACTGTTTTTGCGTGTGTGTCCTGAAATTTCCACATCAAAATTATTCTAAGAATCTTAAGTCTTTAGAAAGGTCTTGGCCAAGTTTGGCATTTTGAAGACAGGAGCATATATTTTTTCTATCATAAATATCTACTTACTAATAATAGAGCTTAGGTAGGATCCCTAGCATATTGTACTATGTAGTGGACACAATCCCTCTATTTTATCTTCAAAGTAAATTAGAAACCAATACCCATACTTTCTATTTCACAGATAAAAGAGTTAATGCAGATTTAAACGGGTTTTTTTTTCAACATCAAGCAAATTAATCAAAGAATCAGAATCAATACCGACATGGTGTGAATCCTAGCTTTATGTTCATGTTATACTGTTCTGGTACTTATTTGAATTATTTAAAAATTATTTTCATTTCCTCTGCCAATTTAAAAATCTATTAATAATTTTGTCTTTGTGACCATCTCCCATTAAATTTCCAAAGAAAATGTTTATGAAATATGCCTAATCTTTAAATAAGCAATGACTAACAACTAGAATTTCACCAGATGTTTTCAAAAACATGGATGCTCTATTGTTACTTTCATATAGGTTTCATCATATGGAGGCAATGTCTTGCATTTATGTGTAACTTTCACTGATTCCAAATTTGGAAGTCTGGCTGAAACCAGACTATGACCTAAAATTATATTTTACATTAAGAATTAAGGTGTTTTCATTAAATGAATATCTACTAAGTAATTCATGTCAATCACTCCCTGGTTTTCTACCCCTGTGCTTCAATTCTTCCCATAGTTGTAGACCCTTAGCCTCACACAGAAGCATTTAAAAAGCCAGGTCCCTCATCTTCATCCTAATCCTAACTTTTCTAGTCTTTACTTCCTCATTTGTCTATTGATTAGGTTGGATAAATAATCTTTATATTGTTTAAGGTAATGCTACTTGCTGTAACACAAAAACCCCAAATATATGATAGGTCAAACATTATAGAAATGTACTTCTTACTTAGGTAAGCTCAAAAAGCAATGTTTCTAATTGGCAAGCAGCTCAATGATGTAGGGTCTTTTCATGTTGTACTTCCATCATTGTCAATCATGCCTGCCTAAGACGCCTCCTTTACTTACCTGAAGTGGAATGGAAAAGAACATGGACGCTCATCTATAAGGAAGGTTTTATTGTTCAGCCTGGAGAAGCATACACCACTTCTGGTCATGTTCTGCTAGCAAATATTCAGTGACTTGGCCACAATGCAAGGAAGTGTGGAAAATGTATGCTCAGAAAGACGAAGAAAAGTTTTGATAAGAGTGACCCCTTCTATAGTGTCTGTGTTACAGGACAGAGAAATGTTACAGGAAAGAGGTCCCTATCCAGACCCCAAGAGAGGGTTCTTGGATCTAGCTCAAGAATTCAGGGCAAGTCCACCATGCAAAGTGAAAGCAAGTTTATTAAGAAAGTAAGGGAATAAAATAGTGGCTACTCCATAGACAGAGCAGGTTGCCTATTTTTATGGTTATTTCTTGATGATACGCTTAACAAGGGGTAGATTATTCATGCCTCCCCTTTTTAGACCATATAGGGTAACTTCCTGAGGTTGCCATGGTATTTGTAAACTGTCATGGCACTGGTGGAGTATAACAATGAGGATGACGAGAGGTCACTCTTGTGGCCATTTTGGTTTTGGTGGGTTTTGGCTGGCGCCTTCACTAGGAGCTGTTTTGTCAGCAAGGTCTGTATGACCTGTATTTTGTGCTGACCTCCTGTCTCATCCTGTGACTGAGAATGTCTTAACCATCTGGGAATGCAGCCCAGTAGGCTTCAGCCTCATTTTACCCAGTTCCTATGTAAGATGGAGTTGCTCTGGTTCACATGCCTCTGACATCTGTACAGTGCCATCTAATTTCACATATTATATAACTATAGGATAGGTAGGGCTATTGCAAGTATTTGACAAGGCATAAGCCTTATTTCAGATATTTATAAGATAATATTCTTTTATTTTCTTTTTTTTATATTATAGTCACTTAAATACATAAGTCATCATTGAAATTACATATACTAATGTTAAATGTTTAAAATAGACTTTCTTCACCTAAATCAAGTTCTATTTCTGCATCTAGCCAGTTTAGTTTTGTTATCACCCTCTTAGCTCCTGCTTTTTGGTTATTCTGTAACTGACAAAACTTTGAGATTTCTCATAAATTATTCTTAAACCAGTTTCCTTTGGATTTGATAGATTTTAAATTTCTAACTTTCCCTTCAGCAGTTTCTAACTTATTCTATTTTATTTAATTCACTGGGCCAAAAGTAACTGATATGATCTCCAGTAAAGATGCCAAACTTAATTATATAACCATCATCCTGCCTTAGCATTGTAACCTCTTTTAATGCCTCTGACAACACCAGTGTTTTATTCAAGACAGAGTCAAGAATAGCTCCTTGTCTTGTAAGTTTTAGTGTGAACTCTTCCCAGAACCCATTGTTTATGGCACTGTGGAATTAGTTCCACAAACTAGGCCCCAGTGTGACATTCATCATATCTATTTTATTGCATCCCCTTTGGTTTTTCAACATTTTGAATTTGCTATCACTTCTCATTTGTTCATTTCCTTTGCCATGTGGATGGTGATTTAGTGGAATAATACACAACTGAGTTAGAATTCTAGCTCTGTCACTTACAGGATGTGTGACCTTCAAGATGTTATTTAACATTTATGAGACTCAGTTTTCTCATTTGCAAAACAAAAAAGGACAATTATGCCTGCATAATGGTGCTATTTTGAACATTGCATGAGATAACGTATGTAAAAATCCCTAACACGTTTCCTGGAACATAAGAGATGTTGAACGATTTTTCCCTTTCTTCTCCTTGGTTGAAGGGGCCTATAAAATCAAATTCATAGGTTCAATTTCTGTATGCCCTATGGCAGTACAACAAAATTGGATATATCAATGAAACTGGATTGAGATATTCCAATATACTATAAGTTTTAGAAGAGTTTTAAGAAATAATTTAGTGTAACCTCTTATCTTCAACTCTATGCAGGCACCTTTTTAATGAATTGTAGGGAACACAACAATAGGTCTAGAGTTCTATATTCATAATGAGTTTATAATTTAGAATGGAGAATTGGATGTCAGCCAATAATTGCAAAAGGAAGTGCTTATTTCTGATTATTGGGAGGTAAGTAGGGCTTCTTGGAGTACCTTACATTGGAGCTGAACTTTCGAGAATTAGTAGGATTTTTGCAGGTAGCTCTGGAAAACATCCATGTTGATTTAAAGTTTAATACAAGTGGGCTTATTTGGATCTCAAGTTTTGTACTCCCGTGTGATAGAAAAATCTTTAACATTTCTGCTATTCTTCACCAGAAACTCCATTATAGGATAGATGTAAAGATCAGAGATTTTTCATCCTTATTGAAATTTAATAATCAAATTCTCAAAATTGATACTTTCATGACTCACTCAGATATGCATATTTTCTGAAGAAGATTTTTTTACCCAAGAAAGAAGCATATCTTCTCCTTTGTTACAGCAGTACTTGATCATAGCTATACACACTACATTGATGTATCTTTCACCCCACAGAACTGTGAATTCATTTATCAAGTGTCTACTCTATGCCAGGGATTCTTCTAGGGACAAAAAGATGTAGATCCCTGCCCTCATGAAGTATATGTTCTAATAGGGAGAGACAGGTGATGACCATAATGAATAATACTTATATGTGCATATATTTATAAAGGTATATAATTTGCCACAAGACAAGAGAATGTAGGGAACAGAACAAAAGGAGAAGAGGATAAAATAGTAGCCAGTATTGGAGGAGGAGAGGCAGTCTGTAATTTTCAGTAAGAGAAACAGGACAGATGGATATTTGAGGAGATGATATTTCATAGACGTGAAGAAGTGAGAGATTCTTACTTGCCGATATCAGTGGAGAGAGATTTCTAGGCAAAGATCCTAAATTAAGACTGTGCTAAAGGCCGGGCGCGGTGGCTCAAGCCTGTAATCCCAGCACTTTGGGAGGCCGAGACGGGCGGATCACGAGGTCAGGAGATCGAGACCATCCTGGCTAACACGGTGAAACCCCGTCTCTACTAAAAAAACTTCAAAAAACTAGCCGGGCGACGTGGCGGCGCCTGTAGTCCCAGCTACTCGGGAGGCTGAGACAGGAGAATGGCGTGAACCCGGGAGACAGAGCTTGCAGTGAGCTGAGATCCGGCCACAGCACTCGAGCGAGACTCCGTCTCAAAAAAAAAAAAAAAAAAAAAAAAAAAAAAAAAAAAAAAAGACTGTGCTTAGTGTGTTGCTAAATAGCTTAAAGACTAGGCAGCCTAGAGGAAAAAAAAGAGCAATAATAAAATAGTGAAAATGATACAATATTATCTCAGAGCAATAACACGTTAATGATGGTGAACAGATTGAATGGTGCCTTGCAGATGATTGCAAGGACTTGGGCTTTTGAAGTGAGTGAAATGTGGAACCAATGCAGCACGTTGTACAATGAAGTGATACAATAGACTTGCATTTTTAAATAATTATTCTCGAAATGTTGTAAAATTAGATTGATGTTGTGGGGAAGAACAGGCAGAGAGGGTAGGCAAACATAGCAGGCTAGCACTGTCATCCAGGTGAGAGGTGACTGGGATGCAGACCAAAGTAATAGGTGGATTTTAAATATATTTTGATGATAGAGCCATTGGGATTTGTAATATATTTATGGAATGTGATGGTATAAGAGAAGGAGAGAAGCCAAGAATCAATCCAAGGAAGCAGACATCTAACTTAGATGGGAAAGCAGGTGGAAGTAGCAGATTTAGGGGAAAAGAGTAGTTCAGTTTTGGACACGTTGATTTGAAATGTCAATTCTACATCTATATGGACATATTGACTAGGCAGATGGATACATGGTTCTGATGTCAGGAGAAAAATCTAAGATAAAAATATACATTTTGACATCTTCAGCATCAAGAGAGTAACAAGATTAATTCAAGTGTTTAAATGTGATCACCAGGAAAGGGGTGGCAATACAGACAGAAAAGTCAAGGACTGAGCCCGCGATCACTCTAAAATTAAGTAGTAGGGGAAGAAGACATAGAACCACCAAAAGAAGTTATGAAGTTGTAACCAGTGAAGCCAGAGAAAAATTAGAATAGGGAAAAAGGAAGCTGAAAGACAAGAATGTGAAAAAGCAGAAAAAATAAACTGAGTCAAATACCTGTGAAACAACAGGTAGGTTGAGAACTGAGAATTGACCACTGGTTTTAGTAATATGGACATTAATGGCAACCGTGACACAAAGTGTTTTAATCAAATGATGGAGGCAAAGACTACCCTAGCCTGAGTTTAAGAGGAAATGAGAGGAGAGGAATCTAAGATACGTGTAAACAACTTTTATTGAGGATATCTTCTCTTACAAGAACAGAGAAATAGGACGTATATTGGAGGTTCTTCATGTTCACCATACTGAAATTTTATGGTAACTAGACCAATGTTGTCACTAACAAAATCATTTTGATTAAATGAAGTAAGAAAATAAGGATTCTGTCTACCAAAGTCAACTCATTTAACTCCAGGAGAAAAAGTATTTAGATAATGCCTCTTCCTCAATACCCACACTCATTCAGGTGCCCCAGGCTGTAAACTGTATCTTTAAAACAAGGTATGTTAATTCTTGACACATCTCTTTTTAGATCTCATTGAATCTCAGGTACTTCCTAAAATTATCACCTAACTGGTCTCCCTGTGTCCGTTCTCTTACTTCTCTAGTTTGATGTGTAAAAACTGTCTGATGAGTTGTCCTCAATCAGACTATTCTTCACTTGCAATGTTTCCACATTGTATGAAGAATAAAATTCAGACTTTAGGCCCATGTTCCAGACAAATGAAACAATGGTTTTCTCTGTGTTATGGAGATGCCCTTTGATTTCTCATCACATTTTAACTCTTTCTGTTCCCTCCACATGTAACTTCTTTCTATGTTACATACAATCTAATTATTTTTAAAGCATTTGCTAAAGCCAGAAGCAGTGGCTCATGCCTGTTATCCCGGCATTTTGGGAAGTCGAGGTAGGTGGATTCCTTGAGCCTAGGAGTTCAAAACCAGCCTAAGAAATATGATGAAACTCTGTCTCTATAAAAAATACAAAAGTTAGTGGTAAGTGGTAGTGTGTGCCTATAGACTCACATTCTGGGGAGTCTGAGGGGGAAGGATCATTTGAGCTAAGGAGGTGGAGGCCGCAGTGAGGTGTGATTGCATCACTGTACTCCAGCCTTGGTGACAGAGTGAGACTGTGTCTCAAAAAAAAAAAAAAAAAAAAAGCAAAATTGTCTTACAATGACCTTCCTCATTTAAAGACTTTTCTCATTCTACAAAATATCAAAACCCCTAAACTATCATGTAATTATTTCTGAACTTTTCTTGTGATCTTTGTTGTTGTTTTATAGCATATATTATAGTTATTTGTATATTTTACTCATTCACCTTCTAATCCATGTCCAAATACAAATAAAACATTATTATACTCCTTACATTTCCCTACTATTATAAGGACAGATTTATAACTAGATTACTCTGTTTTGTGTTGCTGTAAGAGAATACCTGAGACTGGGTACCTCGTAAGGAAAATATATTTATTTGGCTCATGGTTCTGCAGGTTGAGAAGTTCAAGAGCATGGATTTGACGGCTGGTGAGGGCTTTTGTGCTGCATCACAACCTGGTAGAGAAAGTCCAAGGGGAAATGGACACCTACAAGGAGGGGAAAACCTGAGGGGTGTTCTGGCTTTACAACAACCTACTCTCATGGGAATGAATTCATTCCTGCAAGAACTAACACAGTCTCTCAAGAGTGAGAACAGCACCAAGACATACATGAGGGATTTGTCCCCATAACCCAAACACCTCCTACGTGGCCCTACCTCCCAATAGTGCCATATTGAGGATTAAATTTCAACATGAGTTTTGGTGGGGACAAACCAATTATGTCCAAAGTATAGCAACAGCTTATAAAGACCACAATCAAGGAACCCAGTTTCTCACTTTATTACTAAATTTTGGTCTTCTTTCTTTAACTTATCAAAATTACACTCCGATTAATAATAAAAAATTAAAATTATGAATCTTTAGAATTATGACATGTACTCTTCAAATATATAAATCTTCAGAATTATATGCTATGAAATATTAATAGTGATAGCAATAATTGTACTATCATAACAATTAACACTGGCAGAGCACTTACAATATTCTGGGTGCTTTCCTAAGCATTTCAACCTCAAGATGGTCTCCAACGATCCTCACTTCTTAAGATTCATGCACTTGTATACTGCCCTCCCACACTGAATAAGGCTGACCTTATACCAAATATAGTATTGCAGAAACAATGATGTATAACATCTAAGAGTAGATCCTAATATACATTAGGGTCTTCATCTTGATTTCTTTTGGGTCACTTACGCTGGGTGAAGCCAGCTGCTCCCCATGTCAAGGGAACACCTAAGCAGCCTGTGGAGAGGACTACATGGGATGGAGCTGAGGCCTTCTGCTCATGGCCACTACCAACTTGCCAGCCAGACAAATGAACCTCCTTTGAAACAGATCCTCATCCCTAGTCAAAACTTCAGATGACCGCAGTTCCTGTTACCATCTTTTTTGATTTGTTTTGTTGTTTTGAGACAGAGTCTTGCTGTGTTGCCAGGCTGGAGTGCAGTGGGGAAATCTCTGCTCACTGCAACCTCCGCCTCCTGGGTTCAAGTGATTCTCCTGCCTCAGCCTCCCAAGTAGCTGGGAGTACAGGTGCACCACCATGCCCAGCTAATTTTTGTATTTTCAGCAGAGGCGGGGTTTCACCATGTTGGTCAGGATGGCTCGATCTCTTGACCTTGTGATTCGCCTGCTTTGGCCTCCCAAAGTGCTGGGATTACAGACGTGAGCCACCATGCCTGGCCCCCATCACCATCTTAATTGCAACCTCATGAGGGACTCCGAGACAGTATTTACCTAGTTCATTCAAAGATTTCTGATGCAAAGAAACTGTGACAGATATTAAAGGTGTACTATTGTTTTAGACCATTATGTTTAGAGTAACGTGTTATACAACAATAGAAAAATAACATGTTATGGGGGGCGGAGCAAGACGGCCGAACAGGAACAGCTCCAGTCTCCAACTCCCAGTGCGAGCGACACAGAAGACCGGTGATTTCTGCATTTTTAACTGAGGTACTGGGGTCATCTCACTAGGGAGTGCCGGACAATCGGTGCTGGTCAGCTGCTGCAGCCTGACCAGTGAGAGCTGAAGCAGGGCAAGGCATCGCCTCACCTGGGAAGTGCAAGGGGGAAGGGAATCCCTTTCCCTAGCCAGGGGAACTGAGACACACAACACCTGGAAAATCGGGTAACTCCCACCCCAATACCGCGCTTTAAGCAAATGGGCACACCAGAAGAATATATCCCTCACCTGGCCGGGAGGGTCCCACGCCCACGGAGCCTCCCTCATTGTTAACACAGCAGTCTGTGGCAATCTAACCGCAAGGCAGCAGCGAGGCTGGGGGAGGGGCGCCCGCCATTGC
>NW_016805506.1:1388968-1405772 GCF_001698545.2 Rhinopithecus bieti | reverse complement strand
ACCCTAGAACTTAAAGTATAATTAAAAAAAAAAAAAAAAGAAAAAAGAAAAATAACCTGTTATTAGCTCACTCCATGATGTTGGGTAGGTGACATAACCTTAAACTTCTAAATTAACGAAATCATCAGAAGAGAACATAACAATATATCCTTCCTAACTTGAACACTGTTATTGCACATGTCCTACCTTACCATCTTTCAGATAAAAAAAAAATTCAGTCTTCCACAAGAACAGCCTCTGTTGATGACCATTTATTTTCTCTGCAGTGGCCTTTTGCCATATCTAACTCATTGGTCTTTAATGCTGTTTTTGATATATTACCCAATACATCCATAAGCCCACCCCCAGAATGTTATATGAGGCTAGTGTAATGCTAACTCTTTTAAACCACAAGGGAAGCAAATGCTTCTAATTTATGCTGCCTTTTTATTTCCTACATAATTTTGATTTTAATGCTTCATCTCGACCACATCAATATCCTTTTGCCACTAGCAATTGAAAAGAAAAAGTAAATGTTTCATTTCTCCTCTTGGCCAACTAATGGGGAATATTCATGGCCCCAGGACTCGATGTGGATGGTAGGAGCTATGATTAACTTTGTAGAAGGGGTTTAATATATTGGGAAGCACTCAATTTGAAAGTCTAAAGATCTGGGTAAATGTTTCTACTCTGTCACTACCAACCTGCAAAATCTTTGACTAGTTTCTTTGTTTCTGGTTTTTTGACTTATCAGCAAAAGATATTGAAATAGCTTGTCCTAGTCCATTACACTATAGAATAATTGAAAATATATTGGGTTCTAAGGTAATTTACAATGAGACAGAGTCCAGTGGTAGCAAGATCTTTATTAACAGATAACTCAAAGTGTAAATTTGACTCAAAAGGAAAGAAAGATCACAAAAAATGGGTAGGTACTGACATTACCACAGCTTTCTGTACTCCCTTTCAACCCAACACCAAGATTGTGCTTTTCTTGTGTCAGAAGGTAGAAGGATCAAAATACAGAGGAAAAATTATCAGTATCAAGATGATAAATAAGATTTTAATATTTTAGTATTTTTTCTATGAGGAGCTTTTCCCACATTTTTCTTGTAATCTCTGAGTATATTATGTCTACACCCATAGCCATGAATAAATATGAAATTAATTGCAGAACTATATCTACCAGCAATGGGTTAGTAGGTTGCTTTTTTAAAAAAATAAAATTAAATAGATTGTACATACTGCTACCAGGAAAAAAGAGAGGCTACTATGGAGTTTATCTTCATTCACTAACATAAAGGCTATAAATATGGAGAAAACCTGGGCTAAAAAATATAATATGGCTGAATACAAAATGATACAAAGCTGAAATACAGCTGAAAATTTAAGTAGTTATGACTTCAAATCTCAGATATGAAAGAGGTGAGTTAAAAGCACTCTCTCTATACCAGTGAAGCTTATTATCATGGGAAATTTTAGAAGATGTATCTGTTAGTGTCTGGTCCTTGAATTGGATTCAAGAATCTTGTTGCCTCTAAGTTTCTGTTTTATATTATGAGACTCATGTGAGCTTGTTAATACATCTGAACTATAGAAGATTATTCTGTGAATAAAATGGGTTTAGAATACATACTATGAAGTTCTTTCTAACTCTGACTGTCTGTTTTAAATTTTGTACTGTTTTTTATTTGAGCCAAAATGAACTGATATTATAATAAGAACAGTAATGTTATCTGTTTTAGCAAAATCCAACTGGTTTAGGCCAAAAATACTGAAAATTTGTTTAACCACATACACCTCATGGCCTCACAATGATCTGAGCAAATCTCTAAAATATAGATAAAAAATTAGCATGGGGCCAATGTAGGGCAGTTGGATTAGAATGTTGGATATTAGTAGGATCAAAATAAACCTTAAAGTGCATGATAAGTAGGCAATTTCTGAATAGAATAAGCAGAATTACCTAAGAAGAGATATTTGGATTAGGAATCTACAACAGCTCTGTCTTCTTAGAACATTACTGGTAAGTCATAGTTGACATACTTATTCAGCAATTAAGGACAAGGAAGACTGAGAAAAAAAAACCAATGACCTGTTATAGTAGTGATGTTTACCATGGCCACAGGAGTGGGCAGTGGTAGGATGTGTAATAAAAATATGCCAGATCCACAGAAGACCCAAAGATATTTCGGGATAAAAAAGGCTATCTGTGATCCAATGCTTTTGTTTTATAGATTAAGTGATAGGGAACCAGAAAAGTTATCTGAATTTCCCAAAGTCATGCAACACTTTAGTCTCAAAACTATTTCAGATCCCCTATTCTGTATGCTTTCTGCCCTGTGCTTCTGTTTCCAATTAAAAAGGCAAGTGAGAAAATGATAGATACAGGATGGCATAACTTACATGCTGGTTCACTACTGGAAGATCTGGTTTTATCCTTACCTCATACTTTAACTGCAAAACAGTCTGAATTGAGTTAAAGAGTTAAGAGAAAAATTATAAAAGAAAGGATACATACGAATGTATTTTATATTAGGAAGAAGAAGCAATTTCTAAGCAGAAAGCCTGAAAAAAAGTTGCCAAAAAATGATCAATTTAACTGCAGGTAAATTTTAATATGCCATTTATCAACAACGAAATAA
This sequence comes from Rhinopithecus bieti, assembly GCF_001698545.2. Taxonomy (NCBI): domain Eukaryota; kingdom Metazoa; phylum Chordata; class Mammalia; order Primates; family Cercopithecidae; genus Rhinopithecus; species Rhinopithecus bieti. The sequence continues at coordinate 1,403,148 of NW_016805506.1, read as the reverse complement.
ATAAATTTAAGGTGCAATCAGAAAAAAAATACACTAACCTTGATGGTTAAGATTTCATGTTATTAATTTTAAAAAAACATAATTTATTCAAAAACAAAAAATAGAATAGAAACAAGTAGTGAACTTGAATAAACCAAACCAAATGGCACAAAAACATGAAAATCTCTGACCTCACAAGTAAAGCAATGCAATTAAACAAAGTATGTTACCATTTTCTCCTATCAAATATTCAAATATAAAAATAAAAAAATTCAGCATTCATGAAGCTGTGGGAAAATTAAATGTATTACAGTGTTACTAGATATATTATTTATTTGAAATATTTGTTCCCCCCACCATTAGCTCCATTGTATAGGGCCTCTGGTTGTGCCCTTCTCTGAGGGAGGATTATGCCGCTCACCTTCTTACACATCAGGCTTGGCCATGTGATTTGCTTTAGCCAGTAGGATGTGAGCAGAATGACAGATGCCTCACCTGAACATCAGCTTTAAGAGCAATCATGTCACAGTGCCATTAATCTTGTCCCTCTATCTTAAGAAGAACATGTCCCAGATTAAACTACTGCTTTAGCCTGAATTTCAGAATGAAGGATACAGATGAACAAGAGCTGCAAGTGACCCACAGTAAAGGGATACTGGGAGCAAGATATCAGATTTGTTTGTTGAACCTACTGAAATGTTGATGTTGTTTTTATCGCAGCATAACCTAGCAAAAGCTGAAAAATATAGTAGGATTATAAATCATACAGTATTTCTTAAAAACACCTTGAAAATATATATCAGAGGTCTTACAAATTAGTTGATACTATTAAATTATAAATTCCCTTTATGACTCTATGTGCCAAGAGGTTCATTGCAATATAACCCTTGATGGTGAAAACTGGAAGAAAGCCAATGTCCAAAATGAGGAGAATGATTAAATAAATTATGATAAATCCATACTATGGAATGTTATAGAGCCATTAAAATTATGTTTACAAGGAATATTTAAAAGCATAAGAAAATAGTCACTATGTAATATGAGATGACAAAACAGTGCAAATTTGAAAACGCAGAATGATGCCAAACTTGTAATATATACAAATTTGTATTGTATGTATATTAACAAAGTTGAAAGGAAGTATACAAAAATTTTTATGAGTGCTTATTTCTTGGTAAGTGAGAAAAGGGCCATTTTTTAAAAAATACGTCCATGTGCATTTAAAATTATGAACAGTAAAGATGTTTATTTTTACATTTAGAAAATAATATACTTAATTTGTCCTAATTTTACAAATCAGAGACAAGAATCTCAGAATAGCTGAGTAGACCCCAAAAGAGCCAAACTTAGAATCTGACCCTATCTGTGCTTTCAACCATTACACATTTATTGTTTTAATAGTAGACTGCATTGACTATGTTTTAATATTCACTGTTCAAATGTCTTTATTATGCAGATGAAAATATAGTATAGTCTGTTATTCATCACAGCAACTTCTGTTGAAGTCCTCTTATTTCATCTTCAAGCCATCAATACAATAATCAGTGTAACTTTTAATTTAACATTTTCTAATAAGAATTATTTGTGTGCATGTTTATGCTGCTGGTTGATTTTAAATACCCAAAGTCACCTGGCAAAATTTAAGCACTTTTTCTCTATAGAGTATAGGACACTTAAGGGCAGACAGGAAACATATCCTGAGTTCTTCCATGTAATTTTCAATGGATTTATTCATTTTCCTTAACTCTTCTCCATTGAGAGACTTTTATCATCTTTCCATTTTTACTTTATCAATAATGCTTCAGTGAACATCTTTCTACAGTGACTGTGCACTGAAGCAGGTATTTCTATTGGATAGAACAGCAACTAATTATTTTATGCTTCACTTTTAAGAATGCCCTTCCCTAATACATGTCACATGAACTTGACTTCATCTTGGAGAGAATAACTCAGACACTCCTGCTCTCTGAAAATATTTTCCATTTATTTGCCTTGCTTAACACTCATACCTTAGTGCCTACATTACTTTGTTATGGCTGCCATAACAAAATATCACAGACAAGGTGGCTTAAACAACAGAAATGTATTTTCTCACATTTCTGGAAACTAGAAGTCCAAAACTGAGGTTTTGGTAGATTAGTTTTCCTCTGAGTCCTCTGTCCTTGGCTTATAGATGGCCGCATTTTCCTGTGTCCTCACATGGTCTTCCCTCCATGTCTATATCCTCATCTCCTTTTCTTATAAAGACACCATTGATATTGAATTGGAGCCCACTCCTGAGACTTCATTTGACCTCTTTGAAGTGCCTATCTCCAACTACAGTCACATTCTCAGATACTGAGTGTTAGGACGTGAACATATGAACTTTGGGGGTGCATAATTCAGCCCATAACAGTGTCACTGATTTGCAAATCTGCCTGTCTGGTGTGTGAACGTATCTGATGGCAGGTTGGATTCTCAAATGCCAGAACCTCAAACATTGTTAAGTACTCACTCAATGTTGGCAGAATCAGTCGGACTATGGATGTTACAGAGCATAGAAACTGAAAGAGTACAGAGCAGAGGAGGACAAGTGGGAATGAGGGTTTCAGGGATGTTTCATGAGACATGGACTGAACTTTAAGCAAAGCAAAGACTTGTAGTCACAGAATCTAGGGCTCCCTCCAAAAATAGAAGACCGTATCCAAAATCTTGGAGGTTGACATGACTTGACAGATTAATGGAATGGTGAGAAAAAGCAAACTCACAAGACTAGTCAGGGTTTTGAAGTCATTTAATCCTTAGGGACATTTCCATAATTTCCACACAAGGTCATTTAGTAGAGACTGGACTACTTGGACATCTTCAAAAATTAAAGTGTACTTGCTGCAGTTGCAGAATTGAATTATTTCAGTCATCGGCATAGTATTTACCAAAGCTTCCTCATTCAAACACTATCTGAATGAGTTTGGCTTCATTTGCAAACCTTCTCTCCTACTATTTATTTGATAATATTTTATTCATTTGACCCCCATTTTTTAGACAGTGAATTTGAAATGGAACTTTATATTATCATTAGAACTACTTGAGAACCAGTACCCATTGGCCCAAATATAAGGTATAAGTATAAATAAATCCATAACTATAACTGTTATTATTGATGAAACCACACACACACACCCCTGAAACATGCACTTACCACAAGCGCTGGGTTCGTCAAGCTTTTGGAGAAAGTTATTGTGATAAACCTCTGTAAGTGAATCTTAAATTACTCCATTTCCACTTGTTTTATTAGGAAATGCAGCTGGGTGCAGTAACACACACTTGTAGTCCTGGCTACTTAGGAGACTGAGGCAGGAGGATCCCTTGAAGACATGAGTTTGAGACCAGCCTCAGCAACACAGTGAGAAACTGTCTCAAAAGAAAGGAAGAAAGGAAGAGGAAGGAAGAAAGAAAGGAAGAAAGGAAGGAAGGAAGGAAGGAAGGAAGGAAAAGAAAAAAATGCAACATGTTCAAGTTATTACAAGGAAGAAATTCTTGTTTTAGATGAAGGTAGGATAGGGTAAATGTTGAGGATGAATCACTGAAAGAGCCAAACAGTAGAAAAATTTTCCTTGGAATTCTGCGTAAGTGCAGTGGACATTAAAAAGAGCATTACTGTGGTGGTAACACTGAAAAGTTAGTCCCTTTACTTAGATACAGGTTCCTCATAGTTCATGCTATAATTTAAACTAAAAAATAATAGAACTCTATTTTAAGTGATTACAGATTAAACAATTCTCCTACAATCTGATTTCATCTGTAAATTTGCTCTGCAAATCCTTTCTACATAAAGAGTAGAAAGAACATTTTTTCAAGCAGCCCCATTTGAATGAGGACTTTAAAAGCTTTTGCTTAAAAGACTCCTGAATTCCTACTCCTATCTAATTTCAATTTGCCTTGTGACCTTGAACAATCATTTCATTTCACTGAACCTCAGTTTCCAGACTTGTGAGACAATAGGATTGGAGTGGTTCTTGATGTGGTCCTTGGAGCAACAGCATCAGTATCAGCAGGAGACCTTCAAATTCTCAGGCTCTACTCCAGACCTACTGCACCAGAAACTCTAGGGTGAGGTCCAGCAATCTGTGTTGTAACAAATCTTCCAGGGGATTCTGATGTTAAAGTTTAAGGGCCATTGGACTAAAGGATGTGCAAAGCTCCCTTGCCCCTGCCATCTGTGAAATGTTGTGATCTTGTGTGGTTGAATGAGAGAGAGCAAAAGAGATCTCATGTTACTAGTAGGAGGGAAAGCTGACTTGGATGAGCTGGTTGGAGAACGAATTTGCTCTTTGGAGAAGAGTCACCTGGCCTAACTAATGACTACAGATCCCATAGGGAGAAAATCCTGGGAAGGGTTTCTCTGGCCACCTGGAAAGGAAACAGTGACAATATGGGAGAAGTCTCTCCCGGTGCTTAGGGATAGGAAGAGGCAGGCAGATAATATCTTCATTAGGAACAGCTTGGCATACATCATGCGTCATGTATACAAACAGAAGTGCTGTGTGATTCTGCCTCAGGACTAGAGATCCCAGAGATGTGAAAACTCCCATACACCAATGTTCTCATTTTTTTTTTCTTCTAAATTTTCGGACGAGTCGAGTTTTGCGAGAGTGGGGAAACTGTGTGGAGGTGAATCAAAGCAAGGCCAAAGAAAGAGAAAGTTCCACAATCTCCAAAACCAGGAGACGTTTTCTGTCCCATAGATTCCTAAGGGAGCAACATTTTCCCCAGCAAACAAATTCATCACTACCCCAGTGGAGCCTGCGCAGATGCAAAAGCAGAATGGGTGGGAGTTGCAGGGATGGGGAGGTAGGAAAGGCAGAAAGGAATTATGGCACCATCTAGTGGCCTGTGAGACAAGGCTCTCATCCCCATAGTCACAGCTTCTGGATGGCTGGCACTAAAGCAACTTGTTTAAAAGAAAGCCTTTAACATGGTTTAATTGCTATTCCCCAGGGAATTAAGTAAACTCTGAGCTCCGCGCTATGGATGAACACAAAGTAACATCTCTGATATCGGTGGTAGAGATTAGTGGACAGGTGGCTGCTATTGGATCAAATCATCCTGAATGTATTAACAATTTCTTTCCATTGAAACAAGGCTCACAATTTATGTGGGAAATACCTCATTCCATCCTCAAATTAACCCTGAATAGCAGGCTCTGAAAAAAGAATCATGCCTAATTCTATGGATGAAAACAGTGAGGCCAAGGGAGATGCGACCCAAGGTCACCTAGAGCAAACGGCAGGGACAAAACACCAATCCCAAGTGGCCCTGGTTATTAACACCAAGCACACAGTTCTCCAGAAACTCTATATAATGCTTTGACAAGTTCAGGGTGTAAAACCCAGGATTCCATTTCTTTAAGGAGTTCCATTTCTTTACAGAATGTCGCCTGAATGTTCTAGAGATTTCCTAGTTTTTAAATGCCAGAATTAAAATCAATAATTTCATTTTTTTTTTTTTGTTAGAACCTCTGTTGCCTTCTATCCCAAAGAAGATGGTGATGGAAGTTATTCTTTCTTTCATAGTTAGTAAATTAATTGAGCAATCAGAACTGAAGCATAGGGAGTAGTTAAATAGAGAGACAGTCACATCATATAGAATGCACTACTGGGTCATTCGTTAGAAAGGACTGAAAAAGCTTAAGTTCCTTAGGGACAAGAAAAGTAAGGTTCTTTACTAAGCAGAAAACAAAACTTTCAATTGGGCAAATGGAGGATGAGAGCATCAGAGCTTGACTCCTTGCACTGTCCTTACTCTAATCTATTCTATGATTCTTGGAGACCTCACATCTTTTACACTGATGCACCTCTCACACTCAAGGTGTTTTCTATACAACCATGCAAAGCGATTGTAACACTTTCCCCCTTAACACTCTAGGTTTTTCACTATAGCCTTAGGAGAAAACAGAAACCTCTTACCATGTGCCACGGACTAGGTAATCCCACATTTGCCTCTCAATTCTTTTTTATGCCATTTTCAGCACCATTTCCACTATCTTGCCACCCTGGTCTTCTGATATTCCCACAGTAAGCCAGGCTGGGTGATATCTCCACAAATGCATGGTTTATTTTTCTCATGTTGGAAAAAGTATTTTCTTAAAGTGCTGGAACGTTCCTTCAGGTATCTGTTTAAATGGCACCTTTCAGGGAACCCTTCCTCCACCTCTGCCTACTCCAATTCCCTACCACATTATCTTTTTTCGCTCTCCTTTTACTTTTATTTCTTTAATTTCCCACTCATTATATGCTAAAATTATTTATTTGATGGTTTACTTACTTATTACCCATGACCCCAATTAGGATAGGGAATGAGTGAAAGAGACAAGATGACTTCTGGCATATTTCCAGTACAGGACTTAGAGTGTATTCAACAAACATTTTATCTCTATAACTAGGACTCAATACAGAAATAGATCAGAGTTAAGTGCTCAGATGATATTGGTTGAATATACATTGTCACTTGTTTTGTGGAAAAGGTGAAACAGAAGTTTGATAGGAAAAGATAGTCTTTTGTTTTACTATTTTTTTATTATTTATTCATTTATTTTGAGATGGAGTCTCGCACTGTCGCCCAGGCTGGAGTGCAGTGGTGCCATCTCTGCTCACTTCAACCTCCACCTCCTAGGTTCAAGCAATTCTCCTGTCTCAGCCTCCCGAGTAGCTGGGATTACAGGCGCTCACCACCACGCCCGGCTAATTTTTTGTATTTTTAGTAGAGATGGGGTTTCACTATGTTGGCAAGGCTGGTCTTGAACTTCTGACCTCATGATCTGCCCATCTCGGCCTCCCAAAATGCTGGGATTACAGGCATGAGACACCGCACCCAGCCAAAGATAGTCTTTTTAGTAAATGGTACTGGATGGGTCAATTCGATCTCCACATTTAAAAAATCTAATCTCTATATTATACCATACAAAAATTATTTTAAGCTGGATTGCATCTTCAACTGTTAAAAGTAGGACAATAATACTTCCACAAGATATCATAGAAGAATGTGTTTATGACTTTGTGCATTAAAATTCCTTAAACAGGACACAAAATGCTCTAAGTATAAAGTAAATATTAAATAAGTAGATAGATATTTAAATTAAGAATGTTTGTTCATCAAAAGATATCATTGTAAAAACCAAGTTACAGAGTTCAAGAAGATATTTGCAATAGTATATATAACAAAATTCTATTCCAGAATACAGAAAAAACTTGTATAAATCAGTTTTAATAAAAACAGAAAACTCAATAGAAAAACAGGCAAAAAACTGACAGACACTTTACAAAAAATAAAGCACACGCACATGCAAATGAAACCATGCTCAACATCATCACATGTCAAGGAAATGCAAATTAAAACTGTGAGAAAAAATTCACATTCATACAACAGAAAGGGAAAGATAGATGGATTGATAGATAATGAAATCTAGATAGATGATAGATAAAAGTAGATGCTGACAGATAGATAGAAATATAGAATATAACCGATTGATCGACAGATAATAGGTGATAGATAAATAGATAGATGATAGATAAATAGACATAGATACATAGGCCAATTATTCTCAAAGATATGGAATATTCACAGCTCTCAATTACTGCAGTTTGATTGTAAATTAATTGACCCTTGCTACTTTGGTGAACTGTTGGCAGTATCTTCTATAAGTGAACATGCTTACCCTAGAACTCTGAAATTCTCTTCATGGCTATGTAGCCCAAAGCAATGTAGGTATATGTACCTACACAGGAGTATGAGAATACTCACAAGAGTGCTATAAGCACTATCACTAGTATTGTTATTTCTATTACTAGTACTTACAGCACTAGCCCCAAATTGAAAACAAGTCAAATGCCCATAAATAGCAGAAGCAATAAGTTTTGATATATCCCCAGAATGAAAAAGGAATGAAGAAGAACAAATGAAAAAGAGCAAATTATTGCTACACCAAACAATTTGATCAAATTTTATAAGCATAATATTCAGCAAAATAAGTCACAGACTAAATACTACATCAGTATCATTTTCTCCAGTACAAGTTCAAAAACAGGCAAAACTAATTTCTGATGATATGAAAAAGGATAATGGTCATGTTTGTTGGATATAATGATAACCTGTGAGTTAGTGTGGGATTTTAGTATGTTGATAATGTTCTCTTTCCTAATCTGGGTGGTGGTTACTTCAGTATGTTGTCTTAGTGAAAAATCATCAGGATTTGTGCTCAGAATCTCTGTGTTTTTCTGCAAGTAAGTATACATCAGTTAAAAAATGTTAAACAAGCGAATATTGTTTTAATGAAGGAAGAGAGAAAGAAAGAAAAGAAGAGAGAGTGAGAAAGAAAGAAGAGAAGAAAAAGAAGAAACAAATGAAAGAAAGAAAATAGTATTGCTACATTTTATTACTTCTCATCAAACTGCTGGAACTTCTGCAAACTCACTGTGGAGACCTCATCATCAACTATGTTCAATTCTGCATTGAATTTTCACTTACTGTTTGTGGAAGTCTACAGCAGTGTGCGTCATGTGGGTCTCCTTTCTCAGGCTCTTCTACCTTTAGCCATCCTCTCTGGTGGAGGTAATGGATGCATCAGACCAAGGCCAGGTGTTTAAAATTAGTTCCTTCTCATCTTCTCTAGAGAAGTCATGTCTGGGAAAGAATACATGCTTCATGATAAACCTGTCACAAGCCTCAATAAACCAGCCTAATCTTAGAGGGGGAACAATCAGGAGGAAGGGACATTTGAGTTAGAGCACCTGAGGAATCATTGTGCAAACTAGGAAAAGTTTGGTCTTAAAAAAACAATAACAAAGTATATATGTGCTGGGAACCCTGGATATTTATCTCCTTTCTTAAGTCTCTCACTACCCTGTATGTGGAAACTCCCACAGCAGAGGTCCTTAACAGTTGTAAATCAGAGTGTTATATCATAATACTCTAAGTTATTTTGATGAGATTTGATTAATTTGATATTCTAAATTAGTGGAACCTAAATCTTGCTGTTATCAGAATCACTGAGGGGACTTGTTTAAAATATATTCTTCAAAACTTATCCTAGACTTACTGATTCAGAAACTCTGGAGATCAGTAATATTTAGTAAGTTTTAAGTCATTCAAGTAGCATAGCACAGAGATTAAGACTACCTATTTAGAAAGATCAGACCTCTGTGGGAATCCCAGTTTTTTCATCACATTTTTGTTGTGTAGAATTGTGCAATTTATTCAGCTTTGTAAGTCCCACCTTCCACATTATAACATGGAGATTATAATTGGATTTATCGTTTAGCACTGCTTTGAGTTTTAAATGAAGTGCTGAGCCCAGCACTGTGTTTGACATATATAAAGTGCTCAGAAATGTCATGCAATATGTCCAGGACTAATGCAAAATCAGCAAGCATTTGGAAACCACTCTTTGAAAAGACTTCATCTCCCTCATTTATGCAGGGGATGTCAGTACAGCAATTACCGACTTCCACTGTGCATACCGACAAATTCACACATTCGTGGTATTTGCTGGGTCCACTAACACTATCATACTTTAAGGGCATTTTTTTCTAACAAGTAATTATTTACCTTTTCTACTATAAACCAAATGGGGAAAAGATTCAGATCTATTTAACCTACCATTATATCAGATATACAGTGTTTCATTTTGCATCTAGCATAGTGCCTGACACGTAGCAGGCATGCAAAAATAATATTGCATGAATGAATACATGAATTAATTAATGATTGAGGCATGGCCAGTTATACAGCAGTACTGCTCAGATGTACATAGTCATGCTGGTTTAGAGCACAAGAAAGAAAACAAGAAGTGTTCAATCAGAATTTTCTCTGGGAAACTGAAGACTCATAGAGTTGTCAGGTTTTGCAAATAAAAATACAGGATACCCAGTTAAATTTGAATTTCAGATAAGCAACAGATAATTTTAAGTATAAATATGTCCCATGCTATATTTGAGATATACTTATACTGAAAAATATTCATTGTTTATTAGAAATTTAAATGCAGCTGATGGCTCTGGGTTTTATGTGGTAACTCCAAAGACCAATCTGGTTCAGTGTCAGAAATCAGAAACTATCAAATATGGCAGGGGTTGGTAGTTAAAATAAAAAAAAAAAATACCTCAGCATTGTATAAAGAACTGATTAACTCATGTGTATGTGTGTATATATGTGTGTATGTGTGAGACAGAGAGCAAGACAGAGAGATGGAAATTTTTCAGTAAGAATTTGCTTCTGTTAAAGCCTTATATGGTAATATGTAAAAAGTTAGAATTTCAACCTTTATGGAAATTTTCTTGACAGCACTATGTGACAGAAGAGTTCCAGATTCTCAGTCAAGCCTTTGTTATGCTGGTGTCTCTAACTAAAACTGAGGTGCATGTTTCAGCTAACAAGCAATTAGCTTTCATAAGAAATGTGTCAACAAATCATTGACTCGTGAACTTTCTAATTGTTCTCACCTATGTTTTGATCTAAGCCCATAATGCTGCTATAAAGGAGACTCAAATTCTGGCTAGGTGACTAAATAGATTATCTTAAGGTCCTTTTTCTAGTCATGTATACATTCATATATGTTTATATGCATTCACGTATAATCACATATTTCGCGCAAATTCTTAAGAAATAGACTGTCCAGAGAAGAGTGCTCAACAAGATGTTTAAATGGGAGGCTCCTGAGATTCAGGATGATATCTAGGCTACTCTGACCTACAGTGACCACTTTATTTAATGTGACCTTGTGTCTTTCCTACTCCTTATCCTTCTAATCCCACTTACCTTGCTCTACTTTATTCCTCTCCCTTTTTTTTTTTGAGACAGAGTCTCGCTCTGTTGTCCAGGCTGGAGTGCACTGGTGCAATCTTGGCTCACTGCAACCTCTGCCTCCCAGGTTCAAGCGATTCTCCTGCCTCAGCCTCTCAAGTAGCTGGGATTACAGGCATGCCATCATGCCCAGCTAATTTTTGTATTTTTAGTAGAGGCGGGGTTTCACCATGTTGGTCAGGCTGGTCTCGAACTCCTGACCTTGTGATCTGCCCACCTTGGCCTCCCAAAGTACTGGGATTGCAGGTGTGAGCTACTGTGCCAGGACTCCCTTTTCTATTTTAATAATAGTACGTGTGACCTTCTAGCCTACTATAAAATTTACTAATTTATTACATGTATTTTTTTTATCTCCCCTAAGAAAACAAGCTTATCTTCAGTAGATGGCCAGTTTAGGCAAAAGTCCTCTCTTGAGTGGAAAGCAAAATAGTTGATAACAATTAAGAATATTAAAGATCTCCCATCGCCCCATCCAATATCATCCCTATCGCCCATGTCAGAAGTAACGAAATTGACTTCATCCCGCATTCCTCTTATGAAAAGTACCACCTCCACATTTCTACTCCCTGCTCCCATGAATAATTCAGGAGGAGGTAACATCAGATATGGAATAAGAATGCATTTCAGTGACCTGTGTTTCAACTCTTGTTCTTGCACAAAACAGTTCTGCAGTCTCAAGCCAATCACAGCAGGGCTCATTTTCACATCTATGCAAAGAAGGGATTGAGCCAGTTGAACTTGAAGATACCCTCTATCTCCAAAGGTACTCTGATTTAAAGTCCTTTAAATTCCCATCAATGTTACAGTTACTAGAAATGAAAGTCTGAAATAAAATGGTGGGAAGAAGCAGGGCAAGTGAAATAGTGGCATAACACAGGACAAGAGAAAGGGGCGCATTGCAAAATCTCATTGATTTTCCATTTGCAGGGGTCAACTCTTCAGATAATTGAATCTAGAAGTAGAAAAAATAGAGAACTATATTCCCAAACAGTAGGAGAAGAAAGTATCGATTTAATTTGTTATAATTACTTGAACACACAATTTTGTACAGTCAATTACTTCACATTGTGTGATCTAATAGTGCCTTGTTTATAATAATGACAATAATAAATTTTAGCACTTATTGAGAACAAACTGTGTGCCAGACACTGGACTAATCACTGTACAAGAAGTATGTAATTTGAAACTCAGAATAATTTTTAAATGTGAGGGATTGAGTGTGATCCCCATTTCACAGATGAAGAAACTGAGACTTGGGTAGTTAACTAATGTGCCCATTACCATGAGGCTTGTAAAACAAAAGTGGGGGCCAGGTGCAGTGGCTCACAACTGTAATCCCAGCACTTTGGGAGCCCAAGGCGGGTGGATCACGAGGTCAGGAGATCAAGACTATCCTGGCTAACACAGTGAAACCCCATCTCTACTAAAAATGCAAAAAATTAGCTGGGTATGGTGGCATGCGCCAGTAGTCCCAGCTACTCAAGAGGCTGAGGTAGGAAAATCATTTGAACACAGGAGGTGGAGGTTGCAGTGACCCAAGATTGTGCCACTGCATTCCAGCCTGGTGACAGAGTGAGACTTCATCTCAAAGAAAAAAAAAAAAAGGCAGGAAATTATACCCAGGCGGGAGTTACCAGTGCCTGCCTACACACTTCACCTGCTCTGAAACTTTAGCATTAATCACTCTGTCTAATGTGTAACTATGTTGACTCTATTTCCATCACTAATATCACTGCATCCTTCAACCTTGCCTACCCTGAGTCCAAAATATTGTCATGGTACATCCATGCTGCAGGCAGAGTGTGTCTGTTATGATAATCAGAGAACAAATGGTACTTGTTTTTATCTTTGTACATGCATCTTGATACTTGGCACAATTTGAAAAACAAAATATTGTTTTGTTTCCCTAGTTGTGCCAAATAATGATCAAATGACAACTAAGAATGTAGGAACATGCATTACCTTATTTAAGTGGTGAGGTTTCAAGTCCTTAAATAAATGAGGGAGGAAGTTTGGTGATAATAAAAGTCTAAATGTTGGCATAGTCTACAGATACATAAGAAAAGGATTGGAATAATCATAAAAACATTTACTTAGGACCCGAAGCAAGATGGTCGAATAGTAACAGCTGCAGTCTCCAGCTCCTAGCGTGAGCGACACAGAAGACAGGTGCAGACCGACACCCCATACCTCACACGGCGGGGTACACCCCTGAGACGAAACTTCCAGAGCAAGAATCAGACAGGAACACTCGCTGTTCAGCAATATTCTATCTTCTGCAGCCTCTTTGCTGCTGATACCCAGGTAAACAGGGTCTGGAGTGGAACTCAAGCAATCTCCAACAGACCTACAGGTGAGGGTCCTGACTGTGAGAAGGAAAACTAACAAACAGAAAGGACACCCACACCAAAACCCTATCAGTACGTCACCATCATCAAAGACCAAAGGCAGACAGAACCACAAAGATGGGGAAAAAGCAGGGCAGAAAAGCTGGAAATTCAAAAAATAAGGGTACATCTCCCCCTCCAAAGGAACGCAGCTCATGGCCAGCAACGATTCAAAGCTGGATGGAGAATGACTTTGACGAGATGAGAGAAGAAGTCTTCAGTCCATCAAACTTCTCAGAGCTAAAGGAGGAATTACGTACCCAGTGCAAAGAAACTAAAAATCTTGAAAAAAGAATGGAAGAATGCAATAATTGACTAGAATAATTGACTACAATAATCTATGCAGAGAAGGCCATAAACGAACTGACAGAGATAAAAATCATGGCATGAGAAATACGTGACAAATGCACCAGCTTCATTAACTGACTCAATCAACTGGAAGAAAGAGTATCAGCAATTGAGGATCAAATGAATGAAATGAAGCGAGAAGAGAAGTCTAAAGAAAAAAGAGGAAAAAGAAATGAACAAAGCCTGCAAGAAGTATGGGATTATGTAAAAAGACCAAATCTACGTCTGATTGGGGTGCCTGAAAGTGAGGGGAAAATGGAACCAAGTTGGAAAACACTCTTCAGGATATCATCCAGGAGAAATTCCCCAACCTAGTAAGGCTGGCAAACATTCAAATTCAGGAAATACAGAGAACGCCACAAAGATACTCCTCCAGAAGAGCAACTCCAAGACACATAAATGTCAGAGTCACCAAAGTTGAAATGAAGGAAAAAATCTTAAGGGCAGCCAGAGAGAAAGGTAGGGTTACCCACAAAGGGAAGCCCATCAGACTAACAGCAGATCTCTCGGCAGAAATTCTCCAAGCCAGAAGAGAGTGGGGGCCAATATTCAACGTTCTTAAAAAAAAGAATTTTCAACCCAGAATTTCATATCCAGCCACGCTGAGAATCTTCAGTGAAGGAGAAATAA
>NW_016805506.1:1384444-1386855 GCF_001698545.2 Rhinopithecus bieti | reverse complement strand
TTATCTCAAAATAATAAGAGCTATTTATGACAAACCCACAGCCAATATCATACTGAATGGGCAAAAACTGGAAAAATTCCCTTTGAAAACTGGCACAAGACAGGGATGCCCTCTCTCACCACTCCTATTCAACATAGTGTTGGAAGTTCTGGCTAGGGCAATCAGGCAAGAGAAAGAAATCAAGGGTATTCAGATAGGAAAAGAAGAAGTCAAATTGTCCCTGTTTGCAGATGACATGACTGTATATTTAGTCCTTTAGCCTTTCTGTTCAAACAACTTGACCTTACTGTTTTAGCCTAACCCTCACGTCTGCGCACAGCAGCTGCCACTGCTTTAATACTGTTAAAGGCCCTAAAAATCACAAACTATGCTCAACTCTCTACAGTTCTCATAACTTCCAAAATCTATTGTTCTTCCCCCAACCTTTGCTCAAGACAACGCTTATGCTGATAAGGTAGCTAAAAAAGCAGCCATCAAAAGGCATCAGATCCCACCGCTCAGGTCAATGCTTATGCTGACAAGTTAGCTAAAAAAGCAGCTAGCTTCCAACTTCTATTCCTCAGGGCAGCTTTCCTCCTTCACATCGGCCACTCCCACCTATTCCCCGGCTGAAACTTCCACCTATCAATCTCTTCCCACACAAGGCAAATAGTTCTTAGACCAAGGAAAATATCTTCTTCCAGCCTCACAGGCCCATTCTATTCTGTCGTCATTTCATAACCTCTTCCATGTAGGTTACAAGCCGCTAGCCTGCCTCTTAGAACCTCTCATTTCCTTTCCATCCTAGAAATCTATCCTCAAGGAGATCACTTCTCAGTGTTCCATCTGCTATTCTCTGCCCCTCAGGGATTGTTCAGGCCCCTTCCCTTTCCTACACATTAAGCTTGGGGATTTGCCCCTACCCAGGACTGGCAAATTGACTTTACTCACATGTCAGAAAACTAAAATACCCCTTTGTCTAGGTAGACACTTTTACTGGATAAGTAGAGGCCTTTCCCACAGGGTCTGAGAAGGCCACTGCGGTCATTTTTTCCCTTCTGTCAGACATAATTCCTCGCTTTGGACTTCCTAACTCTATACAGTCTGATAATGGACCAGCCTTTAATAGTGAAATCACCCAAGCAGTTTCTCAGGCTCTTGGTATTCAGTGAAACCTTTGTATCTTTTACTGTTCTCAATCTTCAGGAAAAGTAGAATGGACTAATGGTCTTTTAAAACACACCTCACCAAGCTCAGTCATCAACTTAAAAGGACTAGACAATACTTTTACCACTTTCCCTTCTCAGAATTCAGGCCTGTCCTCGGAACGCTACAGGTTCCAGCCCATTTGAGCTCCTCTGCAGACACTCCTTTTTATTAGGTCCCAGTCTCATTCCAGACACCAGACCAACTTGGACTGCACCCCAAAAAACTTTCATCCCTACTGTCTTCTGTCTAGTCATACTCCTATTCACTGTTCTCAACTACTCATAAATGCCCTGCTCATGTTTACACTGCCGGTTTACACTGTTTCTCCAAGCCGTCACAGCTGATGTCTCGTAGTGCTATCCCAAACCACCACTCTGAATTCCCTCTTAAAGTAAATAAATAATCTTTGCTAGCAAGGTTATGCTGAGCCTCCTTAAGCACTCTAATTAGATGTCCTAGGTGCTACCAATTCTTAGTCCTTTAATACCTGTTTTCTCTCCTTTTCTTATTCAGACCTTGTGTCTTCTGTTTAGTTTTTCAATTCATACAAAACCACATCCAGGCAATCACCAATCGTTCTATATGACAAATGTTTCTTCTAACGACCCCACAATATCACCCCTTACCACAAAATCTTCCTTCAGCTTAATCTCTCCCACTCTAGGTTCCCACGCCACCCCAATCCCGTTTGAAGCAGCCCTGAGAAACATCGCCCATTCTCTCTCCATACCACCCCCCAAAAAATTTTTGCTGCCCCAACACTTCACACCATTTTCTTTTATTTTTCTTATTAATATAAGAAGGCAGCAATGTCAGGCCTCTGAGCCTAAGCCAAGCCATCCCATCCCCTGTGACTTGCACATATACGCCCAGATGGCCTGAAGTAACTGAAGAATCACAAAAGAAGTGCAAATGCCCTGCCCAGCCTTAACCAATGACATTCCACCACAAAAGAAGTGAAAATGGTCGGTCTTGGCCTTAAGCAATAATATTATCTTGTGAAATTCCTTTTCCTGGCTCATCCTGGCTCAAAAGCTCCCCCACTGAGCAACTTGTAACCCCCACTCCTGCCCACCAGAGAACAACCCTCCTGTTGACTGTAATTTTCCTTTACCTACCCAAATCCTGTAAAATGACCCCACAATTATCTCCTTTTGCTGACCCTCTTTTTGGACTCAGCCTGCCTGCACCCAGGTGAAATAAACAGCCATGTTGCTCTCAAA
>NW_016805506.1:1333787-1382187 GCF_001698545.2 Rhinopithecus bieti | reverse complement strand
AAAGTATAATAAAAAAAATAAATTAAATTAAATTAAAAAAAAAAAAAAAAACATTCATTCTGTAGATGGGGGCTAGATCCTGCAAATTCAAATGTGAATGACAAACATTTAGTATTTATCCAGAGGTCTCAAACCCTTCTTCTGCTGAAATGCATCATGTGTTTGTATGTGGAGGCGGTGAACATAAAACGAACACAGGTTTATAGCTCTGCATTAAAGCACTGACCTAAGACAACTTCAAGGTCTATGGACCCAAGAAGTAGAGCATTTATCCCAGAATTGTGAAGTGAGAAGACCGGTCAGGAAGGACATCCAACATGAAATAATACCTGAGTTAAGACCTGATAAGAAAGTAATAGGAAATAGTAAGGGATAGTAAGGGATAAAGAATGGTAGGTTTTGCCTGTCAAAAGGCATCCTCCCCTACCCCTACCACCCTCACCTTTTGTTTTTTTTTTTATTTTCCTCAGAGAGTTGGAGCCTATTTATGTTCAAAAAGATACAAGTGTAAGTCTACCAGGGGAAGGATGACAGTCTGAAGAAGGTCTTTTCCTACTTGCTTAGAGGAAGATACTTACAAAAAAACCTATCTTTTCTATGTGGAAAGATGTTTCTTGGAGCTGCTGCAGCTATCTTGTGACCAAGAGACAAGGGCCACAAGAGTTACGAAGCCAAAATTCATAGTACTTCTTGAGTTACTGCCTCAATGTTAACACTCACTTTCAAACACATCTGTAAGAAAAATGAAGCTCCATTTGTTTAAGTCACTGTTCAATGTGATTTTTGTTACTTGTGGCTGAAAATATTTCCAATCAAAAGAGGGGTTGAAGGCTATAGGGCACTGCAGGTAAAAGGCTAGAGCTAAAAAAGATAGTAGTATACTTCTGGATGAAAAAGAATTTTCAGAGTAATTGGAATGATCATAGACAATTGAGAGAGAGTGACAAGAAAAGAGACCTCAGATTGCCGAGCTTTCATTCTCACTAATTCAGCAAGCATTAAGGGAGCAAGTGTTTTCTGTTGGGTACTGTTCTGTGCACTGGGGAATAGCTGAAATAAAATAGATAACAATCCCTGTTTCCAGAGAGTTTGCATTCTAAGAGTTTAAGTAGTGCTGGGCTTGGTCTGTTTTTAAATAAAATGGTCAAGGAAGAACTCATTGAGAAGGTGAACATTGTACAATGAACTGAAGGTAATAGGAGAGCAGACCACGTGAATATCCATCAGTAAGAGCCTTCTACACAGAGGGCACGGCAACAGCAGAAACTCCAGACAGCTTGTCCCTGGGACTTTTAAGGAATGATGACAGCAGTGTGGCTGCAGAAGAGTAAGCCAGAGGGACAGTCCTAGAAGACAAACTCAAGAGAGGTAGTGGGTAGGGGCATTGTATAGGGCCCTGTTAGTCATTGAAAGGCTTTGGCTTTTTACTTCAAATGAACTGCAAATGTGTTGGAGGCTTTGCTCAGAGGAGCAGCAAGATGTATCATGTCTCACCAGATTGCAACTGTTAAGAACAGACATAGACAAATGGGGACAGAAGTAGAGAGACCAGTTGAGAAGCAATTGCAATTACGTAGGCAAGTGATCATAGTGACTTGGACAAGGCTGAGTTTGGTGAATTTGGCAAGAAGTGTTTGAAATATCTCATTCTTGATGATTGAATTGCCAGGTTTACTGATGGATTGAAAGTGAACTGTAAGAAAGAGAAGAGCCAAAACTAATTCCAAGGGACATGCACTAAACAACTGAAAAGACAGATTTGTAAATTATTAAGATGAGAAATACTGTGGATAATAAGAGTTTTGTTTTGGATCTGTCTTATTGAGGTATAATTGATATACCAAAATTTACATATATGTAGTGTATAATATCTTGATAAGCATGGACATATACATACATTCCAATACCATCTTGAAATGTTTAGATATTTAAGTGTAAATGTCAAATACATGGGTAAATATATCAGCCTGATATTTAGGAGAGAGTCTGGGGCTGGAGGTAGAAGTGTGAGTGATCTTCTAAGTATAAATGTTATTTAAATCCATGGACTGGAAGAAATCACTAGGAGAGTGAGTAATGTGTCTCATTGCAGTGCTAAGGGATCTCAGAGATGAAGGAAAGCAAGCAAAGGAGACTGAGAAGGAGCTACCTGGTGTAAAAGACAAGATTTATGGTAGACTGGATGTTGAGGGGCTATTAAGTGGATGGAACTTAATAGTAAGTTCGCATCACACCTTGAGTTAGTTAAGGGTAATATAAGATCTCACATCAATTAATTCTAACTTCAAATATGACAGAAATATTGAAGTATGATCATCAATGCTAGTTGCTTCAATCAGACTCGGTGAATCACTATTTTCTATTATTTGACAGAATGGAGAGAAAGGATCTACATTCTGGAAGTGAGAAAGAGTGGCAGCACTGTCAGGGATAGTGGATGTTCAGGTAATGGTAATTTTTTCTTTCTTTTCTTTTAAAGATATAACAGACATTCTGCAATGACAGAAGCTGCTTTTCCAGCCAGTTGACGAGCTAAGATTGCTCGGGAAGCATACCAGCAGGATAAAACGATGCAGGCGAGTCTTTATCATGTAGCCACGTATGTCAAGTAATGTGAGAAATTCCTCAGAAACAGAAGAGGAAAAAATGAGAGAGAGTTAAAAGTCTAAGCTTCGTGCATCATTAATGAACAACAAGGGAGAGAAACCCATCTCTCCCTGGCACGAAGAAATTATGGAGCAAGGAACTCTTATCATACCACTCTCTGTGCTTCATAAAATATGGGTAACTTTTGGCAACCAGTCAAAATGAAAGAGAAAATATGCAAAACACACACGTACTCTCGTGCACATACAGGGTGAGAGAGAGAAGAAACCAGAGCGTCAAGGTTGATTTACTGAGGATGAGAAGGTAAGCTATTATACATACATACATACATATAAAATTCTGGATGTAGGCAGCAAATGTCAAACACATTTTCTACACTGACTATCTTAGTTTGTACCTTCACATGCTACTTTTTCCTTCTAAAGAATGAAATTACCTTTTCCCAACTGTTTTTGTATTCAATATCCATGAATTTTGGCCCCAATAACATTCAAAAAAGGACTGTGTACTAAACTTTCCCTTGATTAAAAAAGTGCTTTTGTTTTTAAAAATAGAGAAATCAATTGTGTAAATATTTAAAGACTTCAAGATAATTTACAATTTTTAAATATTCCAAAGCACATTAAAAGCATCCAGGAATACATAAGACTTGACAAAATAATTATGTGTGCTTACAGTGAATCATTAAAGTAGGTCTCTTAAGGACTTCTTTTTTTTTTTTGTTGAGATGGAGTTTCACTCTTGTTGCCCAGGCTGGAGTGCAATGGCATGATCTTGGCTCACTGCAACCTCTGCCTCCTGGGTTCAAGCGATTCTCCTGCCTCAGCCTCCCTTAGTAGCTGGGATTAAAGGTGTGCACCACCACACCCAGCTAATTTTGTATTTTTAGTAGAGAAGGGGTCAGGCCATGTTGGTCAGGCTGGTCTCGAACTCCCAACCTCAGGTGATCCACCCGCCTGGGCCTCCCAAAGTGCTAGGATTACAGGTGTGAGCCACAGCGCCCGGCCTAGGTCTCTTCTTAAGGAATTCTATCCCAGCATACTTTCTTAGGCCTATGTAAGCAAAGAGCCCATAGAAGGTTATATTTGGAAGGGGCTATGGTGACACAAATAATTATGTTAAGCATAACATGAATAAAATAATTTTGCCTGTTAAAAATGATTTTATTTATGCTATTTCTTGTCATTGTTGCCGTGATGGTCTTAATGACACAATCTTATTTTACTTTTCCAAATTCTGTGTAAATTAAAGACATTTGGCCCAGGTTGTGAGTTCTTGTTAGGTGTGGAAGGAATGTGTTTCAGCTGTGATCTGTATTTCTACTGGGTTAATAAGTACTCTCAAAGAAACACTAGTTTTCATTGCTGGAATAAAACCTTAGAAATCATATCATCCAAACTTTTTTTGTTTTGTTTTGTTTAACTTAGGAGGAAACTATAGTTCAAAGAGGTTAAATGACTTGCCTAAAGGCAAACAGAATGTTTAGCAAAATCTAGAGTTTCACTTATTGAGAGTAAAGGCGATTTCTTCAGACGAGTCCTGCTTTGAGTGTGATTTCAATCTAGCTGTTTCTTCATGGTTTGCCAAGAAGCCAACCTGGTATCTTTTAACATCTTCTTCTCTAGTCATGACGCTAACCACTTAGGTTTGTCGAGAGCTTTATAGAATTTCCATTTGCAGAAACACTCTCTCATCTATTTTCTAACATGATCTCCTACATGAGTATGAAAGGAAGAAATTAGCCAGATCACAGCTAGGGAAATTAAAGCTCAAGTTTAGAGTTTTGTCCTAAACTTGTGACCTAGGGAAACTCAAGTTTAGAGTCTTGTTTTGCGTGGCCCAGGCAGTTTGGGATGGAGCTGGACTAAATCTAGATATATGGGTCTAAAAGAAGTAGGATTACCTGGGTCTGAAACCAGTCCCCAATTCGTGGTTGAAAGAACTCAGATACCGTAGACAATATTACTCTCCCATACCCTGGGGTTTAAGGTCTTCTGAATCTACTCAATTCCTTGCCAAGGTTACTGAACGGAAAAAAAAAAAAAAAAAAAAAGAGAAAACCCAGGTCTATGTTTATCTTTGTTATTTATTTGCATACGATGCCTGAGCTTCATCCAAATTATGCAAATAAAAGTTTATTTTTTCGCCCTAAAGCTTCCTTTCTTTAAAAGAGCTACTAAATAAGATGGTTTATTTCACATGATTGATTACAGGAATCCTGCTCATATATCCAAGAGTTGACATTTTAAATCACATCTTCTTTTCAATTGAAGGGAATGAAATGATTTTCATATCTTGGCATGATTGATTATTTGGAAGCTGAAGCCAAAAAAATCTATAAGAGTTCAATCTATAGCTCCCACCAACTGATAGCGTATTATCAAGCCTTATTAAAATCATGCATGACTTGCAACTGCAGCTTTATATCTGACAGTAAGCAAATATAATGGCCTTATTCCTTCAGATTGCACTTTTGTATTAATGTGGTGGTTGATACATCTATTTATGAAAGGATTATAGGTGATATAAATTTTACCTTTACGGATAAATGGTGATTCTTTTGTATTTAATCCCCAAAAGAGACTGGGGAAATCTAAATTAGTGATGGAGCTGAATGTTTATCAGCAGTGGGTCTATAATGAGTCTCAAATACAAAGCTGCTGGTCCCAGTAGGATACCTCTTCCTGATTTTTTAAGGGTCTCTTCTTTTAATCCAAACTCTGAGCAGTATCTCAGCTATAAAGATGAGTCATCAGGGCCTACAGTCTAAAATTTATACACTCCGCTGTAAGTCGACTTATTGAAGAAGAAGGTTTCATTCATCTAAAGTTACGCAGCAGAGTATAGAACATAGAGACCAGCCACTGTTCTGAAGGTTGGCACATTTATGGGAAAATCAATGCTTAAGTTATCATTTCCCCTGCTTTAATTATAATTCCAATTTTCTTTTGGATAGTGCAGATCAAATAAAATAGGCCGTGTCTCTTCATTGTAAACACTGCCCCATAAATCTGGGCTCTGCCTTGGCTGGACTCTACCACAGGCATTTAACCCAGCTTAATTTTGTTTGTCGTACTTGCAGTGTCAAATAACAAGTCTCCTGGTGACCTAGTAGTCATATGGATCCATCCATTAAGACAATAGCCAAACCACTGCAAAGGAAGCCAAAAATTCAAGCTAAGATTTTTTTAATGAACTGAATAAATAAATGTCTGTCCCTTTAAAAAATATTACTAACTAGACTGTAAACATCTTGAAGGAAGAATCTGTGATTCTTTCCTCTCTGAACTTCTTAAACCTAATAGAGATGGGCTATAAATTGTTATCCCACAAGCATTGTTCCAGGCACTAAAGATATAATGGTAGACAAAAATGATGTGTATAACCTGGGTATTCAGAAAGTTTACTATCAAAGGGATAGACACGATAACTAAAAAGATGTAGAATTAAGAGTGATAAATGCTATATTAAAGAAAATAAAGATTAACCCAGAAACATAAGCAAGGGCCCCTTTACAGAATGCTTCATAAATGCAAGGCAGATGAAGCAGTGTCCTGGTATATTAGGAAAAGGGCAGGGAGAAATATTTCAGGAAGAAGCAGTATATGGAAGATGGCGTGGTGAGCTGGTCCTACAACGTGGCTGATTTGATAGACATGGACCAGATGAGAAATGGCCCTAGAAGTCATAATAAAAATGTTCCCTTTATCCTGAGGTTAATGAGAAGCCATAAAAGTATTTTGAGCAGGAAAACTACAGGACTATTTTGTGTTTTAGAATGTAACATACATACAGCAAATGATTATGGAATGAACTAATGAAAGAATAAAATTATTACTCTATGTGTAGTAAGAGAGACTAACATTTTTCAGTACTTCTGATTTTCCAACTTTCCCCCATCAAAAGTTTTATCTTGTCCTCAAAGTGCTCTTAGGTACAAATGACTTAGATTGCACACATTTCAAAGATGAGGCTACTTAGACTCCTAGAAATTCAGTGCATTTCTTAAATCACAAATCTAGTTAGTTATGACTCTGTGTTTGATATAAATCATCCTATCCTCAGCTTCGCAAAACGATGTTGCATCTGAAAATTCCAGTAATCTGCTAAAATATCAAATTGGAGGAAACAACTGTAAAATTAAAATGCTTCAAACATTTTAAATTTTGTTCACTAATTATTTGATCACATTAAGGATGATTTTGTTGATCAAAGCATCCACAGAATTACTTGGATGCTTTAGTAAGAAGAGATAAGTTAATATTACATAGATGCTAAGTGGTTTGTGCAAAAGTTTTGCTGTTGCCATCGTTGCCTATTTTTTATGTTTTATTTTGTTTTGTTTGAGGGTGTGTGGTGGAAGGGATAAAAGAAAAAGCTTGAGTAGGATGTCTGGGCAAACAGTAGAGTCCAGTGAAAACAGCTCATGGGGAGGTACACCCACATCATGCCAGAAGTGACCAGGAGAAAATATGCTGTTGCGAATTTCTGGGAAACTTGGAGAGAGTTGTAAACTTCAACACAACATAAATTGGAGATTAAAGTCATCTTATGCACCTAGGTGGATAAAGTCTAAAGATTTTTGTTGTAATCTGGGCTAGAAATAGTCACAGTGAAATCATACCCAATATCTTTTCATTGGGATAATGGCTGCTCTTCCCTTGCAATCTTCTCTATAGCCTTTGCTGAATCTATCCCTTCCCTGGCAAGGACTCACGTATCTCTATTGCCAACATTGATTTCACTGCTGAGTACTAGGTTCAAATCTCCAAATGCCTGCTATACATTTCCACATGAATGCTTCCTACTTTCCTATTCAATAGCACCAACATAAGCTCTTTATTCTTTATTCTTTGTGCCTTTTAGTTGATGACAAAATCGACACCACACCAACTGGGAATTTTTGAACTACTTTTGTCTACACATCATCCAAACTACCACCACTCACATATAAGGAATCAGTTAAGTCAAATTGCTAAGTTTCCCAAATCTTTCTCTTCTATCCTCCCACCACTGTCCTAAGTTTGTACTCCATCCTTGAAAGGACTAGAGATGAACACATGAATTGTTTCTCTAATTCCTGAGGGCCTACTTCTTCAAAAGTTAAAGCCTTTTCCCTATTTTCTTTCTAAAGTAAGATTAAAATATGTCCACACGGAAACCTGTAAATAGCTTTTTATTTCAGCTTTATTTGTAATAACTCTAAAGTGAAGAAAACTCAAATGTATTTCTTTCAGTGGACTGACGGATAAACAGTCTCTGGTACATCTGCAAAATGGAACAGCACTCATCCCACCTAATATGTAGATCTCAAAGGCCTCATGCTAAGTGAAAAAAAAATCCTGAAAGGTTACATATTGTATAAGTCTACTTGTATAACACTTTCAAAATGACAAAACTTTAGGAGTAGAGAAGAGTTCAGTGGTTGCCAGGAGTTAAGGCTATGGAAGAGTGGAGAGTGCGACTATAAAGAAATAACAGCAGGAATTTTCTCTGTAATAGTGATGGAATAGTTATGTATCTTGATTGTGTTAGTGGTTAGACCAACTATACATGAAATAACATTTCATTGTATTATACACCAAAAATAAATTGCATGTAAAAATGAGTGAAACTTTATTTCACTTAACATAAAGTCCTACAAGTTCATCCATGTTGTCACAAGTGACAGGCTTTATTATGTTAAACGACAGTCACGCAGAAAGACATATACTGCATGATCTCACCTATATACGGAATCTAAAAAGGTTGAACTCATAGAAGTAGAGAGTAGAGTGATGATTACCAGGGGTGGGGGTTGGAGTAGAGCAGGGTTGAAAAGATACTAGTCAAAGGACACACAATTTTAGTTAGATAGGAAGAAAAAAATTCAAGAGATCTATTTTACAACACAGTGACTATATTTAATAGCAAGGTATTACATTTTGGAAATCATTAATACAGTAGATTTTAAGTTCTCACCACAAGAAATGTTAAGTGTGAAATAACACCTATGTTCAATTAGCTCAACTGATCCATTCTACAATGCGTACATATTTCAAAGCATCATGTTGTACTTGACAAATACATATAATTTTAATTTGTAAACTAAAAATTAAGTAATTAATTAAATGTTTAAAAAACCCAGTGAAACCTGAATAGTATCACATCAATGCTGATTTCCTCGATTTGGCATTGTACTATAGTTATATAAGATGTAAACTGGATGAAGGACGTTGAAACTATAAGTTTTGAAACTGCTTATCAAATATTAAATTGTTTTTATATAAAAAGTTTTTTAAAAGTTGATTATATTCTTTCTAATCTTTTCTCAACCTTTTATTGGCTTTTCTTTTTTTTTTAATTCTACTTTAAGTTCTAGGGTACATGTGCACAACGTGCAGGTTTGTTACATATGTATACATGTGCCATGTTGGTGTGCTGCACCCATCAACTCGTCCTTTACATTAGGTATATCTCCTAATGCTATCCCTCCCCCCTTCCCCCTCCCCACAATAGGCCCCAGTGTGTGATGTTCCCCTTCCTGTGTCCAAGTGATCTCATTGTTCAGTTCCCACCTATGAGTGAGAACACGCAGTGTTTGGTTTTCTGTTCTTGCGATAGTTTGCTGAGAATGATAGCTTCCAGCTGCATCCATGTCCCTACAAAGGACACGAACTCATCCTTTTTATGGCTGCATAGTATTCCATGGTATATATGTGCCACATTTCCTTAATCCAGTCTGTCATTGATGGACATTTGGGTTGATTCCAAGTCTTTGTTGTGAATAGTGCCACAAAAAACACACGTGTGCATGTGTCTTGACAGCAGCATGATTTATAATCCTTTGGGTATATCCCCAGTAATGGGATGGCTGGGTCAAATGGTATTTCTAGTTCTAGATCCTTGAGGAATTGCCACACTGTTTTCCACATGGTTGAACTAGTTTACAGTCCCACCAACAGTGTAAAAGTGTTGCTATTTCTCCACATCCTCTCCAGCACTTGTTTCCTGATTTTTAATGATTGNCCCCCACCCCACATCAGGCCCCAGTGTGTGTTGTTGCCCTTACTGTGTCCAAGTGATCTCATTGTTCAGTTCCCACCTATGAGTGAGAACACGCAGTGTTTGGTTTTCTGTTCTTGCGATAGTTTGCTGAGAATGATGGTTTCCAGCTGCATCCATGTCCCTACAAAGGACACGAACTCATCCTTTTTTATGGCTGCATAATATTCCATGGTATATATGTGCCACATTTTCTTAATCCAGTCTGTCATTGATGGACATTTGGGTTGATTCCAAGTCTTTGTTGTGAATAGTGCCACAAAAAACACACGTGTGCATGTGTCTTGACAGCAGCATGATTTATAATCCTTTGGGTATATCCCCAGTAATGGGATGGCTGGGTCAAATGGTATTTCTAGTTCTAGATCCTTGAGGAATTGCCACACTGTTTTCCACATGGTTGAACTAGTTTACAGTCCCACCAACAGTGTAAAAGTGTTGCTATTTCTCCACATCCTCTCCAGCACTTGTTTCCTGATTTTTAATGATTGCTATTCCAAGTGGTGTGAGAAGGTATCTTTCCTTTTACTTCAGGATAAAGTCCAAATGGGTGAGTTTGAGATTAAAGATCCCGGTTTCTCTCTCTGGCCTCACTTTTTCTTATAACTTCCCTATATTTTACATTCAAAATTTATTCCCTGAATAGGTCACGCACATCCCCTCATTTGTGAATTTTTACATGTGTTACTCCCAATTTGATGTGATATTTTACATTATATCTTCACAATAACTCTCTAATAGGTCTCAGTTTCCTCATCTTTATAGTTGAAATCACTGAAACTCAAGTTAAGTCATAGAGTTAGCAGAAAAAGAGATTCAAACCAGGCCAGTTTGACTCCTCTATACCATATTTGCTTATGTATACTGGTGTTTAGATTTCATATATGCAAGACTGACATGACCCATGCCTTATGCTCGTGACTTCTTGTATGGCTGTATTGCAAAAAGTACGTATTCAGTAAATGACTGAAATGCAAGTGACCTGAACTCCATGATGTAATGTTTTAGATATATACAAATCATCAGTTTGCCAATTGAGTTGAAAGGGCCCTGATAAGTGTAAATAAAGATTTAAAATAAAAATGCTTACTTAATGGAAACAAACCAGTGATCTGAAATAAGTGGGCAAGGGCCTGAGTACTTGTAGAGCTTTTCCAGGACATCAGGAAGTTTTGTCACTCACTGAGATGTGAGCCACACTGGAAATAATGGACTTTACACTGAAAACATGGAATGTCTTATTCAGTGCTTCCTGTGAAGGAAGCTTCGATTTTTACAATCAATGGCAAGAGGGAGAAGAAAAGGCTCAGCAAGAAGTCAAAGTGTGAAATCTGTTAAATGAGGAGGTCTAGGAAGCCCCATCATGTTTTTCTTTAAACAATTCATCAACATTTTGATGTTAAGACCTACTATATGTGTAGAAATCAGATGAATTAATGGCATTCCAATCTCAAATGTCCACTTATCTATTAATTGTTTGCAAAATTGCTGTGGCAGAGTGAACCTAAGCCACTCAACAAAGAACACACGCACAGATCTAGCACACATATATGCGCACACACACTCACACTCACGTACACAATGCTGCAAGTTTACAGGCTTCGTGGATAATTTGAACCCTCACTAAGACTCCAAGTACAGGATCCCTGGTACAGAAGTAAATGTCTTGTTTGAGGGTTAAAGAACTGGGGAGAACTGAGATGTAATCTTAAGCCAATCATTTTATTTATTGACTCTTTACTTTTAGATTGACAAACCAGAACACATAATAACTCCTCTACCTAAACTGAAGTGAAAAAAAAATCAGATATTATACATATGTGAAAACTCCACATATAGCTTATAAAAATAAATTTATATAACTATATATGAACTTACCCAGCTGTAAATTGTACATGACATCAAATATTAAAGGAATAATTGTGCCTGTTACACTCAGCAAATGTAATAGCCTTTGAAAATTAATGCACATTAAAAGAAATATGAGACCCAGAAGATAAAGATGATTTTCAGTTTCCCTGTTTTGTCTAAAGTCAATCTGGTCCTAATGTATAGGAATTCAGATAACATGATGTGGAGGTATTAGAGCTATTTCAAACATTTTGACATACCTTATGGGCACATAGCAGGAATTTAGACAGGGCCATATGGTTTGCATTGGCCAATAGGAGGTAAGAAAAATGATGTTTGTCACTCCCAGGTGGAAGCTTTATAGTTAAGAATATAATGTCCTGTGTTTTCTTCTTCTGCTATGCTGATACTGAATATGTTCCAAAGATACAGTCTAATGAGATGAAATGTCATCTGTTTAAATCCCTGAGTGATTATAGTAAGCAGACTCCTATTTCAACAATTTTGTACACAGAGTGTAAAAAATAAGTAAATTTACTGTGTTAAGACTGTGGTTTGGGGCTGGTATACTTTCACGCATAATCTCACCTATCCTGACCTACACAAATGATATCAACCACCATGCTCTGCCCAGCTTAAAGCCCTGCCCCCATAAGTAGATTATTTTCATGAAAGCTTGTAAAGCTCTTACATATGATAAGCTCACCAAGGAAAAGCATTGTGTTTTATAAATTGCATATAAGACTCCAAAGATGGCCACCGTGCATTCCTTTTCTTCTTGTGTAAGTATCTTGTACCTTATGTCAAATTATCCACCCCTTAAGCCTGAGCTGGTCTTAACAACTTTCTTTACTAGTGGAATGCAGTGAAAAATACATCCTTGGACTTTCAAGAGTAAGCCATAATAAGACCCAAAGCTTCTCCCTGTGTCTTGTGTAATCCTCTGTCAGACCATGATTGAAATGTCCAAGTCACCTAAACAAGCCACATGTAGGAGTTTTAGTTGACAACCCCGGTGATTTCCCAGCCCCAAACCAGCACCAATTGCCAGCCATGTGCATGAGCCATCTTGGATGCCAGCTGAGTCAAGCCTTCAATGACTGCAGTCCCAGCCAACATCTGACTACCATTACATGAGAGAGCCCAGTTTAGAACTGCCCAGATGATACCAAGACAACTATAGAACCTTGAGAGATAATCATAAATTGTTTCAATTCACTAGGTTTTAGGATTGTTTGTTATAAAGCAAAAGGTAACTTGAACACTGTGTGATATGTTTAATGTATATATAAAATGGAAATAAAAGTACATAACTTGCAACATTATTGTACAGATTAAATTGTGTGATGTAAGTAATATGCCTTGTATACTGTCTGTAGTATAACATACGCCCATCAAAATATTTCTGTTCATGAAAAGTAACTTTTAAAAACCCTTAAGCTTTAATGGATTAAAAGAATAAGTATTTTGCCCTTATTCTACTTGTCTATCGTGGTTGACTCTAGCCATTTAGAGACTCAGGATGATAGGCAAGTGATCATCTTGACCTTTTCTGGTTCCTGTGCAAAATGAAGAAGGGGGCTCTCAGGGATGCTACTCTGGCACTTGAACATGCTGGCCTGGAAGGAATACACATTACATCAGCAAACAATTCATTAGCCAGAATCACAAGGAGCAGCAAGTAAAATCTTTCTACTTGCTTTAGAAATAGGGAGAAACAGAAGCATTTGGCTAACAGCATGATAACATGCTGTGTGTTTATTTATTTGTTCTTCATACAAGTATTCTCTTCTTACATACTATAATGTGTCTATTCGTTTGGTTGTCTATCTCTTTCCACTAAAATGTAAGCTTCATGTAGAAAAAGATTTGTGTCTTTTGTATTCACCTCTGTATCCCAAGCACAGAGACAGCAGAGCATGCACATAGCAGTGACTAATTAAATATATGATGGAGGTATATGGGTTATCATCATGATCATCACCACATCTTCATAATAGTGACCATAAACTACATAATCAATGATAAACAGTAAATAATGGAGAGTGTGGCCCAGAGAATACTATCAGAAACATGAAAATTAAATATAAATATCTAAAAGGTTTTCACTTGAAAAGAAGATTTTGAGTAATTCTTTTGAACTCCAAAACATAACTAGTACTAATTAATAGATGTACATGGCTCACCTATGAAGTATACATGTTTTTAGAAAGAGGAAGAAAAAATAAAGTATATATGTTTTGGTGTCAGACAAACCCAAGTTTTAATCATCACTGTCCGATTTTCTAGTTTTGTGATTTTGGTTATTAAACCAAAAATATTAAACCAACCAGCACATCTTACACATCCCCCACTCTTCATTTTCTCATGATTGCTTGAAAGAGCAAATCCTCATGTATTTGGAATTGCCACTTTACCTCCCATTGCTCAGATTCTGTGTTCTCTTCCAGGTCTTCCTGCTATCTCCTGCTACAGGGAAAAATATTCTAGCCCTATTTTCTCAGTGGTCCAAAATTATTTCAGCAAATAATATTAGTTAGATACTGGTATCTTTTTCCTGGTAATTAGTACTTCCTGCTTTCTTCCATCATGATCCCCACTTCTTAGCAATACCTGACAGCTGGATAAAGAAGTGGTTTCATATAAGACAATAGTCTCTGAAAGGCAGGAGCTGAGTGGAAGCAGGTTATTACAAATCAGAAAAGGGAGAGTATCAAATCAACAGGTCATTCCTTTGTAACCAGTCCTCTAATACGTGAAATTAAAAGAATAAGGAATGTGTTGCCACTAATATGCTATGCCTTCCCCACACACAGAGCCACCTTTGGTTTACTCAAGAGTAGAAAAGATCACTGAGCTTCATACAGCAGACAGGTTTAAAACACTGTATCCAAAAATAAAAAATGTGTAATTTTACACACTTTTTAAATTTTAATTTTATAATTATCTGGGAGGTAGGGAGGAGATGGTGTGCTAGAGGTTAACTTTGCTTTTCAGAAGGTAAGCAAAATTTGGAAACAGTTACAATGAATCTTTGATTTGATTAATCAGACTCCAGCAATATCACCCCTCAATTATCCTGGTTCTGTTTGTTATCAACAATTTTAAGAGGCAGAGGCAATAAACGGTAGCTAAAATATGTGATTCCAAGGACATTTTCTCTAACTCAAAAGCAAGGTGCTGGTCTCAGGATATTTCTAGTGTACTTAATATTGGTTACCTTTTCCTGTTTTATTCTTTTAGCCAAAAAATAAGAAAATACTTCAGGAATGGCTGAATCCAACTATATAACTGAGGTCATCACAACTTAGTTTTGTTTGTTTGTTTTTTTCCTGTCTTTTGTGGGGTGCATTCTCTGCTGTGGTTTATTCTGTATAGCGAAAACACAAGCAAATTTTCCTCTTATAGTGACAAAGATGGCCTTTGGCAGTCTCAGGTCTACCTGGGCCTGAGTGCTCAGTGTCTCAAGGAGAGGAAGTGACTCCTTGTGGATGGTTTCAGGTTTTTGATTGAACTGAGTTTGCCCATCCCTGAACCAGTCATTTTAATCAGAGTTTTTCAGTATTTTGATTGGTCAGGCCTGCGTCATGTTCTCACCCCAAAGGCTAGGTATTGACTTCAATCCACCTGAAACTCATGAGTTAAAAATTGAGGACTTTCTATGCTGTACAAAGATATTTTCATTACATTATCTTATGTGATTATATAATAACCCTATGAGAAAAGGTGGACAAAAGTTAGGAGTGGTAGCTTGGAAAACTAGAAAGTCTTAGAGGCTAACAGGCATCAGCATATTTATGACTCTTCTGAATCTTTTACTTCTGTGCCTTCTATTAAAGCTATGTAACTTATTATAACCTCAATTACATATCTGTAAACTGAACATGAAATGCATGATTGTCACAGGCACTAAGCTAGATATAGAAAGAAAAATAGGGCATTGTATATTGCTGTAATAATTCTGTGTAATAAACAAACTCCAATTTCTGTGGCTTACAACAAGTTTATTTCTTAACCCAATGGGTTGGCTGTGATTCTGCTCTGATAGAATGGACTTGGCTCTTGGCTATATGTCTGTTCACATCTGCTCAACATGTTTTCTCATTCTGTGGTGAATAAGCTACCCAGGGTATGTTCTTATGGCAGATGGCAGAAGCACAGGAGGATAAGGCAAACCACATTAACACACTTAGTGGCCTTACTCACATTGTATCTGCTGACATCCCATAGGCCAAATGAAGTCACATGACCAAGCCCATTTCTGGGTTAGGAAAGACGCTCTGCCTACTCTGGTGACAGACGTGGAAGTCCCTTGGAAAGGGTGTGAATGTATAATTTCACCATAGAGAAGGGATGATGAATGCAGAACAATAGCCCAATTTACCATAAAACCATAGTTGACTACACAATTATAAGATTTATCATTTGGAAAACCTCTTTAGGATTTAGGGTAGGGAATTTATAATTAGAGAAAGTGTCTGATAACTGGCATAACCCTTTCATTGCCAACTGGACTCTCTCTCTGTTGCGATTACCAGGCTTCCAGCAGTATCTTGGCTACTGGCTTCTGATTCTTGACTCGACTAGTACCTTACTTCCAGTATTTATCTCCTGGCTGTATAGCACATATCTCCTGAACCTAGATCCTCTACTATCTCTGTTTCTTTAGCTCTCAGTAAAGTCAAGTAATTGTCTCTGTAATCACTTCTGCAGCCCAACGCAATACCTGTCACATAGGAGGTGGTCAATTAATAAACATTGACTCAATAAATGGAGAATGGCTACTATGGCAAAGACAACTTGTGACCTACCCAAAATCTCCTCTTCCATCCCTCATGATGAATAGTAAACAAACAAATTGAGGTGGGGGTGGAGGAGGGTTGGAGAAGAGCAATAAAGAGTTAAAATTAAAATTACATTTTCTATGCTCACATGTGGCTAAAAATGGTCAATGAAATGTAAGTGGATAGTCTTAGGAAGGGCTTCTAAATTATTGTTTTAAAGGGTCAATCCCCTTTGCTCTTTCTCTTCTTCCTTTCTGGAATACGGACTTGATGGTTGGAGTTCTAGCAGTCATTTTTAAGTTTGAACACACCCTAAAGATGGTAGTCAAGAGCTCAAGAGCTGGAAAAAGTCTAGGTCTCTGATGACTTATGATTCTGGGAGTGTTAATATCTGAACTTCTTTTGTGTGAGATGAAAATGAACTCTTGGGCCAGTGCAGTGGCTTGCACCCATAATCCCAGAATTTTGGGAATCTGAGACAGGAGGATTGCCTAAGCCCATGAGTTTTAGACCAGCCTGAACAACGTAGGAAGACTTGTTTATAAAACAAAACAAACCCAAAAAACTCTTAATTTGTTTAAGCTACTGTTTGTGAGACAATGTTTATCGTATAGCCGGAAACAGTAGTGTCATAGGTTCCTTATAGATGTTAATTGGATCTCATTTTGAAAGTAAAGATATAACTGGATTCTTATTGTAAGAACAGCAGAAACAAAAACAGAGTCATATTGAGGGAAGATAACTTGCTTGTCCATAGAGAACAAGAAGTTTTGATACTCAAGGTCACATCAGTACTTAAAAAAAAATTCTTTCTCTCCCATGATTTGTGGTGTGGTCCCCATAGGCAAGGTACTGGACTGAAAACTTTATAGACATTGTCTCAGTTAAATCTCAAAAAAGTTCCTTCAGACACTTGGCAGCATTTCTGTATTATTCAATACAATATTCACTACAAAACAAAGGCAACTAATTCATTTCCTAAAGGCCATTCAGCCAGATCCAAACATGACTTGTTTTATTGCTAAATCCTATTGATCATTTTTAACCCTATGTGCTGTTATATATTTTAAAATGAATTAGTATTGTTTGAAAAGTGAACAAACTAAAAATAAGGTATTAATGAAAATCTATGGTGGAGAGCATATTCCTTGAATAAGAGTGATTGGTCACCAAGGAAAATGGGTATAGTTTAAATCCCATGCACATGAGGCGTCAAGCCAAATTAGACATTGATCATATCCTATTCACTGCAAACATACAGAAAATAGGTTACATTGGTTTCTTGCCAATTCTTCACCTTTTCTTCACTTTTTAGAAGGACCTAATATACAATTAGTTATTTTCGTTTTGAGTCAATAGGAATTTTTCTAAGATTTAAGACCATTAAAGAAAGAAGGAAGGATGGTAGGGAAGGAAGAAGGGAAGGGAAGGGAAGGGAAGGGAAGGGAAGGGAAGGGAAGGGAAAGGAAGGGAAGAGGAAGGGAAGGGAAGGCCAGGGAAAGGAGGAAGAAGGAAGGAAGGAAGGAAGGAAGAAGGAAGGAAGGGAGGGAGGAGGGAGGGAGGAGGGAGGGAGGGAGGGAGGGAGGAAGGAAGAAGGGAGAGAAAAAAGAAGAAGAGTGAGAAAGAGGGAAAGAAGAAGAAAGAGAAAGAAGGAAGGAGAAGGAAAGAAGGAGGAAGGAAGGAAGGAAAGAAAGAAAGAAAGAAGGAAGGAAGGAAGGAAAGGAGGGAGAAAGAGAGAAAGAAAAGAAAGAAAAAGAAAGAGAGAAAGAAAGAAAGAAAGAAAGAAAGAAAGAGGAAAGAAAGAAAGAAAGAAAAGAAAGAAAAAGAAAGAAAAGAAAAGAAAAGAAAAGAGAAGAGGAAACACAGGAGAAAGAGAAAGGAAAGGACAGAGAGAGGAAGGGAGGAAGCCATATTCTCCTCATCTCCAAAGGTGCATTAGCAACATCTCTGACCCACTTTAAGACAGAGCATGAGCAACATGTATTGAGTTGCACATTGTCTTTGAATATATAATGTACACATTTCCAAGTAAACTGTGATGGGGGTAGAAAGAATTGTTACCACCTCACAAAGTTCAGAAGTGCATTGTGTGATTAATCAATAAATGCTTGTTCACTTTCTTTTATGTGTAAATATTATCCTGGGTGGTGAAAGGCAGGGAAGATGAAG
The DNA here is from genome assembly GCF_001698545.2 of Rhinopithecus bieti. Classification (NCBI taxonomy): domain Eukaryota; kingdom Metazoa; phylum Chordata; class Mammalia; order Primates; family Cercopithecidae; genus Rhinopithecus; species Rhinopithecus bieti. Next base: position 1,363,732 of record NW_016805506.1, on the reverse strand, counting down.
GTATATGAGATACAGATGATTTCCTCAAAGCTTGCACAGTCTACGAAGGAACAAAATACCTGGATACAAATAACCAAAATAACTACTGTTGTGCATCTCTCTACAGGAAATCAATTAGCAAATATTTCTCGAATGTTGACTATGTGCCAGGCACTGTCCTAAATGCTTAGAGTATGCCAGTGAACAAAAAAGGCGAAAAATTATTGTCCTAGTGATGTTTATATTTTAGAAAATGACATTGGACTATGAGTTTCTAAGGAGAAAGCATGTAGCAGAATCATTCCATTTACTCCTCAAAATGCCCTCTCTCTTGCAATCAGTTACCAGCATGTGACTAGTCCAGGCCAAAGAAATGTGAGCAAAAATAATATGTGTCACTTCTTAGTTGAAGCAGTAAAGAATTAAGGCATGAATGTATTATTTTTTATTCTCCTTCTAGCTCAACAAAGCTAGAAAAGCACAGTTTAGGTACAAACACATTCAAACCAAATACAGCATGTTCTCACTTATAAGCGGGAGCTAAATGATGAGAACACATGGGCACATAGAAGGGAACACCACATGCTGAGGTCTATTGGAGAGAGAAGGGTTGGGAAGAGGGAAAGGATCAGGTAAAGTTAAAGTTTAAGACTTAATTTGAGTCTCTGGGGGACTACATGGAGCAGAGGCCGACATCATTCCATATGGAGCTGAATATGTAACATGAGAAAGAAGAAGCTTCTTTGTTACGATAAACCACTGAGAATTTTTGGCCTCTTTGCTACCACAGTATAACACAGCCTACGCTGATTGACAAATAAATACATTTCTTATCAGTTTGGTAGCTACCACTCTTAGAAGGTGGGTTGTCTACAGAAGACACTCAAAAATAACTGAGATAAATATAATTGCCCAGTACAAAGTTTTATGAAGGTCCAAAGGAAGGGAAAAGCACTTCTGATTTGCAGTCTCAGTAAGGACTTCATGAGAACGATGGAATTTAAGCAGGGGGAAAGTATGACATTATGATGAGTACTATAGTCGTTGGCCTTAAACTGACCTGGGTTTGATTCCCAGATCTATTGCCCACCTTGGAAAAGCACTTAGTTTCTCTGAGCCTCAGTTTCTTCATCTTTATTTTAGGAATAATGCCTCCTACTTCAAAGTACGTAGTGAGGATTAAAAGTGTTTATACAATGCTAATCATGGTAAGAATACATATACATTTGAAGGCATATGTAGGCAGTGATGATGGTAGGTGTTTACACATAAGAGTAGGAAAGTGCCAGGCTTGGAAGGATATACCTGTAGATGCAACCACTTGGGAGGCTAGGGTGGGAAGATCTCTTAAGCCTGAGAGGTCAAAAGGTGCAGTGAGCCGTAATCACGCCACTGCACTCCAGCCTGGGTGACAGAGGGAGACTCTGTGTTGAAAACAAAAGTGGGGGGTGGGGTAGGAAAGCTTAGTGCTTACCTGGAAAACAGGTATACTCATTTTAACTACATCATGTAGCCTAAAACTCAATAATTACACTTAGCATTTATACAGTTTTATATAGTTCCAAAGCACCTCAGCATGCATTCATCTCCTCTTCAGATGAACTCTCTAGAGAATTCTTTATGACTGCTAGCATTTAACAGATGTACATACTGAGGTTGAGAAACATGCAAATAATCACACAAGGAAATTAATGGCAGTGCTGAGGCTCAACCCTCTATTTGCTGATAAAACACTTGGTGTTTTTTTTTTTCTCCCTAAGTACTTTACATGAGAAGCTCAGTACAAACCACAGAAACTTTTTGCCAGGCACTCCTACTGTTTCATTGGTCAAGATTCACTTATGCAATATTGCCCATCTCTGTTGCGCCTCTGAAAGGTTCTCTCTCAGCCAACATGACCCTCAAATTTCAGAAAGCCTACTAAGTGAACTTAGAAAAAGAAACAAATGTCTGTGACCTTGTTCTCTTTCTTGCAATTGCTTTTCTTTGTAATTCTTATATACATTTTCCCAAATCAGTCTGTGACCTGGAAGTAAGGGCAGCTGTTTAAGCAGGTTGCTTAGATAACAGCAATGGCGAGGTGGACAGCTTACTGCCATTGTGAGGTGGAATCCTAACCACAACACTTCATCCCAGATCCCAGTGACTTGAAACTCCGAAATACCAATAAACACATAATTACAGTGACTCTTTCATAAGTCTGGGTTATGCTAACAGGTCACATATCAGTTTGTAAGCAACTGCACTTGTTGACTGTTCTTATACAAAAGAAACAACTTGTACCGATGTGAGCTGGAGGTTCAGAAGATCTCTTTGATTCTCTCAATTAGAGCAATTTAAGATTCACCTGCCAGGTTATTACAGTTTCAGGAGTGCTGAGAAGTCTTCCTGAGGTGGATTTTGTGGACAAACCAGGACCAAATAAATATGATTTTTGTAAATAAGAAAAGTGTCAGAGGTGACATCCAAAGCAGGCATCAAATATTGAGTCTGAACTTGCATAGTTTTATCCGACTTTAGAATTGGAAGGCACTTCATTTCCATTTCTCTCTTCCTGCTCCTGTGACACAATTTGCTTATTCAAAATTAATAACCTTGCCACCTTTAGTAGGTCCTTTCTCTTTTCTGAGAATTCCTTCCACTTCTCATATGGCTGAATATCTGGCTCAGAGACATAATTGTCTGGCCAATGGCCTATCAGTCTATCTCTTCCAATAATTTCAAATAAGATATGAGAGACTTGGACACTGGGGAACTGAGTCATATTTGTAGTAAATCACCTATTTAAGGGATAGTGAATAATTATTTTTACACTGGAACTGCCTTATTCCTCAGATGTGGCTGTTGACCTTTTCCTTGGATTGTGAAACACTATTATCCTTCCAAATGTTTTCTTCATTTATATAAAATAGTTTGATACAGCTTTTCCTTTTTTCAACCACAGCAGTTTTAAACCACCACCAACTCCAGCGACACAGGATAAAAGCTTCTGTCCCTTCTCAGTGACCTTCCCTCCCCTTCTCAAATTGCCTATGAAATGAAACCAAATATAAAGCCTAATTATTTCACTTCTAAAATCCATTCTCCATTCCACACATTCCTATAGCTCGTATCTTTGTGTAAACTTTGATTCCTCTTTACTAGTTTTCTCATCTTGCCTCCTTCTAATTAATTCTCTGCCATTAAAGAGGAATCTTTTTTGTTTTTTTTTTTTTTGAGACAGAGTTTTGCTCTTGTTGCCATTGTAGTGCAATGGCACAATCTTAGCTCACCGCAACCTCTGCCTCCCGGGTTCAAGCTAGTCACCTGCCTTAGCCTCCCTAGTAGCTGGGATTACAGTCATGCGCCACCATGCCCAGCTAATTTTGTATTTTTGGTAGAGACAGGGTTTCTCCATGTTGGTCAGGCTGGTCTCGAACTCCTGACGTCAGGTGATCCACCCGCCTTGGCATCCCAAAGTGCTGGGATCACAGGCATTAGCCACCGTGCCAGGCTGGAATAAATTTTTATAGAAGGAAAACCTAAGCTAGCATAATCAAGCCTCCCATTTGGCCAGCACCTTTACATTCTCTACCTATTTAATACATGCTAAGAATTACAGGCTGTTTTGTGTTTTTCTACATACTCATGTTTTCAGGTGAAAAGAACTAAGAGTCAGAGATACTAGGAAACCTTTTCATGATCACAAAGTTGGCAAATGCTGAAGCCAAGCTTCAGAACCAGGCAGGCAGACTCAAGGGCACATGCTGTCAATCATTATGCTAATTTGTCCCCCAGTTAGATGTAAGCTTAAGCATATTTCACAGGCTTACACATCTAGAGAGGACAGATATAGGATATGAATCCAGGATATGGCCCATTCCCATTATATGATATTCTGTTAGTTACCCTCTTATAATTCCCTTGCTTAAAAATTCCTTTGGTAACATGTATCCTTTTACTGACCAAGACCTTTTATGTACAATTTAGCTCTAACTAAACTTCTAAACTTTATGTCACAACATCTTCATCATTTTGCCCTGTATACATTCATCCCATCTAAACATTTTCTTTTGTGATTTCCCTCCTTCACGTTTCAGGCCAGTAAACTCCTACTCATCACAGACCGGGTTGAATATTTGCAAATAGCATGCAAGTGATCCATGAAACTCAAGTTATTTGCCTATTATTAGGCTAAATTTCTCATGGCTACTCCAAAAACATCTAGTAAAAGGAGCTGTGTGATGGTGTAGGAGTCGTAAGGGAAGGATATGAACAATGTAAATTATTATTAACTCTCGGGGATTCAGAAGGAACTCACGTAAATGAGGATCCTGAGTCTTAACTTTAGATTTTGTCTCTGACATCATTCTTAAGCCTCTCTAAGTTTGGAAATGGTTTCTGTTCTTCTTAATTATATCAAAGTAACTGAAATTCCATTGATTATATAGTAAAATCTCATTAAATATTTTCCTCTGTAAACTATATTGGTTGATTTTTATTTTTATGTATTTGTTTGTTTTAGGCAATACCATACTTTAAGAATATCCATATACCTCATTCTTCATCTGGGCTTAAGCTGGCTGAGTCTGTATAATGTTAAGGACAATGATGGAGTACCCTAACATTTGAGACAGCTTCTTCCAAAATTAAGCCCTGCCATTTATTAGAATTTCTCAGAAAAAAATAAATTGTGCTTTGGGATCAAGAGTTGCTTCTAATTGGTGGTTATATGTGATTTCCTAAGAAGGAAAAGTAAAATAACGAGTAAGGGAGACCAGAGAATAGGAATAAGAATGAGAAGTGGGAAGGGCAAAAAGAAGAGAGAAGGAACAAAGGAGTGGGAAAAGAAAGGGAAAGATTTGGGAGTATGGAGCAAATACATTGCAGGAAGGAGGACTGCATTGAATTAATCTTTACTACATGCCAGTCGCTGTACATGTTTCACATATATTTGGTCCGTTAATTCTTACAATGGCACTGTCAGGTAGGTGTTTTCATCCTCATTTTACCTTTGGGAAAATTGATACTTGGGAATTTTGAGGAACATCCCACAGGAGCCGTAGCTGGGGTTGACTCCAGTATTATTCTGTGTTCTTAATCATTCTGATACATCAATCACCTCTCTTTGGTGTTAGCCCTGCTTTTGGGTCACATTGGACATAATAGTCTTCATCTTCCCCATGGCAAACCTACAGATATTTATAGGAAGTGCTCATATTTCTCTTGAGTTCTTTCTTCCCCAGTTTAGTATCTCTTTTTTCTCCAGTAAATTCTCAATTCTTCTACTGAACTTTTATCTCAATCTCTTCCATCTATTTTTTCTCTCCCCACAGTTTTTATTGTAACTATTGAAACCCTCAATGTGCTACTCACAGCTTCTTCTATAAACACTGCCAAAGTTTTTTTTTAATCTCAGAAAAGATAGAGTATAATCAACTATTTATTTCCCACTTTTCATTTACTTGAAAACAAGATAGAGCAAAAGACCATGGCTGCAGGAATTCTAGTTAGAGAGACAATATAGCTTTAATGACAGTGATTTGGGTTCTCACCCTGTCTATGCCATTTACTACTTGTGTAATCTTGGTTAGGTTATTTACCATTTCTAGTACTTAGTTTGCCTTTCTATAAAGTCAGGTATTAATACCTATAAACAAGGGGTTGAGAAGATTAATCAAGATAGCACTTGTCAAGCATAAGGCACATTGTAAGGTCTAAGTCAAGTGATTTTCATTACTTTTATTAGCCCAGTGTCCCCACATTCTCATTCAGAGAGCATCAAACTACGCTCATTAGCAAAGCATAACCTTCTATCTTCATTCCATGTCATGAGATGACTTGTGATATCCCTGGTTTATAGATCATGTAATGTATAAACCAGATAAACTTGATGAATATTTCCTGTGACTTAACTTTACATGTGAATAAACAGTATCCAAGGACAAGAAAAGACTTTCCCCCAGGACAATGTAGGTTCCTAAAGGCAGAACTACAAGCAGAACCCATGATTTTTGAGAACCAATCCAATATAGTCACATATAAATCTTACTGATTAGCAAGATTCAAATTTAGATGATAGGATTATGATGACTAATGGGTTGCCAATCCATGTACTTTACCTACTTAAATTTTGTTGTTGTTGTTGTTGTTGTTGTTGTTGTTGTTGTTGTTGAGACGGAGCTTCGCTCTTGTTGCCCAGGCTGGAGGGCAGAGGCCTGATCTCGGATCACTGCAAACTCCGCCTTCCGGTTTCAAGCGATTCTCCTGCCTCAGCCTCCTGAGCAGCTGGGATTACAGGCGCCTGCCATCACACCCAGTTAATTTTTATGTTTTTAGTAGAGACAGGGTTTCACCATGTTAGCCAGGCTGGTCTCAAACTCCTGACCTCGTAATCCACGCACCTCGGCCTCCCAAAGTGTGTACCAGGCATAAGAGAGGACAATGAGAAAATATATTTCATTATAGAGGAATTTGAAGCACTCCTCACCAAATCCACTAAGATTACCTTCTTACCAGGTTTAGCCATGCTCATGACCGGCTCAGCCCCTGGTGACAGAATCAAATGACTTGGATCCAAGCTTGGTTCTACTATATGTGAAGTGACCTCAAGAAAGTCATTTAACAACTTCTAGATTTGTTTTTTATCAATGACTTAGTGAATAAATCAAAGTACTGTTCAGATAATTAACTGATACAGTCAATTTTTTAGTTTAATTTTTCTGGTTATAATTTTACTTTTTTTCACATGCTTACTGAAATAAATATGTATGCAACTAAGCGCCTAAATCTAAAGTATAAAGGTAAATGAACCCAGATCAAGATATAGAACAGTTTCATAATCCCAAAAGATTCTCCCAATGTTACAGATTTAGCAAATAAAAATGAGACACCCAGTTACAGTTGAATATCATATGAAAAACCATGTGTTAATATATGTTCAATGCAATATTTGTGACTCCCTGCCATGTCTTTTCTTAGCAAATTTCATGCCTCTTTCCTCTTAGTAACCACTATTCTTATTTCTATCAACCAGATTCCCTTTGGATAATCTTGAACTTCATATAAAAGGAATTGTATAGTATATATTTTTTATGTCCAGCTTCTTTTGCTCAACACAATGTTTTTGAAATTCATCCATGTTGCTATGTCATAATTTGCTCCGGAATATACTACAGATTGTTTATGTATTCTCTTATTGATGGATTCATTTTATTATCAGGTTAGGGATATTACAAATACTGCTGCTATAGCTATCCTTGTACATGGTGTGTGTGTGTGTGTGTGTGTGTGTGTGTGTGTGTATGTGTGTGTTTATGACATTTGGGTTGGTTTGAGGGGTTATATACCTAGGAGTGAAACTGTTAGATCACCAATCAAATCTAGTTTCAGAATGTACTGGCAAAGTAGATAAAACTATTTACACTTCCACTGGCAATACATGAGAGTCCGAGGGGTTCTACATTCTCACTAACAAATGATAATGTCAGTCTTTTCAATTGTTGTCATTCTAGTGATTGTGCAGTGGCATCTCACTTAGGTTTAAATTTGCAGTTCCCTGGTGTATAACAAGTATGAGAGATAAATATCTATCAACCATTAAGATATCCTATTTTGTGAAGTGCCTATTCAAATACTTTGCCCATTTTTATTTGGGTTGTTTTCATATTTTTTTCAGGTTTTGTTGCTGTTTATAACAGAAAGTAAGTCCAGTACCAGCTACTCCATCATGGCCAATTTAATTGTTTTGAAACAGATTTATGAATTGGAAAGTACTGTAAAATGTCATTATTTATATGATTAATAGTATTATCTTTAAACTTTTATTAGAATATTACAGTCAGAGAAGAGACTTTTCTCATTTTTGCTATCCTGCCCAAAGTGTCACTGTGCCTTGCAAAATTGTATACCAATGAGAACATTTATTTGTGTATACTGGCTGCCTTTGAAATAAGAGATTCTCGTTCCACACACACTTTATTTCTATCATAACAGTGTGTACTTCCTTTCTAATGAAACAATATGTGAAGACAATTAAAGTCATTCATGATATATTTATTCAACAAACTTTATAGCATAAAAGGCCAGCAGAGGTGCAAGTCCCAGGGGAGACTGTAAAACTATAGCAATAGCATTAATGTTGGAGTCAAAAGATCCGGTTTGAAGAATCAGCTCTGTCATTTTCTGATTACATAGCCTTGCATCACTTATTCAGCACTGGCACTCCTTAACTTCTTTCTTTTCAAGTTGTACGGGTAATAGTCCACACACTCCCTACCTCAAAGAACAATGACTACATTCAACAGAATTTATTTGCAATATTAAGTTCTAAGGGAAAAATAACCCAACCATTTATTGCATGCTTACTAAATATTAGGTTTTGCTAAGGCACTGTTATTTCATAAGGCAACCTGTTTAATATTTATAATAATCTTGTGACATAGGTATTATTATTCCTATTTTACATATCAGGAGACAATGCTACAAGGGGCCAGGTAGCCTGCCTAAAATCACACACCTGGGTTGCAAACACAAGCCTATTTAAATCTGAAGGCAGCTTGTGCAGGCATTATTACCACATTTGCAGCACAATTGCTAAGTCACTGTATGAGTGTAGCCAAGTCTCATAACTGAATAGGGCAGACACAATAATTCAGTCCTTCCTAACATCCTAAAATGTGTGTGTGTATGAAACAGAAAAAAAGTAGGTGTTACAGCACTTGAACTTTAATTTTCAAACTCTATTCCCATTTCAGACATTTGTTATTAAGGATTTCTTACGCTTTTGGAGGAACGAAAGGAAAGAAGTGTGGAGGTGGAAGAACTCTTGTTCTACTCTGGGGGTAACTAAATGAAATTAAACATAAGAGATAGTCTTTTCCTCTGGGATCACCAATCATGTTCAAGGAATAGGCCTGTCCTAGAACCAATTGCATCCTTCATTTCAATAAATCACCCATTGGGATCAGCAGAGTATAGATTACAAAGTTATCCAGCAAGGCTATCAGTGATGCCTTCCTTGTCTTTATACAGTGTATCTGCTGTATTCCTAATTGATACATTCAGGATCCATAGGACTGTGCAGTATGGTCATGCTGCGATTTATGCAGAAAGAGAAAACACGCTGACTGAATCAAAAATGAGCTGTTTATAGATCTTGTCTTCCTGGTGCTGGCATATACCTGAAAGAGGTAGAAATAGTAGAAATGAACAGTATGCTGGAACCCAAGAAATTACACCTTCTGGTTTGGCAGGAACTGTTGCTTATCCATAAAAACATAAGAAGCTTTGGGAATGGCGATGATGTTAGTTAATACAAATTTCAACTTTAAGTAACTCTAAAATTTACAAAATGCATTCACGCATACCATCTTAATTGTCTAAAGAACTCAGTGCGGTGTTTTCATTGGTCCCCTTCTTTGGGTGAGGCTACTGTGGATCAAAGAGGTTACATTGTCACACAGCTAGCTAATGAGAGACAGAGCTCGGGCTTCTTGGTTCCTGGGTAAGTTTATTTCCCATTGTGTTGAGTTGTTTTTAGGGAACCAGGGACAGAGGCATCCTGAATCAAAAACAGGAGTCTGCAAGAAGCGAAAAAATGATGGGATGAGGGCAGGCTACTGTAACCCACCAGAGAATCAGAAGAATGTCTTAATTAAAGGTTTGAAGCAGAGAGTAAGACAAGAGCATTGTATTCCAGAACAACACAAATTGGAGTGAGAAATCAAATGGCATCGTGCAGGATGAAGCAACAGACTGAATCCAGGATATCCCTGCTCTGCTACAGACTCTACCACTTAATTAATAGCTACATGATTATGAGTAGGTCACTCAATGCCATTGAACATCTCTTTCTTCATGTGCAAACTGGGGGTTGTATTATTTGCTTTGATTTTCTTACAATTCTGCTGAGAGTTAAGACAAGATGTAAAATGTTGTACAAGGTATAATGACCCGTACAAATAAACGACTTTTCTACAAGTGCTACCATTTCTGCTATTATAGCCACTACTGATCTATTTTTGAAATTATCAAAGAATACACTAGCAAAATTACAAGATATAATAGTAAAACATTGTGGCCAGTAAATTTAGCAGAGGATCTTTTCCAAAGTAAGTACTCAATAAGTGGTTGTTTAAATTTAAATAATTAGTTCTGCTTTTTTTTTTTTTTCATATTCTCTATTTCTAGACTTTTCCTGACTTACAGGTATCTCTTCTTTTCAGAAAGAAGCATTAATTTTTTAATGTTTTTAAACTCCTCTTCAGTGGACTGGCCTTGTTGATTATTTTTGTTGTCTGATCTAACATCTTCATTGCCAGCTTTCCAACTAGCAGCTATCATTTTAGGATTGTGTTTGTACACTGGCTAAGATCCCCCAAAGTTCAGCAGGACCTGTTTCCCTGTTCACCTGCATCAAGCTTTGGAATCTGACAGCCTGAGGACATTTGTCTTAGAGATAATGATATAGGGGTCATATTCTTTCTTTGGCTCTTGCCAACTGGAGCTAAGCATAAATAACATCTTTTTAGGTGAAATGTGTACTGTCCATTCACCAAAGTACCCACTGGTCTCATTCTCTCACCTGCATAGCCCTTTAGACATTTAAGTTTGAGGCTTCTTTCCTAGAATGTGATCAGACTCTGCCTTCCCCAACAAATAAAATAATATATGCAGGTCTGTTTCTCCATCTCCAGGCCTGCTGTAGACAATACATCAAGTGCAAAATTCTGACTATTCCTACCTCATCTCTTAGCCCATCACTCAAGGTGCAAATGTTAGTTATCTGCACTCTTTAAAATTAGGAACAATATCAGAAATTGCCAACCCTTGACATGAAAACTAAGAGAATGTATTTGACACAAAGTAGATTTTAATTCAATTTGATAGATATATTGAAGCCAATTGGCTGTTAAAAAGAAATTTCCTTAAAATGCATTTGATAATTGTGTTAGTGATATTGCCTATGGGTCTAGCCAAAACAACAGATTTTCCAGAATTCAATATGGAAAACACAATATAACTGAATATGTCTATGAATCTAAGCACAGGAGTATAATTAGTATAACCTTAAGGCCTATTTGTGAGTACCAATAATTCTAGAGTAACCAAAATATAAAAGTCAATCAAATCCACCATAACTTACAGGTCTAAAATAATAAAACTGGCAACATATAATAACACGAGTGTTCTGTATGAAGGACAAAAACGAAACTTACAGGAAAAATGTGAGTGTGTTTTCAGCACTGCTGAAAGTTAGTCATTTGGAAAAGGTTGGCCCTACGAACATGTTTTAAGACCTACAGTGTCCCAGGCTCTGAGTTAGATAGTAAAATAGCAAGAAATAAAGGTATATCTTTTTGTTCCAGACAGTCACATTTCAGAAGTGGACCCAAATTTGAATATACACACACATCCAAAAGGCAAGTTTAATTTATTTACTTATTCATGCAGGTGATATTTGCTAGACCTCTAGGATGCAAGTACCAGGCAGAGGATGATGCACCTAAGAGACCAGACCCTGTCCTGTTGGCATTTACTGTCTAGAAGTGGAACTTGATAATGAACAGTGGACAGAGATGTTCCAAATAGTGAAACAGCACTTTTCATTTCCTGTTCTAAATAAATCAATGTTAAGCAGGTGAGATGTATGATCAAGTTTGTGTTTTTGTAAAAGGGTTATTATGAGAATAAATTGGTCAGAAATTGAGGCAGGCAGATGAGTTAGAAACCTATTGGAAAGCAGAGATAACATAAACTTGGACTTGAATGTGACAGTGGGCATGTAAAAAATAGATTGATTTGAAATATAATTTGAAAATAGAAAAGGGACTTAGAGATGCATAGATGTGATGTGAGAAGGAAATAAAACATCAAGGACAATTCCTAGATATCCAGCTTCAGTAATAGAGATGAGAAACCTGGACCAGAGAATTCAATAATATTTGGTTTAAGTTTGAAATATCTGTGTGTCATTGAAGTGGAAATATTAAGTAGACAATTATTCATATGAGTATGGAGTGCTGAGGCAAGATTTTGTTTTGGAACAAAAGTTTAATATTCAACACAATGCAAAAAGTACTACCTGTTGTGTGATAGAAATATGAGAGAAAAATTGGATCCCTAAAAGGACAACCGTACCAGGAAGAGAAAAGAAATATACTATTTGAGTTTCATAAAACTACTTCTGTCACTGAATCCATTTTATTCCAATTTTATTTTCATACCATGATATGCAGATAGTAATTTATAGTCTCATATGTATTTTTCCACTAGGTCAATAATTGGTTGATCAGCTGAAATTAAAATGACATGAAATTGGTATAGAGAACACTAGGCTAAACTTAGCAAACTATAGTTTCCTGATCTAGCCCAGATTCTTTTTAACTAAGGGACTTTAAACATATCTCTCTACATCTCTAAGGTTCAATGCCAATCTTCAAAATGAGAAAAATAATGACAGCTTCTACTCAACTAAAATTTATGCTATCTATTGCTGGCTGAAGTGAAATAATTTATGGCAGAACATATGCACCAAGAATAATTAGAAAAGGTGAATAAAATATTTTAAAATAGTAAAACATCGGATTGAAGGCATCAAAGTATCAATAAAAAATTCAGAATTTGAATGGACAAAATTCAAGGGAAAAAGTAACCAGAAAGTTAGGAACCAACGTTCTAGAAGCCATATTTCCTCTCAGAGCATTTGGCAATTTGGAGATCATAGCAAAAGTTTGAAGATACTAACAGAAAGTCAAGGTTAAGAGGCAGAAAAACAATCCGATGTTTTGGCAATCTCAGAAGGATAGGGAGACAGAAATTGGAGTTTGAATTTGTTGAGGCCGCTGGGCTTAAGGATCCAAATTCCTAACAAGAAGGAAACCCCAGAAAATTAAACCAGACCTGCTGGGTTTTCCCCTCAAGACATTACCACATGCAAAAGTAAAAATGACAAGACTTTAAGAGATAAATAAGAAATTAGAAAAAAAAAAAAAAAAACTGAAAAAAGAAAACAAAATGAAAGTTAAAATATTAAAAGGAAAAAGAAATGAAACATACTTTCTGGTTTTAACTCTGACATGCAAAACTTTGGAAGCCATCACTCCTGTTCTTACAATAAGAAACAGCTGAACAAACTAAAAATCAACAAGTTTTCCTGAACCTATTTGAAATCTGACCTTTCAGGACAAATCAATATCTTGCAGTTTGCAGAGGCAAACATACCCAGAGTCCCACAGTTGAGACATGATTACCGAGAGCAGAAACTTCTGGAGCCTGGAAATAGTATAAACACTTAAATTGTAATATTGATGAATTGCAATAAGTTAAATGTAGAAAGAAGGAGAGTAGGAAATTTCTGGGTCCTCAATTTTAGGTGGCCTCAAATGTTTTCATGGCTTAATTCCAGGAACACTACCAAGTTCTCAGCAGTGAAGATCTCAGAAAGATCTCAGGCTCTGGTACTTATATTATATGCAAATATAAGACTCTGCTAGGCTAAAAAGGAAAGGGTGGGGAAAGATACACAGTACAAGCCAAATCAAAAATCCTCGAGTAACTGTATTACTTTCAAACAAAGGATTCTTTAGAACAGGAAAGCTTGTCCGAGATAAAGAGAGGCATTACATAAAGAGTAAGTGGTTCAATTGGGTCAATTATCTAAGAAGAAGTAACAATCTTAAACATAAGTGCACTTAACAACAAAGCATAAAATTTCATGTGACAAAAATGGGTATATCCACACAATGGAATATTATTCAGCAAGAAAAAGTACTGTGCTATCAAGTCACAAAAAGGCATCGAGGTAGCTAAAATGCCTATTACTAGATGAAAAGGCCAATTTTAAAAGGCTGTATGATTCCAATGGTATGACATTCTGGAAAAGGCATAACTATAAAGACAGTGAAAGGATCAGTAGCTACAAAAGAGATGGGATGGGTAGAATTAATAAATGAAGCACAGGGCATTTTTAGGATGGTACAACCACTCTGGAAAACCTCAGTATCTACTGAAGAAGAAGATGAGCTTACATCATGACCTAGCAATTCCTTTCCTAACTACATAGCCACAGGAAATAAGTACACATATACCTTCAAGATATTGTGGGTTTGATTCCAGACCTCTACAATAAAGGGAATATTACAATAAAGTGAGTCTCACAAGTGTTTGGTTTCCAAATGCACATAAAATTTATTTTTACATTATGTTATAGTCTGTTAAGTGTGTAATAGCATTATGTATGAAAAATATACATGCCTTAATTTAAGAACACTTTATTACTAGAAAATGCTAATGATCATCTGAGTCTTCAGTGAATCCTAATCAATAATTTTGCCAATGGAGGGTCTGGCCTTGATGTTGATGGCTGCTGACTAATTAGGGTGGTGGCTGCTGAACGTTGAAGTGCCTGTGTCAATTACTTAAAATAGGACAAGAATAAAGTTTTCCACATCTATTGTCTCTTCCTTTTACATAAGATTTCTCTCTGTCATGTAATGCTTTTCCACAGCATTTAACCCTCTGTAGAATGTCTTTCAAAATTGGAGTCAATCTTCTCAAACCCTGCCACTGCTTTATCAAGTAAGTTTATGTAAGTCCTTTCTTGATATTTCAACAATGTTCACATCTTCACCAGGAGTAGGTTCCTTCTCAAAACACTGCTTTCTTTGCTCAGCCATAAAGAGTAATGATTTACTCCCTATCCATTAAAGATTTATCATGATATTGCAGAAATTCATCACATTTTCAGGCTCGACTTATAATTCTAGTTCTCTTGCTATTTTTACCACATTTGCAGTTACTTCCTCCATTGATTCTTTAACCCCTCAAAGTAATTCTTGAGGGTTGGAATCAGCTTATTCCAAACCCCTATTAATGTTGAAATTTTAACTTCCTCTCATAAATCCAGAATGGTCTTAATGACATCTAAAATGCTGAGCCCTTTCCAGAAGATCTCCCATTTATTTTGTCCAGATCCATCAGAGGAATCACTCTCTATGGCAGCTATCACTTAAAAATGTTTTTTTTTTTTTCTTAAATTTATTTTGGTTTCAGTGATTTTATTTAAATTTATTTTTTCACCCTTGAGGGCTTCACTTTAATGTTTATAGTTTATTGTAGTCTAATTCAGTTCGTGGTGCTTTCACAGGTGAAGAATTCCTTGGTTACAGAGGGTGTTTGTATGAGAGCTTTCTCAGATGCTAGTAGTAGCAATGTGCTTGGTGTGTGAGCAAGTTCACTATCTCCTATGAGGTTGGAATGGCAGAGGTCCTTGAAGTTTATCTCATTCCCCTGTGGTGTGCACTCCCTCCTTCCTTCCTTCCTTCCTTCCCTTTCTTCCTTTCTTTTTTTTTTCTTTCTTTCACCAGTATTTTATTAACTGGATTGAATAGTTCAGTCGTTAGGATAGTCAGGGAAGTGTCCTTGGGTAGAAACTGGTTGTCTTTAAAGTAGGTGGATAAATGCAATACCCAATGGTGGGCAGAGGTTTCAGCCTTGAGAGAGGTGGCTGAAGGAGTTCTCAGTGAAACATATGAAAGTTGTATCAAGGGATAGGGTAGTAGCCACCTCAGCTCCCCTGCCAGGTCAGCAGGAAAGTGATTCACCTCCTAGTCACACTCCTGACCCAGTGTTCCAGCTATTCAGATTAGTCAAGCATGTCTTTTCATATGGAGAAATGTTGGTATTCCAAATAGAGAAGAATTATGCAAGCCTGAACCTGGAAGGCACCCCTCCTGTGGGGATACAGTCACCCTGAGTGTCCCAGAAAGGTTGTCTATAGGTGCACTCATGCTGAGCTCCCATGGGAAAAGCCCAGCTGTGTCTGCAGTGGTGGATGAGAGGGAAAAGTCATCCCCTTCTCCAAGACCCTTCACAACCACCAGGGCTTCCTGGCTATTGGGGTAGAGCTGTGGACTTTCCCTGCTCAGCCCAGCACTGCCCCTGTGCCTCTGCTGAAATAAACTTCCCACTAGCAGAAAGTTCTGGAACTCAGGGCTTGCCATCCAGATTGTTTTGTTCCATAGGGTGTTCCCTTGATATGATGCGCTTTCTTTTCCTCTAGGAGTAGGAGCCCCTGAGAGCCAGACAACTGTGAATGCTGCTGCTCCTCTGGGTCTAGCCATTTAGTGGGGCTGCCACACTCCAGGCTGGTCGTGGGGAATGTCTAGAAGGGATCAAATGATGTGACTCATCCTCAAGTCTCCCAGTAATGGGTACCAGCACCAGCTCTGATATGGGTGGCAGGGGAGTGATGCAGACTCTGTAAGATTGGTTATATATGGCCTTAGTGTGTTGCCTTTCTCAAACACACGTTGTAGTAGTGATGAACTGGCATACGAACAGACTCAGGACCTCCTGGTTAGCCAGGGTGCTATGGGTAATGGTGATAGCTGAGGTCACACACAAGTTTTCTCCTTCCTGGGAACTGTGTTATTCTACCTGGAGGTGCTGTAATGGACTGTGTTGTTTGGCCTCCAACCAGGAGGTGGTACTTACAAAAGAGTGCCAGCTGTGGTGGCAGTGGTGGATTTGTGCTTGTCCCTTACCCAGGGGAGGTATTCTGGATTCTCAGGCAATCGGTGGGGCCATAGAACTCCAAAATCTTTCTGTTCATTGTGTTAAGCTACCACGGTGGGTAGAGGGGCAAAGCCAGGATGGGGATGGGTCAGGCAGGTCTGCACTCTTGGCTCTCCACATGCAGGTCAAGCAGCAGGCCCAGTAGGGGTGGCAGGCCAGTTATCTGGCCCCCATATAATATTCCAGAGATAATCACATCTGCCTCTGTTGCACAGAAGAGTTCACACAAGGAGTGGAGAGTAGCAGGCAGCACTAAGCCCCAACTCAGCTTCCACACACTTGGCAAGGCAAGTTGCATACCCACAGTGTTCCACTGGTAGCAGCTAGCTAAGATCCAGGCAGTCTGTGCTCAGAACTCAAAACTCTCAAAGGTGATAAACCTTCCCAGTGGAGATGGCAACTAAGGCTTTCAGTCCATGCCTCTTCCTGTGTGCCTGCAAAGTCAGGCATCCAGCTCCTGCACTGGTGGCTGCAACACACTTCTCACTCACTCTCCAGTGCTGGCCAAGAGTGTTTGCTCTCACTAGAGATTATATTGTGAATTTCAACTGGGAGCATATCTCAACCTGTGACCACTGCCTAATGCAAGGTCCCCTGGGAGCTAAGATAAAAAAAAATGGCTTCCCTCCATCAACACTGGAGACTGGGAGTGCAAGCAAGTCTCTTTTCTTGGCTGCTCCTACTTTTATATTACCCACAGCTACCTAAATCAGTTCCAGTGCTAGGTAGGGTTAAGGTCTTCCACCATGGTCTGCATTGCAAGACTCCCTAGTGGGAGTGTATATCCTGGAGGCAGTTTATCCCCCTCTCACATTCTGGGACCTTACAGTTTACTGCCTGTCTCATGGTGTAGACTGCAGCCTGCCACTTCTTTCAAAGGATCTATAATTTCTTTCAGTTTTCCCATTAAGTTTCTGCATTGCTTCTTGGAAAAAATTTCCATGTGAATTTCTATAAACTATATTGTCTTTACCCATGGGAAAGGCATGCTAACAATGGCTGTAGTCTGACATCTTGGAAAACAAAAGTATGTGTTAAATAGTAAGACTTGAACATCAAAATTACCATTGATTCATGGGCTGTGAAACGGATGTTGTGTTAGCAGGAAAGAAAACAACATTAATCTTCTTATACATGTCCATCGGGGATCTTGGGTGACAGGGTGCACTTTCAGTGAGCAGTAATATTTTGAAAGGAATCTTTGTTTCTGAGCAGTAGGTATCAAGTGTGGGCTTAAAATAATCATGCTGTAAAACCTGCTGTCATCCAGGCTTTATTGCTCCATTTATAGAGCCCAGGCAAAGTAGATTTAGCATAATTTTTAAGGGACCTAAGATATTTGGAATGGTAAATGAGAATTGGCTTCAATTTAAAGTCAGCAGCTGTGTTATCCCCAACAAGAGTGTCAGCCTGTCCTTTAAAGCTGTAAAGTCAGACATTGACTTCTCCTCTCCAGCTATAGAAGTCCTAGATGGCATCTTGATATATTATAGTATGTTACATTTTATATTGGACTGTTTCAACTTCATTGCAAATAGGTTGCTTAGGGTAGCCACCTTCATCAATGGTCTTAGCCAGATCTTTTGGATAACTTGCTGTAGTTTCTACATTAGCACTTTCTGCTTCAACTTACACTTTTATGATATAGAGACAGATCCCTTCCTTAAACTTTATGAATCAACTTATGTTTGCTTCCAACATGTATTTCTTCTGTAGCCTCTTCACCTTTCTCAGCCTTCATAAAATTGAAGAGAGTTCAGGCCTTGCCCTGGATTAGGCTTTGGTTTAAGGGAATGTTGTGGCTGGTTGATCTATCCAGATCACTAAAACTTTCTTCACATCAGCAATAACGCTGTTTTTCTTTGTTAGCATTTGTGTGTCTTCTGGAGTAGCACTTTAAATTTCTTTCAAGAACTTTTCCTTTCAACTGATAACTTGGCTAACTCTTTGGTGTAAGAGGCTAGAGCTTTGAACCCATCTTGACTTTCAACATGCCTTCCTCACTAAGGTTAATAATTTCTAGCTTTCTGATTTAAAGTGAGAGACATGAGACTCTTACCCTTAAACATTTAGAGGCTATTGTAGGGTTATTAATTGGCCTAATATTACCACTGATGTGTCTCATGAAATAAGGAAACCTGAGGAGAGGGAGAGAGATGTGGGAATGGCTGGTCCGTGGAGCAGTCAGAGCACACAAAACATTTGTCAGATAAGTTTACCATCTGTATTAGTCAAGGTTCTGTAAAGGGACAGAATTAATAGGATAAATGCATATATGAAGGGGAACTTATTAGGAGAATTGACTTATGCGATCTCAAGGTGAAGTCCCACAATAGATCATCTGCAAGCTGAGGAGCAAGGAAGCCAGTTCAATCCCAAAACTTCAAAAGTGGGGAAGCCGACAGTGCAGCCTTCAGTCTGTGGCCAAACGTCTGAGAGGCCCTGGCAAATCACTAGGGTAAGTCCAAGAGTTCAAAAGCTGAAGAGCTTGGAGTCTGAAGTTCAAGGACAGGAAGCATCCAGCACAGGAGAAAGATGAAGGCCAGAAGACTCAGTAAGTCAGCTCCTGCCAACTTCTTCTGACTGCTTTATTCTAGCCATGCTAGCAGCTAATTAGATGTTAACCACCCAGACTGAGGGTGGGTCTGCCTCTCCCAGTCCACTGTCTCAAATGCTAATTTCCTTTGGCAACACCCTCACAGACACACCCAGAAACAATTATTTGCATCCTTCAATGGAATCAAGTTGACACTTAATACTAACCATCACATGAATACAGTTCATAGCATCCCGAAGCGATTACAATAGTAACATTAAAGATCATTGATCACAGTTTATCATAACAGATATAGTAAACATAAACAAATGCAAAATGTCGTAAAAATCACCAGAATGTGACACAGAGACCGAGGTGAGCACATCATGTTGTAAAAATGACACCGATAGACTTGCTCCACACAGGGTTGCTACAAACCTTCAATTTGTAAAGAATGCAATGTCTATGAAACACAAAAAAGCAAAGCATAATAAAATGAGGTATGCCTGTGTATGCTCAAAGAAAGAGAAGTACAAAGATATTCATGCAGTAATTTTCTTTATAGCTACAAGCTGAAAACAACTCAACTGTCCATCAAAAGTGGAATAGACAGACAACGTGTGGTATTTGCAAGGAAAGAACTACTAGTCAACCATAAGGAAAACCAAAACAAAACAACTATTGTTATATGCAACAACATAAGATCACAAATATAATATTGAGTAGGAATACCCAGACATAACACAATACATTATATATGATTAAATGTGTTAACTTTTCAAAAAGATGAAATAATCTATAAAGTTATAAGTCAGTAAAGCAGTTACTTTTTTGATGTGGTTAAGTAACAGAGCAGGGGGCATCAGAGGGCTTTTGGAATGATGGAAATCTTCTATTTCATACTCTGGCTGGTAATTTTATAGATAAGCATATATTTGCTAAAAATTTATTGAGCTGTACAATTGCAATGTGCATTTTCTCTGTGTATATTACCCAATAATAAAAATATAATTGTTGAATATAAAAATTAATGCTGTGATGGTTCAGTAAAATTGAACATTCTGTGCTGTTTTGATTAATATAATGGGTGCCCTACAATATTTAAATGGTTCTATTATATTTTGTTTTGCATTTAGGCTCTGACCAGTGAAAACACTAGAGAATCCTCAGTACAGAATCAAATCAAAATGGTTCTCTACTTGTTGTCTCTGATGTCTTCTCTCTCTTTTTTTTTTTTTTTGTATATTAGTTTTAGGTTCAGGGGGTACATATGTAGGTTTGTTACTTGGGTTAATTTCATGTCACTTTGGCTTGGTGTACAAATGATCCTGTAACCAGTGTAGTGAGCGTAGTGCCCAGTAGATACCCTTCCAGCCTTCCCAAGCATCCTCCCTCCTGTGTTTTCTCTGACATCTTATACTAACCTATATGTCTTTTCAGTGTAGAACAATTGATAAAATAGTAGTAATAAACATTAATCATAGATAACAAATTATAAATTAAAAACAGTAATAATAAAATAAAGAAATGGGTTCTACAGCCACCTATGCCATTGAAGAGCTATGTGATGCTTGAAAATCATGTTGTTTCCTCATATCAATCACCTTTTTCTTCCCATATGAAATAAGAGGTTGCATAAGCTAATGTCTCCTTCATATCTCTAGAACGTGTTCTGATACTCACTCACTAGGCACTGGGGAGAACCTCCTGGAATTATAAGCCAAATTAGTTCATGCCTAAATTGGTCACCAAAATCCAGGCTTGCTTGAGACTGATGGAGTTGGAGTGAAAGTTAGGGCTAACATGGCTGCATGTATCATGTAATAATATGAGCTTGCCCATGGAGGGAGAAAGATCCGTCTTTCCTATGAGCCTCTTTCTATGACTAAGATAACCTATTTCAGCTCTTCCTCACATCTCATCACAGTTAACTGGCTAGAAGCATTCACATGCCTGTTTCTACATGAATCACTTTCGGGGCAGTGGGATGATTATAATTGGTTTCCAGTGGCATGTTAGAGCCTAGTTATGCTGTCTCATGAGAACACATTGCTAAGTTTTCAGGAATTTTGCTAACCAATTGATATCACTTGCCTGAAAATGGCCACCATGGAAGTATTTCCACCACAAAAACCGGAAAGTGCTACAAATTAGGCTTTCATACCCTCTGAAAAATTAGTAGCTAAACATGTTTTAATACATGACTAATTTCGATTAACCAAGTTTGCTCTAGAGCTGAAGAAAATCTTCCTGAGGGTTGGAATTCTGACAAAAGCAGGATTCTAATAACAATAACAATTAAAACAAAGAAAGGGGGGAGCATAGGAATGTCACTTAGGTAGGAAACTAAAAGTATTTACCAAAAATAGCTTTTCTTTATATGTTATAAAAACTCCACACATCTTAGGAGAAAAATACAACAAACTGAATTTTCAGGTCTCTGCCAATCTCTCCAATTTATTTCCAGCCATTCATTTCCCCAATTCCTCCCTGTGATACAGTGGCTCTTTCTTCTGAGTGAGGTCTGTGCATGCACTGTTTCCTCTGTCTGAAATACTTTTGCATCTACCCACCATATGCATGGAAACTTCATGTTTCAGAGCCAATTTAAGTGTCCTCTATACACTCAGAAAAGCCTTCCTTTATTATATAAAATAAAATACCTTCCAACTCTTCATTCTCTAACAGAGCATTTCTTTCTACCCTTTTAGCACATGCATCACTGTTGATACTGGTGTATTTATGTCTGCCTCTCCACTAGAACTAACGTTGTATGTCCATTTCTTCAGAGCCTTGTATAGTGTCTAGGACTTGATAGACTTTCAATTAACATGTGTTGAATGAATAATGAGGAAAGGAAGAAAGAAAGTAAAAGAGGAAGAAAGGAAGAGAGTGAAGGAGAAGAGAGAAAAGGGAGAGAAAAAAGAAGTCAGGGAAAGAAGGAGGAAAAATAGAGGAAAATCATGAAGGAAGATAGGCTAGGGGTCAAGAAATGTTTAAATTCAAAAATAGAGTACATAAGTAGCACAGTAGTAGTAAAGTGAAAGAATATAGGACTTTGTGAATGGAATAGGATGTTGGATGTTATGTAATAATTCATGAATTCATTCACATATTCATGTATTTGTGTATTAATGTTGCAGGAAAATCTGGGTTCTTGTCACATGACCAGGAAAGATTAAGCTCACAGGTGCTTTGAAGGGTGAGGGGAAATGCAATTTACTGGACAAAAGAGGAAAAAGAGGAAAACTTTCAGCAGAATGAGAGGGAAGCCTGTTAATCAGCTCCTGCCCCACCACACAGGAACCCAAGAGGCCAGGATCCTCCCCTCTACAAATGGCACAAACTCCTGTGGCTCCACCCTTTTCTCCCAGTACACAGTCTGGTCAGAGGTTCTCCAGGGACCCCTTGATACTTGGGTGTCTCATTAAGTCATTCGTTTATTCATTCAACAATAAATTACTGAGTATCAATTTGGTACTTTGACAGTAGAAACTGAAGACAAAGAGATGGATACAACATAGCTTCTACCTGCAATGAGCTCTCAGTACAAATGATGAAAAAGTAGACATATGAATTTAATATAATATGGGAGAAGTTCCTGGAGAAAGCATAAAAGAGGCCCACATTTAATTTTTCATTTGATGCAAGGGTTTGGAAAGAGGTAGCACTAGAGTAGGTAATAGCCCAGAAGGGACATTAAAGAAGCATCAAGGAATATAGGGGAGAGGGGCCAGAAACTCATAAGGTCTTTTTAGTCTGGGAGAACAGAGAAATGAGCATAGGGTAAAGGTGAGAGAAAAATGAAGAAAATTTGGTCATGCTGGAATTTAGAAAACGAGGGGAACAAAGATGAAGCCCAACCTGAACATGTTAGCCGGAGCCGGATTGTGAGCTGGATCAGAACTCATGGATCCTACACTGTGAACAAAAGGCAATCTATTACTAATTTTAACTTAAGCAGTGGTGTGATCAGAGTTACATTTTTAAAAGACCACTTTGACTTCATTAAAGAAATAATTAAGGAGTGGTGAATCTGGATGCTGGTAACATAAATTGGGAGTCTCTTTGCAGTGATCCAAAGAGTTGATGTTGACCTAAACTTAAGTTGTAGCCATGAGAATGGGCTCCAGACTTCTTGTGGGTGGGTGTGCAGGCCTGAATCAGAAGCACAACTCAGGATGCATCTGTCCTCAGATCTTCAGCTTCTCTCTGATTCCCTCAGATGACTACAGTGATATCTCTTAAGCAAAATATCTTCACTTTCAAAGAAATTCTGCATTGCATTTTTCCATGTTTGCCACTCTACCCTGGAAGACACTCATTCAAATCATTCTGGGGTAAAAGATCTTTAGGAAAAGCAACTGAATACATCCTCCTTAGCAGATGCCAACTCTCTGAATGGCAGTGATAAAAAAAAATCTTTCATCCCCCATTTCTCTGGCTTACTTGACCCATCTCCACCCAATTTCAAAGAAACAAAAGATGTCTCAAGGACTCCTTTGGAAAAATAACCATTCAATGTGATGTGACTAGGCTGTTTCCATGGCAATTCAAGCTTTTTTACACTGTGATAATTTCTGAAAATGGAAATTCCCTTTTGTCTCCTAATGTTACTTTCCTTTGTTGTATAGGTATGTATACTCACACAGAGGCAGTTTGGGTCAAAAAAAATAATAATAATAAAGATAAAGTAAAATAAAAGACTTAAGTCTCTTGGTTATTTTCCTACTTCCTACAGCTTACTAGCCTGGGGAGACTGTTGAGCCTTTGAAGGGAGGCATCAAACAGAGTGTCAATGTGGAGGTTGGATAAAGGATTATCCTAGTATTTAGACTTCTTTTTTTTTTTTTTTTTTTTTAAATACAGGCATTTCAGGAAAACAGAACACTGCTCATAATACCCAACAATCCCAAACTCTCTGGAGCACACATCAGGCCCTCAAACAGCAGTTTCTTCCCAATTAAAAAACTGTTACAAAGCCAGAGATGGGTCACTTTAGCCAGCTAGAGAAATCCAACCCAGAGGAAACAATGCGACCTGACCAGCCCTTCTCAGCTGCATCTGCATATATAAATCAAAGGTTTCAGGACTGAGATGAAAGCTTGTTTTTATGTGATTGTTTAAAGCTGGAACTCCCCTTGCAGCAGTAATTCTCAACCAGGAGCAATTTCAGTCCTCATGAGACATTTGGGTTTACCCCCATGGATATTTTGGGTTGGCACAACTAGAGAGAGATAAGGTAGGGAGATGCACAACTGACACTCAGCAGATAGAGCTGGGATGCTACTAAACATTCTGCAGAATTCACGACAAGCTTTCCATGACAGAGACTTATTTGGCCCAAAATGTTACTAGTGACTAGTTTTAGAAATCATGACTTAGAAGTTGAAGATGCTACTAACTTGGGGACAGTGGCTCAATCTTTGGAAAACAGATTTGTCTGTTTAAGTTTATAAAGTGCATCTAAGTGGGTCAGTAGAATAGCAGTGAAGAACCCCAAAGACTGATTCCAAATTCTGAAACGTCACTTATTAAGTCTCCAATTAGGCATATAAGATAAGACATCCAAGAAGCCACAAGTCAAGTGAGTTTGTTTATTCCTTCATTCTCACATTCATTGAATATGTTTTTCAACAAATGACAGGCAATGGCCTGGGTACTAAAAATGTAATAATAAACCAGACAGGGCTTTGCTATCATTGATTTTCTGCTCTAGCACGAAATACAGATAATAAACAAATGCACAATTAAATATTTAATAACAGTTGTAGTAAGCACTATGTAGGAGAAGTAAGCTTTCTTTTTTTTTTTTTTTTTTTAGTGTAAATTAGAAGACCTAATCTAGGGGAAAAAAATTTCCCAGACAGACGGAAAAAAAAAAATGACTTTAAGTTGAAATCTGATAGATGAGTAAAAATTTGCGATTTGTAGATCTTGGAGATATGTCTATATGCCCCAGAACCTGAACTGGTATGTGAATTGTGGAGTGAAGTCCAGATTACAAAGGAGGTATCTGCTGAGAGCCCACATTTAGAATGTTTCAATCTGAATCACTTTTGCTTTTTTTTTTTGGCTCTGATGTTTTAACGATCAATAGATGAAGAATCAGGGCAAACAGCAGGCAAATTAAGAATTGAGACAAAGTTGGAACAACTTGGAAAAATAAATTGATACTGTACACTGTCTAATCCATGCATTAACTAGAACCTGAACTTATGAACCACAGTTTCAATAAGTATTAATTAAGTTTATCCTTTGGGCTAAGCAAATGGTATTAGGTGTACATAATAATTTTTAAAAATTTAGATAAGTTAAGACATGGGGTGAGATAAGATTCAATAGGAACCCAAGCGCCCCATGAGTTATAGGATCCCAAATCAAAACAATGACTGGTTATCTTTATTGTTTTCAGCTCTGTGGAAATGGAGGTAAAAGGTATGGGAACATGGCTGACACATTTGTCTAGCTAGTATCCCATTATTGCTCTTCTCAATCATGCTTTCTGTTGGCTGTCTATAAACATTTTGCACGTTATTGCATAGATGTTTCAAGTAAATTTTTGTATTGATATAAGAAGACATACAAAAAATATACAAGTCATGGATAAATAGCTCAGTACATTTTCACAATTGCAGTTCAATAACTGCCAATTAGACCAAGACATAGAATATTTCCAACATCTCAGAAATACCTTTGTGGTTCTTCCCAGCCAACATCCACCACAAAGATGCATACTGCCTTGACTTCTGCTACCACAGATTAGTTTTGTCCATTTTTGAAATACTGTTTAATGGAATTATATAATATTTTATCAACTGTGTCTGGGTTTTCGCACCCAAAATTATATAGTGATATCTACCCACTTTGTTGCATAAAATTGTTCATTATCTTTGTTATATAGAATTTCTTCACATAAATATATCATGATTTGTCTATTCTACTATGGGCCTTTGGGTTGTTTCCAGTTTGGGGTTTTTATAAATATTGTTGCTGAAAACATTTATGTACATGTCTGTGAGTAAATGTTTTCATTCATTTCTGTTAATAATATATTCAAGAATAGAATGGTATCGCATACATTATGCATACATTTGGCTTTATTGATCTGCCAAATATGTATTTCTAATAGCAATGTATAAGAATTCCAGTTGTTTCACATCCTCTCCAACATTTGGCATTGTGTTTTTATCATTTAACAAATTTGGTGGATGCAGATTTTATTTGTATTACCTGAGGGCTAAGGAGATTCAGCACATTTGCATAGGCTTATCATACATTTAGATATCCTGCGGGGCAAAATGTATCTTCAAGTCCCTTGACCACTATGTTACTTGGTTTTCTTCCTTTAACTTTTTAAAATTTTACTTTGGTTAAAAGTTTTTTGTTGTTGTTGTTTGTATATTGTTGTTTTTTTCAAATAGATGTACTACAAAGTCTTCTACCACTTCGTGGTTGTGTTTTCATTCTTGTAATGGTATCTTTTGATGAAAGCATGTTTCTAATTTTAATATAGTATAATTTGCCTTTTAAATTTGTGGTGTCTTTTGTGTACAATGAAAACATCTTTCCTTATTCCAAATTTATGAAGTTATGCTTTTATTTCACGTTCTAGAAATTCCTTTTGCTTTATATTTTATATTTATGCCTATAATACACCTGAAAGTGATTACCTTTTAACATTTTGAAGACTGAGTCAAGGTTTCTTCTCTTTCCTCCACCAAGAAGATCCAATTGACTCAGCTAAATATATTGAAAAGAACGCTATTCACCATTGCACTCATGGAATTAATTGGTCCTAAATAATTATGTGTGGGTCTGATTCTGGAGTCATTCTTTTTTTGTTTCCTATTGCTCTATTTTTGTTCACATACTATATAAGAGTGAATATAGTATTTAATGACATGCTAGGATTGGCATATGGTCAGTAGAGAGCCCACGTTCTTCAATTTTGTTCATTTTCCTTCAAGACTTACGCAGATATTTTTTTACTTTCGTGTTTTCATATAAATTTTAAAATCTACTCATCCATTTATTTTAAAAAATTCCTGTTGTTTTGATTAGGAGGGCATTAAACGTGTAGTTTGACTTGTAGAGAACAAATATTTTTACAATTTTTCTGTTCTTTCTTTCTTCTCTCTCTCTCTCTTTTTTTTTTTTTTTTTTTTTTTTTTTGAGATGGAGTCTGGCTCTGTCATCCAGGCTGGAGTGCAATGGCGCGATCTTGGCTCACTGCAACCTCTGCCTCCCGGGTTCAAGTGATTCTCCTGCCTCAGCCTACTGAGTAGCTGAGATTACAGGCACTTGCCACCATGCCTGGATAATTGTTGTATTTTTAGTAGAGACGGGGTTTCACCATGTTGACCAGGCTGTTCTTCAACTAATGACCTCAAACAATCCACCCGCCTCGGCCTCCCAAAGTGCTGGGTTTACAAGCATGAGCCACCATGCCCAGCCTCTTTCTTTTATTTATTTATTCAGAGACAGGGTCTGACTCTTTCGTCCAGGTTAGAGTGCAGTGGTGCAATCAACACTCACTGTAGCCTCTAACTCCCGGCTCCCAAGGAGCCTGCCACCTCAGCTCCCTGAGTAGCTGGGACAACAGGCATGCCCCACCATATCTGGCTATTTTTTTGTTTGTTTTTGGTCTCAAGATTCTGGGCTCAAGTGATCTTCCCACGCTGGCCTCTCAAAGTGTAGGGATTAAAAGCATGAACAACAAAACCCAGGCAATATATATTTATTTCAATACATGGACACATATCCTACCAGGTGGGTGGGAAATAGATTTGTCGAATTTAATTTCTGTTAGAAGTTTTCCCTAAGTTTTTAATAAGTACACTGCTTAATTTCTAAATCTTTAGGCATTTTTAGTTACCTTTTTTATTATTAATTTGCAGGTTAATTCTACTGTGGGCAAAAAAAAAAAAATGCACTCTGTATGATTTTAGTTCTTTGAAACTTTTTGAGACTTGCTTTATTATCTCACATATGATTTTGATATATGTTTCTTGTGCTCTTGACAAGAATATACGTTCTGTCATTGTTCAGTCCTACATTCTTCTTTATGAACTTCATATCATTTGTTAATTTAGTTCTTCATATCTTCTCAATCTTTACTAGTTTTTACGCTATGTGTTGATTCTATTATTTATCAAGAGAGATACGTTAAAATTGTTCACTAAGAATATAAATTTGTCTATTCTAGTTTTCATCTACTCTTTACATGTTTGAATAGTTAAATAGCCTTCTTTAATTAGTATTTGTATCATACATATATAGTATCCCATTATTTTCAAAGTTTTGTGTCCAATTTCTTATTATTTTCTCTTATAAGCAGCATGCATATTTTTAGTTGATTCTAACAGTCTTTTTCTTGTATTTATAGTATTATTACACTTACATTTAATATAATTACTAAAATATTGTGCTTATTTCTATCATCTTCCTCTTTGTGTTCTATCGTTTCATTGGCTTTATGACCATTTTTGTCTCTTTCATTTTTAGATTTACTTCTCTGTATTTCCTTACTCTCTAGAATTTTATCCCCTCAAGGTCAAGTTTTTTGGTAGTACTTAATAAAAACTTTTGTTTTCCCAGCTGTGTAAGAGTACCACACTCTGTACTCATTTTTTTTTTTTTTTTTTTTTTTTTTTTNNTTTTTTTTTTTTTTTTTTTTTTTTTTTTTTTTCTGTGAGTAGCCACTAACTGCACAGTTTCCCCAATTCTGGCAATTTGTGTTAATCAGAAAATGACATATGAACAAAGCAGCTGAGAATATTTTTCAGTATGTTTCCCTTCTTCCTAAGCTTTTGTTCCATAAATTCTGGTTTTCATGGTACCCACCCAATGCCTTAAAAAATAGATATTTTTGTTATTGTTATTATTTTATTATTAGTTTCACATTTTAAAAATTATTCGGAAGAAGGATTAATCTACCACAAACCAGTCTCTTATGTCCAAAACATATCTCACACATTTCACACCACCCAAAACTATCTATTCTACCTCTAAAAGAATGCCTTCTTCACTCTCTCCCCAAACTACAGCTTTCATTCTACCTTGGCTATTTTATATACCTAAAATTATACTTCCCACCCTTCCATCTCTCTCCTGTCCTTGTTCCTGAGCCAATGAAATAATGATTAAGAACAAATGACTGTGGAGTCAGAATGTTAGTATTCATATTCTGGCTGTGATAAAAAATATAAACATGATTTTTCACATTCTGATAAATGAACTCTTTGTTTTGATCCTGCTATAGTTTGAATGCTTGTGTCCCACACAAAATTTATATGCTGAAATCTTAACTCCAAGGTGATAGTATTAGAAAGTGGGGTTTTGGGGTAGTGATTAGGTCATGTGGGAAGAGCCTTTATAAATTAGATTAGTGTTCTTTAAGAGGAGGCCTAAGAGACCCCTTGCTTTTCTACTATTGTGAGGACACAGCAAGGAGGGGTTGTTTATGAACCAGGAAATAGGACCTGCTGGGGCCTTAAACTTGGAATTTCCAGCCTTCAGAATTGTATGGAATTAAATTCTATGGTTTATAAGCCACAGAATTTCAACCACTCAGCTCATGCTATGTTTGTTATATTAGCCTGAACAGACTAAGATAGAATGCTTGTGCTAGAATCTCTTAAGAACTACAAGATAACTTTGAAAAAGTCAAAACAAAGTGCATTGCATTAACTGAATAGTATTATTTTCCTGAAATCAATTTTCTCCACAGAAGATAGTGATTTTACTTCTCAAGCACATCTCAAAGGTGCAAATTTTTGACCCAGGTTCATGTAAATCAGAGTCCTTTTTCTTTCCAGGGTTAACAGGAAGAGAGTTTTTTTTACCTTTTTTTTTTTTTTTTTTTTTTTTT
>NW_016805506.1:1301064-1332610 GCF_001698545.2 Rhinopithecus bieti | reverse complement strand
TTTTTTTTTTTTTTTTTTTTTTTTCTGGCATATTATGTGCTTTATAACAGCCAAAAGAAGCTATGACTTAGGACTCTTTTTTTTTTCTTCACTATTTTAGACTCCCTTGAGCCAAAAGTTGAAAATCCTGTATCTCAGAGGGAAGTCTAGTCTCTAACATGAATATAACGAGCACAAAATATATGAAAGTTTCGTGGCTTATCTTAAAACAATTAGCCGGACCAACTGGAAGAACAAGAGGAAAGGCAGTTATAGAGTCATCTTAAGCTGTTCTTTCTCATGATACCTATCAGCATCTTAAAAATGAATGGAGGTGAGGATGAGAGAGAATTGTAAAGTATTTCTGTTTGTGAAGTTTTACTCAAATATGATTAACAACTAAGCCTCAACAGCTTGAATACATATCAATAGATTCTTTTTAGTGTTTTTTTCTATAAAAGTATTTAACAGTATACACATATATTCTTCTTAGTTTCATATGAATTTTCACATGAATTATCACATTAAATCTTCACCACTACACTTTTGGGCTAGGAATCACCAGCTCCAAATTAAAGATAAAACAGTTGATTCTGAAATTTGATAGCTTGATTATAGTCACTAAATCAGTCTGATCATTTTTCCTAAACATTACTGCCTTGGCATTTAAAACATCTTTATTCAAAAAGCTTATTCATGTTTCTTGAACTGTGTGAATTGCATCTTTTTATTTTGGGGATTGCTCACATAATATTAAAATAACAATGTGAATGACCAGACAACAGCAATAACAATAACTTCATCACATACAGTGATCACGTAGGATAAACAGTGAAAGCAAAATGCATATCCATATAGATTGGCTTCAGAGCCTTTCTTAGCCTCTGCTATGAAATCTTCCCTTTGCTTTGCCCTTGCCCTTTGCCCGGGTCAATGCCCTTCTAACATTCTTGTATTCTCCAGGTCATTACCATTAATCAATACCAAGGTCTCCTTCATCTCAGATCATAAATCACCAAGCTATCCTAGTGTTGCCAGGTAATGGCTCTGATGAGCTAATTCACACCAAGGTGTGAGTGAATAATGATGGTTTCATAAGTTTTCCACTTGGGAGTCTGTTTGCATTTTAAGATGGGCTACAAACACTTCTCCAATGAAGTGTGAAATGTGGAGATTTTAAAGACTATTTCCAGCTAGATTAAGGGAGATGCAATTGTTTGGTCAAGAGAAATGTAAGCACCTTTCAAACTGTTTGATGTGCCAAAAAAAAAGAGAAAATAGAGTTGGTATATGGAGGCTAGGAAGAGGGAGGCAGGATAAGCCAACTCTTTATGACGGATTATGATGTGTCATACTTGGCCCCATAAAAGGACTTCCTTGTTACCAGTCACTCCAGGAAAGATTGCTGCACCTGCTCAGATGCTCCTCTAAACCAAGTGTTTGTCCCATTTTCAGATCATTAACACAGCAGGGCAAGGTTCCTAACATCCAGGATCCAGCCACCTCCCTTGTTCTTGCAGCTCCTTCACAGAAATTTTAGAGTCTTAATTCATCCCTTCATGAGATGGCTCATCTCCTGTAAAGATTAGACACTTAAACCAATTGGAGTTTACAAAGAAACAAGCAAACAAAAAGGTTTGAAAAGATTTTCATTCTTTCAAACCTCTCCAGCTTGAAGTTTGCAAGCATATAAAATGTTCCTGCTTCTTCATAGGCACCCTAGTCTCTTCCTTGAAGCTGCCTGAAGGCGACATGCAACCTTAAACACTATTGATAAATTCACTGGACATAGAGACAATGTAATAATACCTTTTCTTAATACTCACTTTTAAAGTTATTAGTGGAGATTTCATATCATTATGATGAAAGGAACCCCTCTCAGTGGGATTCTGATCTGAGAAACATATGTAAGAAACAAAGCAGAATGGTAATGAAAATGTCTTGTTAGTGATTAAGTACGCTCTACTCCTACTGAAGAGTCCCAAAGATACTTGGACAATCCAACCTAGGCTCAAGGCCCAGGTGAGGCTTTTTGCATCCTCTTCATTGAACATAAAACTCATAGCTCTGCCAGAGCCAATGTTTGTCTAACTTCCTGACTCAGCTACCGTCACAGCAAGAGTAGGCCTGCCCAAGGTGAGCCCAAAAAGGAAGGCTCTGCTCAGGGCTGAGAAACCAAGCAATCAAAAGACATTTGACTTGAATAGGTTCAGGATAACCCTCCATTATTATTATTATTATTATTATTATTTTTTTTTTTTTTTTTGAGACGGAGTCTCGCTCTGTCGCCCGGGCTGGAGTGCAGTGGCCGGATCTCAGCTCACTGCAAGCTCCGCCTCCCGGGTTCACGCCATTCTCCTGCCTCAGCCTCCCGAGTAGCTGGGACTACAGGCGCTCGCCACCTCACCCGGCTAGTTTTTTGTATTTTTTAGTAGAGACGGGGGTTCACCATGTTAGCCAGGATGGTCTCGATCTCCTGACCTCGTGATCCGCCCGTCTCGGCCTCCCAAAGCGCTGGGATTACAGGCTTGAGCCACCGCGCCCGGCCAACCCTCCATTATTAACTACTGCTTATTAAAATTCTCAGATATTTTAGTAAAAGTAGTAACACTTCTTTCCTTGAATAGAAGCTAGGAAAGGATCATAGGATGAAGGTTCCAAACAAATTTTCTTAATTGAAAAGTCAAATGAAAGCACATTAGTGTTTTGTTTCTTATTTTATATTATAATGTTACTTATAAATTTAGAAATATTCTTCATTAGAAAAGAGAGGAAATCATAATTAACAGTTAAATATAAAAGCTAAGTTTTTCTCCTAGTTTAATAGATTTATAGGGCTTCTCTAAGACTTGTTTTTCCTTTCTTTCACTTAATGTCTCAAAATGTTTATCTGTTACATGAGGACTTATATTTGTTTCATAAGATGATTCAGAGTGTTAAATCTAGCAATGCATGTAAAGTACTCAACACAGTGTCTAGCACATAGTTTGTGGTTAAGACTTAGTGGCTTTGGAATCAGGTAGATAGAAGTAAAATTCCTCATCTACCAAGTATAAACCACGTGACTCTGGGTGAAGTAGTTTTTCTCTTAGTCTTCTCATGTGTACCAGGTAGACAAATAATAGGTAATGCATAGTGAGAATTAAATGAAATATAATTACTACAGATATAATTACTACACACTAGGTACTCAACTAATAGGAGCTATTATTATTAATATCAATTGAAGTCCATTTCACAGCATATAAGTTCCTTACAATTTCACCTATATTTCCCTGTTGGCAGAGGTGGGTATAGAACAGGGAAGACTATATGGGAAAGTTACACATAAATTTTAATTCCTTTAAATCAAATCACATTTGTCTTTTGGAATATGCTGATGCAATATCGTTAAATCCTTGCTTGTTACAGCAGAGCTTGTAACATAAGGTCTGGAGTCATCAAGCCTGCTTTCAAAGCCAATTCCGTAATTTACAGTCTATGTGAACTTGAACAAGATATATAATTTCCATGTTTCACATTCCTCATCTATAATATACAAATAATATTATCCACCACATAAGGTTGTTGTAACGATCAAATGAGTTACGTATTTAACTACTTAGAAAAATGGTAGGGGCATAGTAAGTTACTCCCAATGTTAAGTACTAGAATTTCTTTTCATAGTTATTTCCCTTTGTAGATAATATTTAATGACTATAATATTTAAGATCATATTTTAATTTTCATCAGTTACTTTAATTTTAAAATTGATCTGTGTTTTTCCATATGATCCATATTAAATGTTATTTCTAGTTTGTCAGGTATTTCTAATCAGTGATGTAAATATAACACTCTTTGTAAGATCCAAGTGGAATCAGAGCATCTTTGATTTCTAGTTGGTTTCATTTGTCCGTGGACTAATTGACCAAAAAGTCAGTGATGCACATTCACATAAGGGCAAGTTGTATCATTACTCTTGCACAGAAGTAATGCTGCATGAGTCATATGTAAGTTTTAATTGATTTTAATATCTGGTTCTGCCTACCTCAACAAATACTGCAGATGCCTTAATGCATTCTCTTAAAATCTGGCTGAAAATCCAGGAACATGTACCTTGAGGAGTTTGTACAAACCATACTTGTGTGAAAAAACAACACATAAACAAACAAAGATCAAAATTCTGAAACCTTGTGTCAGTCCAAGAGCTGTTCACCATCTTCCAGAAAGGCTCTCCAAACAAATCCTTGGCTTTGCCTAACAACCCAAGATTAGTGCTCCTTCTGGCAGATACAGGTGTTAACACCTATTTACAACTTCTTTGATCCTTCCAAGAATTACATTTCCCTTCCTGCTTTTAGTTTCCCCTACTCAATCCCGTATACTTTCAGTTGGAAATCCTTGTCTTCTGAGGTTTCTCTCTCATTTTGTTGCTTCTGAGTTACTCTGAACTTCCTTTTAAAGGACATAAATGTTATACCACTATATCTCCCTCCTGTACTGCTTCCCATTTGTTTAGTAAAGGCTGCTCTGTTTGCTTAAATCATACAACCTTGATTCTTAAAGGAGCTAGGTACTTATTCACTTAGAATCAATCCAAGTAAACAATAGAAGAGTTTTGTTTTGTTTTTTTACAAGCTTTTAAAAAGACTCTCTTACTGTACCTCTCTTACTGAGGTAGATGCAGAAGTCTTGGTTTAGAGTAGAGATTGTGAATGCTTTCCACAAAAAAAAAACAGGGTTTATTTTCTGCCCATTGCCCGTTCACTGTTTTATCATTTGTTTCAGTGCATGTAGCAGAGTTCTCACACTGCATGCCCCGACTGCCTCTGCTTGCATAAAACATGATGCTCTACCTCGAACAATGCTAGAATACATTACATAAATTTCCTTTTGATATCCAGCATGTTTTCTACTCTAATAGAATCTGAGCAGAATCATATCTCCTTTTCCCCTAGTGTTCCCGAGGTACATCATAACTCTCTCTTCTCTGAATCCAATAACCATCTCCAAGCCATTAGAAGGGTTTCACCGAAGGGTGGAAGCAGCTCAGTAGGGCAGAGCTGAAGATGATCTGGCAAGTAGTTACATGATAGCATAAGAGGACACAGTCTTAAGGATCAGGAAGCTGTACAATCAATCGTTTTTTCACTCAGAATTCTTGCAGGATAGAGCATTCTGGTTTTAATGTGGAGTGAAGGTCCAAAACTTTCATATCTCAAGCCTGATTGTAACTATTCCTAAACGGTCAGTGTTCCTTTCTGTGGAAGCTACTGCAGTTTCATTTGCCTCGCATCCACTCTCAAACCTCATGTCAACTTTCAATCTCCAGTAGAAGCAAATACAGCCTCCCTTACTGCGAGGGTGGTCCTATGCACAGTTAAAGCCAACAAGATGGAGGTAGACACCTGTTACGAGAGTGTCTTGGAAAGCTTTTTATTTCCAAATTAAAAGGATAGGTAGGAGGGCACCACCTTTTACCCTTGAATGTTTCTGTGACACCAGAAACTACAATGCCCATCAGTGACCATGAGAGAAAGACCAGGGTGATCACACAGATAACAGCCCTGATATTGTTGAGATGGTGAATCAATGTCAACAACTTCCTACCTCTAGATGTTTTATTATGTAATATAAAATAAAATAATCAGAATGCCAATTTGTTTAAGCCAAGGTGTATCATTTGTTTGATTTGTTTTATTAATAATAGTGACAAGTATTTCTGTTACAAATACCATGCCTTCCTAAGTTGAACAAACCTGAAAATATCTTGCTTCAGATCTAAGGATCATCAAGGCTTTGTAGTCATCATTCTAAATACCTTGGCTTGATACAGGTCCCGGAAAGTCTCAACATAAGAACCCATTCCCTGGAAAGGCAGGTAGTAGAAACAGCATTAGACCAGACTAGTCTCCACTTCCCTCACTTTCAGTGTGAACTTAGAAAAGCCAATTCAGAAAATGTGCTCTCAGCTATTTGAAGCAAAGTTTGGAGTCAGGTTACATAACCTCCTATCCTGAAGTTTGACAATTCCTTCTCAGCACCTGGAGTGTTCCCAGATGTTCTCCATGGCAAAGTAGTATGTGAAAAAGCCCACTGGTGATGTGGAAATCTGTGTTGCTGTACTGGGCTATGCCATTTATTCATGGTATTTATTGTTCTGGATCTCATTTTTTTCTCACCAGTATGAGATCATGGGTAAATAAGAGATCATATTCTGGTGGTTCTTAGACTAAAATCAGTCATCAATTTCATTTCCTTTGCAGAGATTTTATTTTGCATATTTTTAAAGAA
Organism: Rhinopithecus bieti; assembly: GCF_001698545.2. NCBI lineage: Eukaryota > Metazoa > Chordata > Mammalia > Primates > Cercopithecidae > Rhinopithecus > Rhinopithecus bieti. The sequence goes on along the minus strand of NW_016805506.1, from coordinate 1,326,358 downwards.
AAGGAATTGAGTCACATAATATTCACATATCTAGGTTCTGTTTTGAGAAATCAGTCTAAATAGCAATGCTCAACCTACGTTCTTCCATGAAATTGTCCCCTAGAATAGGGGAGTTGCTTCCCCATTTGGAGCAAGTCTGTGTCCTCCACTCCCAACACTTTCTATCAGACTCACTTCACTTACTTTGGTCCTGTACTTGGCAACCATAGTTACTTGATTTTCTAAGCCTTGGAATAGAAAATTGCCAAGATTCTTTCTAACTTTAAAATTGACCCTAAAAATACCTACTTTGTAAGCTGAATATATTAAGCCATCGGAATTTGTTCATAGGCTGCAGGGAGATGATGTCTTAAACACCTTCAAGCTCTGATATTCTAGTATTCTATGACAAGCTAAGTTGTTTCCAAGACTTTGATGGATTACTTTACACCTCATTGGGCAAGCCGGCCTTGAGCTGGTCTTAGAAGCCACTAAAGGGAGCAACACTTCACTTGTCACCATTGATCCAGGACAAAAAATTGATAGGTTGATATCAGGGGTTGCAGTTATGCCCTTCCTGGCAGTTCTAAATAAACATAATCAGTCTACCCAGGGCTGAGCAACTGTTTCTTAAGGCGTGTTTGTAAATGTGTTTATAAAGCAAGAGCTTCTAATCTATCAGCTCTCAAAGAGCTAATCAATATATTCCAATCTGATCTCAGAGAAGTTTTGCCATTGGGAAGTTTAATTCATTTCAACTCATGGCCATGAAAAAATGAGCAGTCAAGGCATTCTGACAAAATAGAAAAAGTGGATGATGCTGTATCCAGCACCAGTTCCATTTCAATTTTCCATTTTATCTGTACAAATCACCTCACTGAATGGAATGACCATGAAAACCAATCAGGCGTGGGGTTAGTCTGTGGGCCAAGGTAGGAAGAAAGAGTATATAGATGGCAGCTGCAAAAGGCATTGTTACTCACAGACCACACTCCCTGTTAAAACATTTCTTCTGGAGAAGGAATAAGAAGGCTGGAAAACAGTTTTGATATGGAATCTACCAGATAAATTTCTTTTTAACAACATTTGTATTTGGATATAATCACTTCCCATAGCCTGAGTGTTTGCCCCTGAAAAATAAATTCCCCTGATGTCTGTAAGGGATGGATATCAAATGCCATTTCCCTTTTAGAATTTGGCACCGTAATGACATAAACAAATCCCAGGAGAGTATTTCTGATTTTTATGCACCCGAAATAGAATCCAGGTCTATATATACTGAAAGACAGCATAGCTTTCCAGCTAGCCCCAAGGGAAATATGCAGAGTGGCAGAAATGGAAATATGTTATCCTTGAAACCCTGCTATATTTCAGGCAGCATCAGTGGCATGTGTTTGCATAAGTGATACATCGGTCCCTACTCTTCTTATGCAGATTCAATAAACAACAGTGTCCATTGTCTTGAAAATGCAAAGAGATAGGACCCGGAAGACAAAAGATAAGGTAAGGGGAAGACCAAAGAAGGTTATTGGGAAGCAGGGACTTTTTTTTAAGGAGGGCTACTTTAAACTAGTTTATCCAAAAAAGGAAAATCGGACTGAGAGAAGGGCTCCAGAAAGCATAATTGTACTGTATATAAGCACCTTGAGGAGACAGACCTTATTTTCCAGTGGTACAAAGATGGTGCTGAGGTGGAGAAAGGATAAAACTTCCTGACTTCCTCCTGGGTCCTGATAAGATACTGTCGGGTTAGAGAAAACAAGATATTAAACTGTATATTGTAACTGGAACCATGAACAGCATTCATATTATTTTTGATACCCCCCTGGATTCACAGTTATAACAATATGGGGAGACTTCCTAGGAATTTCAAGAGTAATAGGGCAAGAAAGAAGGAACATTAAACCTGTGACTATAAAGTATTAATTCTAGCTGCTTCTTTGCCACTAATTTCCAATGTGACTTAACTTCTTTGCAATTGTGTTTCCTCATCTCCTAAACAAAGTCATGAAAGTTTTCCAAGGTTCTATCTAACTCTGAAATGTCATGATCCTCTTCAGTGATCTTCCACACAACTCTACGTGTGCATTTCTCTATTTTTAAAGTACTAGTACGTTGAATATATAAGCTAATTTCTTTTGACTTTTATTTTAAGTTCAGGGGTACAAGTGCAGGTTTGTTACATAGGTAAACTTGTGTCATGGGGGTTTGTTGTGCTGATTATCTTATTACCCGGGCATGAGGGTTTGCTGTACTTATTAGCCAAGTATTAAGCCTAGTACTTATTAGTTATTTTTCTTGATTCTCTCTCTCCCACCCAAGCATTTAAAGGCCCAGTGTGTGTTGTTCTCCTCTATGTGTTCATATGTCCATCATTTAGCTTCCACTTACAAGTAAGAACAGGCAGTGTTTGCTTTTCAGTTCCGGTGTTAATTTGCTAAGGATAATGGTCTCCAGATCCATCCATGTCCCTGCAAAGGACACGATCTTGACCTAAATGCCCATTAGTGATAGACTGGATAAAGAAAATGTGGTACATATACACCATAAAATACCATGCAGGCATAAATTAATTTTAGAATGACAATTGGGTAGATAACTCCCATTCTATAAAGTTAAACCTCTGCAATTCTCTTTCACAAGTTGGAGCCATCTATTTTGAAAGTTATAATGTGCAATTGGTAGAGGGTTGATTCATGACATTTATATTCTCCAAAGATATCCAACCTCATTCATAAGTTTCCAAAGGTTAGAGCAGCATAACCAGAATAGATCTCTCTAAGAATGACCTGTTTTAAAACACTCTTTGTCAAAAAGGATAACCTATCTGTGGCACTCTGTGTGGGCTCTTAAATAAGAATCTATTCACTGTTATCATCTACAGAAGTAGGCATGGCTCACTACTTATTCAGAGAGGACTCTAGTGATTGAAGGCTCTTTGATGCATCTACCATTTTCTAAAGAAATTACTGCAGAACTTACATTATGTTACAAAGCAATGTTCTTTTGGTAAAAATGTTTAAAATTACAAAAAATAAATGTCATTCAAGCATAAGAAAATGACCTTTGTCTTTCGCTTTAGTTCTGTCAGATTGTTATTAAATAATGTCTGTTTTTTATCACTGCATTCTTAGAAGGATGGGAACTAACTGGAGGTCAAGAGAGGACTGTGTGTGACCCATAAGGTAGGAAGAAAGTCATGTTAAAGAAAAGAAAAAAAAAAAAAAACGAATGAAATTTGAGATTTCTACCTGTGAGAGACACTCAAGAGTGATTCATCTCCAGCATTCATGCATAATAAAATACACAGGAGGAAATAGATATGAATGGAATGGGAGTAAACTTTAGCTCTTTGGGGAGTGAACAAGAGGACTCCAAACCAATTTATACAACATATATGAGCAGGATACTAAGTTTGGTGCTATGGTTCACAGAGAGTTCATTTTAAAAAGTACAAGATACCAAACTTACAGTTACTCTTTTTTGAGATGGAGTCTCACTCTGTTGCCCAGGCTGGAGTGCAGTGGCACAATCTTGGCTCACTGCAACCTCTGCCTCCTAGGTCCAAGCAATTCTCCTGCCTCAGTCTCCTGAGTAGCTGAGATTACAAGTACTCAGGTGTGTAGAGGTGTGTACAGGTGTGCACACTGCCACACCCAGCTAGTTTTTGTATTTTTAGTAGAGACAGGGTTTCACCACATTGGCCAGGATGGTCTTGATCTCCTGACCTTGTGATCCACCTGCCTCAACCTCTCAAAGTGCTGGGATTATAGGTGTGATCCACTATACCTGGCTCTAGTCACTTTTTAGGGAAAAAAATAAGCTCATAAATTATGCTAGATAGGTCTTTAAACTCCAAAGAAGGGATAGGCCTAAGAGACCTTTGTTTATGAAGTTATAAAGTTTTATTTTAAAAATACAAACAAAACAAAAGGCAAGAAATACCCTAGATATTATCTCTTGACAATACATTCACTCTAGGCCCAAGACTCTGGATTGGATCGTAGTAAATGTTTATGGGAAGTAGAAGAATAACTCATTGTTAGGGATAGAATCTGGGTTTAAATTACCACCACCTCCCTCCGCTTTAAAAATACAATTAATGTCTATGCCATCTGCAGAGAGAGTCTCATTAGATCAGTGACCACATTTAACTGATAGTGCTACCATTGGGAACAGTTTCCTAGCAAGTCACCCCAGATGTATCAGTCCTTCTTTATGTGCAGCTTGAATCGGCTATATTGATCCCTTGGAAAATTAACTTGTGAGCAGAACAACAAAGTTGATTTCATCCAACAGAAACTGCACAGGCTTCTTCAACATAATTCAGAGAGAATCACCTGGTCCCATTGTCCAGAAGTGAAATATTTTGCCCATTCTTCCTATGTCAAGCCCAGATTCTCCCAACCCCTGCTTAAGTCTCTCCTAAGGGAAGAGGTGTTGCTTTTTCTGCTTAGTATAAGCTCAGGGTATACATTGGTCTTTGCCTTAGAAGGCAGGTTTATTTTTCCTTAAATGAAGAATCCCAGTTTTCTATTATTGCACTTCTTTTTTGGTCTTTGGTATAGTCTGCCCTGGGGGAAGATTGCTCACCTCACATCTTTTCCTTTCAAGTCAAGGAATTGGTTGTGTAAGTGGATTAAGAGGTTGTTTTCTTCCCACAGGCATGAGCTAAGCGTGGCATTTCTAAAATTGAGGAGGTTCTTATTTGATGTTGGGCATAACTAGTTAAGAATTACTGGGCATCTGCTGAGCTATTAATGAAGCAATTTTTATTTATACTCATATTGTCCATTCTGTCTATAGCATCTTCCAGAACTCTTTGGGAAGTGATGACTAATAGGGTGTGGCTTGAGATTTCATAATACCTGATCATAATAGGATCATGATGGAATCTTACCCATGCATTTGTCCTCAGAGAACAAAGTTGAAACATTGTGGTAAGTTTTATAAGAGTACAAAAAGTTTTGTAGGAAAATGAACGTGATCCATTAATTTAAATGGGAAATATCTAGGTTGAAATGGTTTTTAGGCATGTCAGGGTAAGTTTGCCTATTGAAGAGGCTGTTGGGGCCTAGAAAACCACACCCCAAAATGAAGACCTGAGAAGAAGCCTCAGAAGCAAAAGTTTCTATCTGACCTCCTCCTGACCCCTTGTCTCTGGCCTCTATGTCTCCCTCAAGGCTAGCCATAGAAACTAGAAACCCTCTTTTCCAGGGAGAGATACCATCTCACACCAGTTAGAATGGCAATCATTAAAAAAATCAGGAAACAAACAGCGTGCTGGGAGGATGGTGCGGAGAAATAGCGAACACTTTTACACTGTTGCGTTGCGACTGTAAACTAAGTTCAAGCCATCTGTGGAAAACGAGTGGGGGCGATTCGCTAAAAGACAAGAAGATCTAGAACTGAATACATATATGAACACAAAATACATCCCATTAACATTGGGGAATAATACCACAAAAGAGAAAATATATAGTCAAAAAATGACATAAAGACTAATAACGCACACATGCACACGTATGTTTAATTGCAGCCACTATTCACAATTAAGCAAAGACTTGGAATCAACCCAAATGTCCCATTTATGCTGACAGACTGAGATTAAGAAAATGCTGGACACAGTATACACCATGGCAATAGTATGCAGCCATAAAAAGGATGAGTTGTCTGTGTCCATTTGTAAGGGACATGGAGCCCAGCTAGAAACCATCATTCTCCGGAAACTATCGCCGAAGAACAGAAACCAACACCGCATGCTTCTTCACTCATAGGTGGGAATTGAACAATGAGGTATTACTTGGACACAGGAAGGGCGAACATCACACACGTGGCGGTGCCTATTGTGGGGAGTGGGGAGGGGGGAGGGATTGGCACTTGGGCGATGGTTATACATAAACTGTAAATGACAGTTAATGGGTGTAGCCACACCAACATGGCACATGCTATAGCATATGTAAACAAATCTGCACACTGCTGCCACATGACTACCTAGAACTTAAAGCATAATAAAAAAAAAAAAAAAAAAAAAAGAAATAGAACCATTATTTTCCCTCAAGACAGCCATAAAATCCCAAAGTATGACTGTAGGTCTCCTCCTGTCTTTTGCATAAAATCTGGCCATATAGAAATTATCAGACCTATCTTGTTTGATTATAGGTCATAAGACCTTCATTCTGGGAGGGGTCTATCCCAAACCCAAAAGGAAGTAGTGCTGCACAGACAGGCCAAGAAGAATCTAAACAGACAGGCCTTGCTGGGTTTCCCCACTCAGGCTATCAGCATTGGATCTCTCCTCTCGCCCAATCATATTTCTGCATGGCTGTCCATACTTCATTGATCCAAAGCATAAAGATGGAAAGTTTCCCCTTATCTTTGAGTCTTCACTCCGAAGGCCCCTGTGTCATATAACAATATAATCAGATAAATTTGTATATCTTTTACCTTATCAATCTGCTTTTTGTTAGTCGATTTTCAGCAAACCTTCAAAGGATGAAGGGGAAGTTTCCCCTTGGGCCCTACAAGGTCTTCTTACTTGGTGGAATAAATCCTAAAAGGGTTTTCTAAGCCCCTTAATATAATATTTACTGCTATCCTCCTGCCTTTACTGTAACACCACCTATAATAATATGATGAATACTAATATTTTTACTAGCTACAAACTTTCAAAACTATCAGTAGACATCATTCTAAGATTATCTCAATTAATATCTAAAATAACTCATCAAGTAGGTAGGATTATAATGTGAATTTGAAACATAGGAAAAGTGCCCATGGTCATACAGATGCTGGATTAGTTATCTATTTCTGCTGGATAGTTAATCATCCCAAATTCAGTAGCATAGAACAAGAACATTTATTATTTCTCTTGATATTGGCAGTTAAGGACTCAGGTAGGTGGTTTTTCCCTGGGTTTTACATGCAGTTTAAGTCAGCCAAAGATTGGCTGAGGCTGTAATCATTTCTAAGGCTTCTCCACTGACTTAGCAGGCCCCTGGGCTGAAAAGACATAGTCAACTGAAGACTAAAACAGATGGGTCTCCCAGGGTATCTCTCTGTAGTTTTAGGTGCTCTCTCCAGCATGGTAACTTCCGGGTCTTCAAACTTTCCGCATGGGGCTTGAGACTAAAGTGGTGCATGCCCTCAGAGACAGTTGGGTGAAAACTGTATCACCTTATGTGACCCAGCCTCAGAAGTCATGCAGTGTCACATTCATCATATTCCATTGATTTTAAGTGAGTCATTAAGGTCGGGACCTTTTCAAGGGAAACACATTTGACTTAACCTTTTGATGAAAGAAAAGTCAAATAATAAGTGTTAAAAGTTTTATTCGAATTAAGTTTTTCTTAACTCAACATCTGTTCTTAGTTCTGCTGGTGACACTTCTACAAGTTACTCTGAAGATTGTCTAAAGGACACTTGGCCACTTAACCTATAAGGTCATACACTTAACTGAAGTTAGAGGTCAAGTCAAAATAATATAGTAAGGTCTCTCTATCTCTGACAAGAATGTACAATGTATGTTTTTAAATGTTAGAATCTTTAAAAATTGCTATTTTTATTTTTTGGAGACAGGGTCTGGTTCTGTTCCCAGGCTGGAATGCAGTGGCACAATCACAGCTCACCATGTCCTCCACCATCTGGGCTCAAACCATCCTCCCATCTCACATCCCTGAGCAGCTAGGACTACAGCCACATGCCTCCATGCCCAGTTAGTTTTTATTTTTATTTTTTGTAGAGACAGTGTCTCACTGTGTTGCCCAAACTGGTCTTGAACTCCTGGCCTCAAGTGATCCTTTCACCTTGGTCTCCCAAAGTGATGGAATTATAGGCGTGAGCTACTGCACCCAGCCAGAAATCGCAATTTTGATGACAGTTGTAAGAAGGCATCAGTAGCAGAACACACTGACTGAAAAATCCCCTAATTCCTTAATACATTCTTGCTTTTGATTAATATTAATATTAATTTTATATTTCTCTTCCTGTCTCTCTTATAACACATATAATTTGTGGCACATCAGTGTGATGTTTACCTTCTTGACAAGGCTTATCTTCAACCCAACTGAAATTAATTTTTCATGTAAGATTCCCCAATGGACATGATTTCTTAAAATTCAAGATACATTGCATCAACACCGTTTCTTCTGACAACTAATCTCCTAATTCTATCAAAAAAGTAATCAAGTTTTCCTTGAATGATTTATTCTCTATAGAGCCAGAGTGCTTATGGCTTGTGGCTCTGTGATGATCAAGGCACTAGAAGCTTTCCTAACTCTTTATATTTGTTATGGCACTTTGCTAAACCATGAATTTCTATGAGAGATTGAGAAGATGATTGAATTCCTTTCCCATTTGGAACTTCCCAGCTGTCCTAGCATCTGGCTTTGCATACATTTTTAGAGGTCTCTGCAAATTGTCATCCAACCAAAAATGTATGAAAATAAAATAGAACAATAAAACCACTAATTAAATATGTCAATTCATCCTCCCTCTTTTTGCATAAGAATTAACAAGCTGAATAAATCTCACATAACCACCTTTTCTAACAACCACAAATGTCCTTGTCTTCCATTGCTGTCTACATATTGAAATTTGTTGAGGTCCCAAGACCCTGTTGCAATCTTACCCTGACTTCTTATGTAGCTTCTGCAACTTGGTCCATGATGCCCATACATCAGGTGTTGGAGCTTCATCCTGGAAACAGGAGCTCTGTCTCTAGGCAAATGCTTACAAGCTGCTTGATCTTTCAAACATTAATTGCTACTTCAGTGAAATGGGGAAAATAATTTCTGAAAGCCTAATTTTCAGGGCTATTTTAAACGAATCAATAAAGTGTTTCTTACCCTTTGTTAAACCAGTTCTTATTGGTTGAACGTAAGATTCTCAAACATTCTGTCAATGTAATTTTAAGATTTGAAATACTTTAAATATTGTGAGGTAAAAGATGATGTGTGTGTGTATTTGTGTGTGTGTGTGTGTGTGCGCGCGCGCGTGTGTGTGTTTGTATTTACTCTTCCTCCAACTTCTCTTGGAAATCACAGAACTAAAGATTCCAAAAGTGTCCTGTAAAATAAGAAGACGTCTACAAATACAACCTTTCAAATATATAATGTTGGCCAGGAGCAGTGTCTCACACCTGTAATCCAGCTCTTTGGGGGGCTGAGGTGGGCAGATTACTTGAGGTCAGGAGTTTGGGACCAGCCTGGCCAACATAGAGAAATCCTGTCTGTATTAAAAATACAAAAATTGGCCTGGCGTGGTGGCGCACACCTGTAGTCTCAGCTACTCTGGAGGCTGAGGCAGAAGAATCGCTTGAACCTGAGAGGCAGAGGTTGCAGTGAGCTGTGTTCGTTCCACTGCACTACACAGCACAGCCTGGGAGGCAGAGTGAGCCTCTGTCTAATAAATAAATAAATAACCAAATATATCATCTTATATATTTGAAAGTTTGTATTTAGCAAACAATTTTGTGAGGTAGAGTTTACTGGTAGCATTTTTAAAGTTAGGAAATTCAGGGATACATAGTAATAAACAGCAGCACTTGTGAGCAAAACACACTTCTGACTACAGATTTATAACTATTCCTAGCCCTGCCCAGAATATCTAGCATTGTCTGTACTTACCACATAAAACCTCAAGCCGGAATAAGAATTCTTGTTTCGCCTTGTTTTTGTTTTTCCTGAAAGGTCAGACTCCTCTCCCTTATTGATTGTAAACTTCTTGAAAGGAGAACACATCTCTATTTTGATCACTTCTAGTGCCAACTAGGTACTGAATAAGAAGTTATTCAAAAATCTGTTCTAGTTTTTTTTTTTTTTAAGTATAAATTGGGCTTCCTTTCTTACACTGTCTGATATTCAGCCTCATCTACATGAGGTATTTATCCTATCAGATATCCAGCTAGACATCTGCCTGTCTGTAAAGACCAATTGTCATAGAGTGGACAGGATGGATAATCAGTCTATGTCTAGAGCCCATCCAGACCACACTGGTACTGGAGTAGTGGGAGAGGTACTTCCGGCCAAGGCTGTTTAGCTTTAAACCCTATTCTCTTGGTGCTTGAAGGGGAAACAGTGCTTTCAGTGTATCTAGCAGATGGAAACTTCACAGGCATTGATAGCTTTGAGGGAAAAAAAAGAAAAACAACAAGAAAAAAAAAAAAAAAAAACAGAGTTCCATAGAAACATAATGCAATTGTTAGTTCTCATGGCCTCTATTTCTCTTTCAAAGATTAAAGATTTAGTCATCCATTTTCATATGCTACCTCACATAGTAAAGCTTATTATGTGTCTTTCATGTATCCCTATTTCTTTGAGAGAGGTAAGAATAACAACTACCTTTCTGCATCCTTTCAGTGTCATCCCAACAGATTACAAAAGGAAATGTCTATCCATTGAAAAGATGCAGATGGTTTTTAATTAATTATCAAATTAACTTTGAAATAAGTACAATTTGATCATTATAACAGTTTTTCTATTCATAAAATGTTATTTATTGTATACTGTCCTTTCAAATGGTTGGTTTTGCTTTGCTTTTCATAACCACACAAATCCCAGAAGGTCAACAGAGACCCATATGATGGCTAAGAAAGCCAAGCAATAAATAAGAAATACATGAGCCAGGCATGCTGGCTCACCACTGTAATCCCAGCACTTTGAGAGGCTGAGACAGGTGGATCATCTGAGGTCAGGAGTTCAAGACCAGCCTGGCCAACCATGGCTAATGAGGAGAAACCCTGTCTCTACTAAAAAAAATTAGTTGGGTGTGTGGCAGGCACCTGTAATCCCAGCTACTTGGGAGGCTGTGGGAAGAGAATCGCTTGAACCTGGGTAGTGGAGGTTGCAGTGAGCCAAGATCGCACCACTGCACTCTAGCCTGGGTGACAGCAAGACTCCATCTCAGAAAAAAAGAAAGAAAGAAAGAAAGAAAGAAATACGTGGATTAACACAACTTGTAAAGTTATAAGTGAAAGACCTGGGGCAGACGTTTCATCAATGTAGAAGGTAACTAACATTTGATGAGTACATATTTCATGCCAAATAACTGGAGATACAGGCTAGCATATGCTATCTTATTTGAACCTTGTAATTCAGACTCATATTGGCATCTCTCCACCGAATCTGTTCAGGAGCCTTTACGTCAATGCCCACCAAACTGTAGATACCACAGTTATTCCTGGCCATGGATTATGAACAGCAAAATAAAGTTGCAAACATTTGAAAAAATTAGATGTTTTCCTCAATATAAATAAAAAGGTCACCTCAAAAGTGGGACTTCTGGTTGCTTTGTAATTTGTCAAGTTATCCAGGCTAACTACTTTCCCAGAATCCCCTTCTCTCTATATTTTAGGTTAGGATTTTTCCACAAAAGACATAATCATTTGAGATTTGGAGAGCAGAAGAGAAGCAATGACCATTTGGGGTTTTATGCTCTGACAGTCTGGGCAAATACTTTAGTAGCTTACACATGTTCTCAGTCATCTGTCAGTTTACCTTCTTGGTGTAAGGTAGCAACCAAACCTCCAACTGTTCTACCTTTTCCTGGGTCTTCCTTCAACTTCTCCCACTTTTTGGTCTGGTATGTCTTTAGCTCTGAGATAAAAGTCACCAGCTTCTCCTGTAGGACCCCACTGGTTGGAGATGATGAGAACCAACCTGGATTTCAGATCATTCTCATGGATTTCATCTCATGCTCAAAGATTTCAGCTTGTCCTTGCTCTTCTCAATTTGCATTTATTTTATCATGAGACAATGACCTTATAGAAACTGTTTAACCAGTCCTATAATGGGGCAGAGTCAAATCCCTATACAAATACATCCCTGTAGTTCTGCTTCTGTGATTGAACCCTACCTAATATATAATTTGTCACCAAGAGAGATTCTAGAGAAGTAATGTCTCTAAGGATGGGTTTTCTGGACTGGTTTGGGGTTATCTGGCTTGTTCTGATCTGATTAGATTGAAAGGTTCTAATCACTGCCCTTTCCAGTGGTTAAAGAGATATTAGTAATTCATGTCATTCAGTTGTGGAAGTGTTATGCAAATTATCACCTGCAAATATGTGTAATCAAATGCCTGTAGAAAACAAGGCTCTGAGTGACTAAGTATATGATGTCAGAGAATATTTTAGTCAAATTAGGCATATGATGGGGTTGGTTGGTTTATTCTAACTATATAGGAAATGTGTGTGTCGGGGGGAAGATAAACACAAAGTGAAAATATCCCAGCTAAGGTCCCCGTAACAGACCTGAAGTTGTCTATGCCTACCTTAAAAAAAAAAAAAAAAATACAAAAAACCTTATCTTCTGTGACCATGGGGTTGGGACTTCCAAAAGCTAAGCCCAAAGTCTAATATTGCAGGGGGCTGAATTACAATGTAAATTGAATCCCCAACTCCCAGGAGGTCTCTATTATTAAAATTTGGGCATTAACTGGGAAGGAATAAGACTTTGAAATTTGCAGTGGGGCATACGGGCATATTTCAATAAAGCTGGGGATTTTGAACCCCTAAATTCTGTGGAGGCTTCTTTACAGTAGAAGCAACTCGCTTTCTGGAGAAATTGTAATGGTCTGCAAAAGACTGCTGATTCTACTCAGGAACTACCCTCACCACCTCTCCTGGCTTCTAAATGTGTAAATATACAAGTCTCAGGAGCCTCCAAGAATGAGAAACAAAGTATGACACATGAGCAGGTAAAATGCACAAATAATCACTGATTTTGCCAACAATGATGTCATTCACCTGGAAGTTAAAACTGTCACCTGGCTGCTCTGGGTTTATTGTGCCAGTTAATCAATAAGCAAAGAATAGAGTCACTGTATTGGCTGGAGTGATTGACTCTGACCATCTAGGAGAAATTGAGTTGTTACACAATGAGTGTAAGAAGGAATATACTTGGAATGCAGGAGAACTCCTCAGAAATTCTTCGTATTCCCATGTCCGTGACTAAAGTCAAAAACAGTTGCAAGAACCCAGTTTAGGTAGAACTGCTGTGGTCCAGATCTTTCAGGAATCAAGGTCTGGATCACCCAACTACACAGGAAATCACAACAAATTGAGGTGATTTCTCAATTTGGAATTTGGAATGGGTAGTGAAAGATGGTAGTTATAAATACCATAACTAACCACATAAACAGTCACAAAGATGAGGACTATAATAGTTATAAATATTCTTTTATTTTGATATGAATATGTATGTATATGTGTGTATGCACAATATTTTGTTTTCTTTTCTTTTCCATTACCCTTCCATGAAACAGAAGACAGAGCTCCTTGTTTAAGTTATAGGATACCAAAGGGAGAATGAAAATCAGCTATAAGAAATGAACATCACCCCCAAACTATACGAGAAAAGTGATATCCTCTTTGGGGGAAATTTACTAAATATTAATATTCACATTTACTAATATTAAAATATTAATTAATATTAATACCATAGTTATTTTGATTCTTAGTACCTAATTCTGTAGCATAGAGATAATTTTAGCTATTTAAGAACTCAATGTGAAAAAGTAAATCATAAACATAAAATTTACTGCACATAGTAAGTGCTCAATAGTGGTAGCTATCATTAATACAAATATGGCTGGGCACGGTGGCTCATGCCTGTAATTCCAGCACTTTGGAAGGCCAAGGCAGAAAGGTCACCTGAGGTCAGGAGTTTGAGACCAGCCTGGCCAACATGGTGAAACTGTGTCTTTACTAAAAATACAAAAATTAGCCAGACATGGTGGCATGCATCTATAGTCCCAGCTACTCAGGAAGCTGAGCCAGGAGAATCGCTTGAACCCAGGAGACGGAGGTTGCAGTGAGCCGAGATTGTGCCACTGCACTCCAGCCTGGGTGACAAGAGTGAAACTGTGTCTCATAAAAACAAAAACAAATAATAAACATTAGCGTTTAATAATTAGTGTTTCTGAATGGTTTTTAACCATGCATTTACTTTTTGACATCCATGAAAACTGTATGGCATAGGTAAGCATTATTATTAACATTATTATTGCTGTTGTTATTGTTTCCATTTTACAGTCACATAAAAATATATTCAAGTGCTTACATGATATGTGGCCAAGGGTAGTTTGATTTTCAAAGAAGGAGGCAGAACTTTTTAATTCAAACGCATGTGGAATATTCTGCCTACATTAAATGCAAATTCCTTGTTTATTCTGATGCCAGAAAGTGTTGAAAGCAGAAACAAATGTGTTGATTCTCTCTCCTCCAACTGCCTTGCATGCTAACGCTTTCTGCTTTGATGGGTTGTTCCCGATCATATTTGATATAGCTGCGCAACATCTTTTTTATGTCAAGGCTTTGCTTCAAACACTCCATTGCCAGTTTGACTTGTCAAAAGTTGGAGGGAACACGTTTTAAGCATTCAGCAAGCATTCTTCTGAGAAGAAAACCACTATTTCTAATGAGCATTTGAGAGTGCAGTGGATTGCAGAAACTGTTTTCTAAGATCTGTCACAAATGATTTAGTTTTATTAGTTTTAATGGCCCTCAGCTATAGGCATGGAATATAAGTGAAAATTAAGATATTTTTTACGAGATGAAAATAGATTTCAATCACAGGGTGTGTTTTCCTCCCCATCTCTTCCTATTTACTTATTTATTTAATTACATTAATTAAGTAATTTTTCGGCAGTTGATTCTGGTTAAAAGAAAACCACTGTGAGAGATGAGAATACAGGGGTCTTCTTTCACAAGAACAAAGGTTTCCTTGTGTTGGGAGCCTTTCTGTTAATTGTATATAAACTGGTTGATTTGCCAAGCTCATAGGCAGGATGGCAGAGAAAGGGGCTAATGTGTTAAAATGGAATTTTTTTCCTGGGTAGGTACAAGGAATGTATATTTTTGTTCATAGCTAAAGGTTTGTCTTCTGTGCTAGTAAATATAGAAACAACCATGAAACCCCTATATTTAATGCCTCTGCTTGTTGCTTCTGTTTTTCTACACTGTAGCTTTTCTTGAATAATTTTATTTCTCCCTTTCTTTTCTATCACGCATCAGTCGCTGAAAATTATGGTAATCTAAACAGGTGTATATATTTTATTTTTCATAAACAATATGAGTGTATTTCTTAAATGCGGAGTGGTTTTGGCTGCTCATTCTCATTGCTCGTGTGTGTATGCCTGGTGGTGTATGACAGTGGATGATGAATGTGAGATTTTCTGTTGTAATAGCTCTACTCTAGTATTTCTCTGTCCTGTAGGCCAAGGCAACTATGTGGTTTGAAAGAGAGCCAACAAAAGTCTGCATCAGGAATCCTGGAGTTTGTGCTGCCTCTGCCATTCATTCACTGCCTTTACAACCTTGGGTAAGCCATATACATTTCTTGTGTCAAATTTTCCTCATTTGCAAAGTATAGGTCTTTGGAAAGAGTAAGTTTACACATCGGAAATAAACAAACAAAAAGGACAAAATCATTGTCTTCATGGAGATTATAATCATGGTAGAGGAATAAAAATAAGCCAGAAATATAACTGAAAATTAAATTGTATTGTATGTTAGAAGGTAATAGTTATTATATTATTAGGTTGGTGCAAAAGTATTTGCTATTAAAAGTACTGGCAAAAATCGCAATTACTTTTGTACCAACCTAATAGTTTCCCAGGGTTGCTGCTACAAAGTACCACAGAGTGAGTGGTTTAAACAACAGAAATTTATGTTCTTACAATGTTAAAAGCTAGTAAGTCTGAAATCAAAGTGTCGGCAGGGTTCTCGAGTTTCTCCTGAGGCCTCCCTCCTTGGCTTGTATGCCATTCACCTTCTCCTGGTGTCCTCTGGCATCTTCCTTCTGCACCTTGCTGGGCCCTAATCTCGTCGTCACATAAGGACACTGGTCATATTGGATTAAGGCCTACTCTAATGACCTAATTTTAACCTAATTACTTCTTTAAAGACTCTATCTCCAAATACAATCACATTCTGAGGTACTATGGATTAGGACTTTAACATGTGAATTTTGGGGAGCACAATTCACTCTATAATAATAATTATTCAAAAGTCTATAATTACATTTGGGAGTGCAGGGGCATAATTCAGTATTAATGGGATATTGAAGATAGGCTTGATGGAGATGGTAACATCTGCACAAGTTGTGAAGGAGCACCAGGAGTGGACATTGCAGATATCCTGGAAGAGTGTGATTCACTAGAAGGAATAGTCAATAGAAAGGCCCTGAAGTTGGAATGACCAGAGATGCCCAAGGGTCAGTGTCTATAAGATAGAACAATGATATGGCCAGGGCCATAGCAGGGGCATTGCATTTTTGAGGGCCTTATGGGTGATGAAAAAGATTGGGCTTTTACTCTGAGAGTATTGGAGAGCCACTACAAGAACTGAGCAGACATATGATCCAATCAGAATCACGCTTTTACACGTTCACTCAGCCTGCTGCATTGGGAATAGATGGTAGGCCAGTGTTTCTCAATCTGGATGACATTGACATCTGGGGTCAGAAAATTCTTTGTTGAAGGAGCTACCCGCTAGATGCCTACAGCCTCCTGCCTGCCAGTTGTAACAACCAAACATGTCTTAAAAAATTTATCAAGTGTCCCCTGGGGAAGGATTAATGACCCCAAGTTTAGAACCACTGTTGTAGGTGGAGCAGAAGAAAAGCTAAAAGATCATCGTGGAAGTCCTTGTAATAATCTTGGCTATAAATAATAGCTTGAATCATCATGGCAGCATTCTAGATATTTTGAAGGTAGAGTCAACCGATTTTAGAGGTTGCCAATGAACTGGATGAGAGGTATGAAAAAAGATTCAAAATGACACTGTGTTTTATGCTCTGTGCAACAAGAAGGATGTATTTACCTCTTAAACAGGGAAGACTTTGAGTGGAGCAGGTTTAGAATAAACACAGACTCTTCATACAAAGTAACAGGAGGTAAGGTTAAACACATCTTCACATATACTAATGTGTACAGAAGTGTGTGAGTTTGTGAAAATGTCTTCTAATTTCTATTTTTTCCTAAGAATTAGTGAGCAGAATCATTATCATCTGAGAGGAAGGATAGAACAGAATGTGTTAGATAATAAAAGCAAAGGTATAGAATAGAATTACAGAGGAGTGTAGGTTTTTATATGATGTATTATCAATATAATTCTGAAGACATTGACTGCAACGCCTCCCTAATAAGTATTGAGTGTTACTTTTAATGATGTCTCTTTATGAATTCCTCTGAATATTTTTCAAACAAAGTCAGAGTCAGTATGCTTTTGGATCTCTCTACTTTCTATTGTCCTGAGCCAAACAGACAATTTTTGCAATGTCCAAAACAATCTCTGTTCCTCCAGAAATACATTTGCTTTCTTATGAGGAACTGATAGTAAAATTAAGATAAAAAGCAATGCTTTAGGCTATTATCTTAACTTCATGCATGCTCATAATTAGGAACCATCTCTAAAAAGTAAGTCATCTACTTTGAAGAATTCTGTTGGTTTCCAAAGATCTATCTTGCATTAGAGACAGGACTAACTGCACTTGAGTCCAACTTCTGTCAGTGCCCACTTCAACCCCCCATGGAACTCCCATTACTGTTTATTAGAAAATATTTTTTACTCTGTACAATGCTTCTGAAAATGCTCCCTGATTCTAATGTGACTCTGCCATGGGAATATGATCCTTTAAGCACAGAAAATCACACAAGTTTACTGAAGCTTGGGCTGAAATTAGTCCCCTGGTCTGAGAGATCTCACCTGACGACCATGCTCTCTCTTGTTAGCAGTTCCACCTGACACTAGTTTTTTCCTGCTCTGCAGCTACACCAAGCTCTTTCCCACCTTAGTGCTTCTGAACAATATAATGATTTTAAACATTCACTTTTTCAAAAACTCTTACACAACCATTTCTTTGACAATGCCAGAAACTGTCAAATGTGCATTACAAATATTAAATTAATCTTCATAACGAAGTTAGGTATTATTATCCCCATTGTATAGATGAGGAAACTGAGACATCTCAAAATTAAGTAACTTCCCCAATGTGACACAGTGTAGCAGACATTATTGATATACACCAATATTCCCTCTGATGTCCCACATTCCAGCTATCAGCACTGGAATCTCTTTTTCTTAGAGTTTTCCCTGGTTATAGGAACTTCACCCAAGCACAGAGCAGACTAGGACATCTGAGAATAAAGCTTTCTACTATCTAACCATACTCAACAATGCTGCATTGCGTCATTGCCCAGACTCCTTGCTCTTTAGGTGGCATAACTTTGAGGTGGGCATTCTATACTTGTTGCTAGAGTTTCCCAGTAGGATCAAGACTTTGCTTCCTAACATTGGTAACTCATTTAAGAACCTTGCAATTATTGACTGTCTTCACTTCACTGTCTCTCTTCCCTATTTCTCTACTTGTCTTTCTGGTGATACTTTCCAAATAAATTACTTACACTCAAGTCCTTATTTCAGTGTCTACTTAACTGGGAACTCAAACTAAAACACAGCCATGAAGTTGAAGAGTGAGGATTTTATTAAGTGGATATAGCTAAAGGGCCTGTATTAGTCCATTCTCACACTGCTAATAAAGACATACCCAAGACTGAGTAATTTATAAACGAAAGAGGTTTCATTGACTCACAGTTCCACATGGCTGGAGAGGCTTCACAATCATGGCAGAAGGTGAACAATGAGCAAAGTCACGTCTTACATGGCACAGGCAAGAGAACTTGTGCAATAGAACTCCCATTTATAAATCCATCAGGTCTCCTGAGAGTTATTCATCACCACGAGAACAGTATGGGAGAAACTGACCCTATGATTCAATTATCTCCACCTGGCCCTGCCCTTGACAGGTGGAGATTATCACAATTCAAGGTGCAGTTTGAGTGGAGACACAGCTGAACCACATCAGGGTTTATGCTCTTAACCAATACACCATCCTGCCTCTTTAGAAGCAAATGGATGAGTACCCTACTCTGTTTTTCAGGAAATTATATCTTTATAAAAACTGCAATCCTGGCTTTGAAAGGCTACAACTTTAATCTTTTGAGTCCTCAACATTTTATGAACAAGATCTGGCTATGAAATGAACAGACACTTCCCAAAAGAAGACGTACATGAAGCCAACAAACACACATTAAAAAAAAAGCTCAGCATCACTGATCATCACAGAAATGCAAATCAAAATTACAATGAGATATCATCTCACACCAGTCAGAATGGCTATTATTAAAAAGTCAAAAAATAGCAGATGCTGGCAAGATTGTGGAGAAAAAAAGGAATGCTTTTACACTGTTGGTGAGAGTATAAATTAGTTCAATCATTATGGAATACAGTGTGTCAATTCCTCAAAGACCTAAAGACAGAAATACCATTCGACCCAGCAATCTCATTACTGGGGATATACCCAAAGGAATATAAATCAATCTATTTTAAGGACATATGCACAGATATGTTCATTGCTGCATTATTCACAACAGTAAAGACATGGAATCAACCTAAATGCCCATCAATGATAGACTGGATAAAGAAAACATGGGACATATACACCATGGAATATCATGTCCTTTGTAGGGACATGGATGGAACTGGAGGCCATTATCCTTAGCAAACTAACCCAGGAACAGAAAAGCAAATATTTCATGTTCTCACTTATAAGTAGGAGCTAAATGATGAGAATGCACGGGCACATGGTGGGGAAACAACATACACTGAGGACTGTCAGAAGGCAGGGGATGGGAGGTGGAAGAGGATTAGGAAGAATGGCTACTGGATGCTGTGCTTAATAACTGTGTGATAAAATGATCTGTGCAGCAAACCACCATGGCACACGTTTACCTATGTAAAAAACCTGCACATCCTGCACATGTACCTTGAACTTAAAATAAAAGATGCAAATAAAATACATTTAAAAGGGAAAGCTGCACACCCTCCTAGGAAAATATACCTCTCCAAATATTCACTCAGTTATGGACACGGAGCACAACGTTCAAAAGACTCACCTCTACCCTCCTTGGTGGAGCTGGAGCAATAGGAACAACAGACAAAAAAAGATACTCCCAAGAGAACACAACCAGAATCGAGTCAAGTAATTCCACTCCTTGACTGATCAAAAATCTTTTCAGAATATCTGACTGGCAGGATTTTATTATTGCTATGGCTGGCTACTCTGTGTTTTCTATTCCTCTTTCTTGAAAGGTGATTTTTATCACGGTCTTTCTGTCCTTGTTTCACAATTATATGTCCATTCTATATGTGTGTGTGTGGTGGTGATGAGGAGGGACAGATTACCTGCCATTTACTTCATGGATTCCTAGTCATTAAGAGTCATATATTTTTTTCTTTTTCTTTTTTGAGATGGAGTCTTGCTCTGTTGCCCAGGCTAGAGTGCAGTGGCATGATCTCAGCTCACTGCAACCTCCAGCTCCCAGGTTCAAGCAATTCTCCTGCCTCAGCTTCCCAAGTAGCTGGGGCTACAGGCATGCACCACCATGTCTAGCTAATTTTTGTATTTTTACTAGAGATGGGGTTTTGCCATGTTGGCCAGGCTGGTCTCGAACTCCTGACTTCAGATAATCTGCCTGACTCGGCCTCCCAAAGTGCTGGGATTACAGGCATGAGCCACTGCGCCGAGCTTCACGAGTCATATCTTGATTAGACAGAAAGGAATGCATGTAATCAGGGTATCTTTGCTTGTTTTGAGACAGAGTGTTGCTCTATTGTTCAGGCTGGAGTGAGTGGCACAACAATGGCTCACTGCAACCTCAAACTCCTGGGCTCGAGCAATTTTCCCACCTCAGCCTCCTGAGTAGCTGGGACTACAGGTGGGTTCTATTACAAATAAGTAGTTTTCTTTTTTCTTTTCTTTTTTTTTTTGTAGACACAGAGTCCAGGCTGGTCTCAAAATCCTGGCCTCCAGTGATCCTCCTGTGTCAGCCTCCCAAAGCTTGGGGATTACAGGCGTGAACCACTACACCCAGCCTCATCAGAATATCTTTGAGTTTAGCATGAATATAACAAGGGAGAGTATTTGTTGCAGGTATTTGTTGGCTAAAAGAATAGACTCTCAGAAGACAGCTTACCGTCTATCCAAATTCCATGCTTTCTTTTCATTGCATGGAATTCAAGTAAGATGTGGCTATCCAATCAGAGACTATGCTATCCAGTTCCCAATGCATCCAGGTTAGCCAAATGATGAGTTATTGCCAATAAAATGTGAGCAGAGTGATATGTGTAGTTTTGGCCTAGGAATTTAAGAAGCAAATGTGCTTTTGATAGCTTTAACTTTTGGAATTGAAAATTCTGAGGCCTGAAGGGAGGGTTATTAAAAAATAGAAGGAGCCTGGATTCCTTAACACATGGAAGAAAGGTAAGCAATAAAAACTGTATTGAACTATTACACAAGACAGAAATGCATTTCTGGCCGGGCATGATGGCTCATGCACTTTGGGAGGCCAAGGTGGGCGGATCACGAGGTCAAGAGATCGAGACCATCTGGCCAACATGGTGAAACCCCCTCTACTAAAAATACAAAAATTAGCTGGGCGTGGTGGCGCATGCCTGTAGTCCCAGCTACTCAGAAGGCTGAGGATCTCTTGAACCCGAGAGGTGGAGGTTGCAGTGAGCCGAGATCACGCCACTGCTCTCCAGCCTGGCAACAGAGTGAGACTCCACCTAAAAAACAGAAAAACAAAAACAAAAAAAAATGCGTTTCTATTTTAGTAAGTGTGATGGTTAGTACTGAGTGTCAATTTGATTGGATTAAAGGATGCAAAGTATTGATCCTGGGTGTGTCTGTGAAGGTTGTGGCAAAGGAGATTAACATTTGAGTCAGTGGGAAAGGCAGAACCACCCTTAATCTGGGAGGATACCATCTAAATCAGCTGCCAGAGAATATGAAGCAGGAAGAAAAACGTGAAAAGGCTAGACTGGCTAGGCCTCCCAGACCACATCTTTCTCTGGTGCTGGATGCTTCCTGCCCTCGAACATCAGAATTCAAGTTTTCAGCTTTGAGACTCGAACTGGCTTCCTTGCTCCTCAGCTTGCAGACGGCCTATTGTGGGACCTCATGATTGTGTGAGTTTAATACTCCTTAATAAAATATGATATACATATATATATATATATATATATCTGTCCTATTAGTTCTGTCCCTCTAGAGAGCCCTGACTAATACACTAAGCCACTAATATTTTAGCACTTGTTAGTTACAGCCCCTAGGATTACTCTAATACAAAAATCATCACATAGTTGACTATTTTGTAAAGGTCTGTGCCTAAATGTCATCTCCTTATAGAAGACTTCACCAAAAAACTCAACTTATTTTACATCTTCTGTCTCACTCTAACTCAGTACCTCTTTTATTAGTAACTCAGGACTTTCTATTACCTGCTTTTAAATACCGTTTTGGATATATCTATATATAGCCTCTCTCTACCACCACTAGCATATAAGCTCTATGTTGGCTGGAACTTTTTCCAACGGACTTACTGTTGTAGTCCCCAGTACCTAGAATAGTTTATGAAACATAGGATGTGTTCAATAAATATTGCTTGAGAGAATAATTACTTATAATCCTTTGTCTGTATATTCCAGATACACTTCCAAAGAAAATTGAGTTGGGTACTATTTGTGTTAAAAAATATTATTTCTGCTTTCCTTTCCATACCTGCACTGTCCATTTGTTTTCTTATTTTCTATCCAAGCCCTGTTCACTCAACATCTTCATTATGCAGGTATTGTTGAAAATCAACTTTGATCATCACTAGCAGTACTCCATTAGTCATGGGAAATCTGAGAACCATTGAAGTGAAGATTTACTGTATCATTTCTACAAATCACTGAGCACTTTATATGCGCTATTTTATTTCAGTACGTCCTACTGTGTATGTGCAATGTAGGTATAAATACCTCCATTTACAAATAAGAAAAAATGAGGTTCAGCGTTTATGTACCATGCATAAGTACACAGATATGAAACATTAGAGTGGGATTCAAGTCAAGTTCTGGATGCAAACCGCTGCTCTAAAAGCACGTCATCCTTTTCCACCCGCTCGCCATGCTCCCTTGGAGCTTCCGGCTCCTGCTAAGCTAGTGCTGCCGTAGTCTCCCTTCAGCCATCATCATGATTATCTACCGGGACCTCATCAGCCACCATGAGATGTTCTCCTACATCTATAAGATCCGTGAGATTGCGGACGGGCAGTGCTGGGAGGTGGTGGGGAAAATGGTCAGTAGGATAGAAGGTAACATTGATGACTCGCTCATTGGTGGGAATGTCTCTGCTGAAGGCCCCAAGGGCGAAGGTACCAAAAGCACAGTAATCACTGCTGTCGATATTGTCATGAACCATCACCTGCAGAAAACAAGTTTCATAAAAGAAGCCTACAAGAAGTACATCAAAGATTACATGAAATCAATCAAAGGCAAACTTGAAGAATAGAGACCAGAAAGAGTAAAACTTTTTATGACAGGGGCTGCAGAACAAATCAAGCACATCCCTGTTAATTTCAAAAACTACCAGTTCTGTATTGGTGAAAACATGAATTCAGATGGCATGATTGCTCTACTGGACTACCATGAGGATGGTGTGACCCCACATACGATTTTCTTTAGGGATGATTTGGAAGTGGAAAAATGTTAACAAATTTGGCAATTAGTTTGGATCTATCACCTGTCATCATCACTGGCTTCTAATTGTCATCCACACAACACCAGGACTTAAGACAAATGGGACTGATGTCATCTTGAGCTCTTCATTTATTTTGACCATAATTCGTTCAGAGTGGAGGCATTGTTTTTAAGAAAAACATGTTGGCTGGGGGCAGTGACTCACACCTGTAATCCCAACGCTTTGGGAGATCGAGGCAGGTGGATCACAAGGTCAAGAGATGGAGACCATCCTGGCTAACATGGTGAAACCGCATCTCTACTAAAAATACAAAAATTAGCGTGAATCTGTAGTCCCAGCTACTCAGGAGGATGAGGCAGGAGAATTGCTTGAACTCAGGAGGCGAAGGTTTCAGTGAGCCGAGATAGAACTCCAGCCTGGCAACAGAGTGAGACTCCGTCTCAAAAAAGAAGAAAAACAAGTCATGTAGGTTGTCTAAAAGTAAAATGCATTTTAACCCGGTTGAGAGAATGCCTTTTAGTTTAATATATATTTAAACTAAATTCATCCTGTAGTGTTCCTGGAGAAGCTAGAGCCTGGTTGTAAGCTACTACTAGAAAGAATAAGACTCATCAATTAACTTCTACAGTGGAAACTACTTCTGGGACTGGAATATACAAAAGAATCAAAGGTTTTGATTGTGAGTTGCAATAAAGGGAAAGACCATGTTCATAGCAGTGCCAACATCTGAAGTGGAGCTTTACACATATCATCACTGACAATGGAATTAGTTAACTGGAACAGATTACCAAGAGAATAAAAGGAGACTAATTCAGTTGGAAAGAAAAAAAAAAAAAGCACATCATATATTGCCTAAAATAATGTTTGCATTCTGGCTCCCAGTCTTATGTTCCAGCATACACTGTCTTGTATTATCTATTTTTCTGCTACAAAATATTTTTTGCTTTTTAACTGAAGTATTTTCAATGTAATTTAGATATAATTTTTCCATAGAGAAAAGCACAAATCATAAATGTTTCACTAGCATAATCCACACTCTTATCAAAGTGTAGAACATTCCCATCTCTCCATAAATTTCCTTTATGTCATTTCCCATTAATTATGCCTCCCACTATTGCTGAGGCAATCAAAGCTCTGATTGCCTATTCTAGTGCTTCATATAAATAAAAGCATACAAAAGATATTCTTATGTGACTGGTTTTATTTTCACTCAACATATGTTTAGAGGTTTCCTTGTGTTGTTGCATGTATTTGTAATGAAGATTTTCTGTTTGTTTGTTTGTAAGTTTTTAAATATACTGATTTGTATTCCATCATATAAATATACCACAATTTATGTATCCATTCTGTTGTCAAGGAGCATATAGATGCCTCACAGTTTTGAATAAAACCATTATGAACATTTGTGTTCAAGTCTGTTTGTGGATATATATTTTCCTTTCTCTTGGGTAAATGCCCAGGAGTATGTATTAGTTTTCTAGGGTTCCTATAACAAATTACCACACACTTCATAGCTTAAAACAATGGAAATTTATTCTTTTTCAGTGGCCAGAAGTCTGAGATCACTTTTTTTTTTTTTTATTATACTGTAAGTTCTAGGGTACATGTGCATAACGTGCAGGTTTGTTACATATGTATATTTGTGCCATGTTGGTGTGCTGCACCCATCAACTCGTCAGCACCCATCAATTCATCATTTATATCATGTATAACTCCCCAATGCAATCCCTCCC
>NW_016805506.1:1256539-1298170 GCF_001698545.2 Rhinopithecus bieti | reverse complement strand
CTACTCATCTGACAAAGGGCTAATATCCAGAATCTACAAAGAACTCAAACAAATATACAAGAAAAAAACAAACAACCCCATCAAAAAGTGGGGAAAGGATATGAGATCACTTGTTGGCAGAGCAACTTACCTCCGAAGTTTCTGGGGAAGAACGCTTCCTTGCCTTTTCGTAGCTTCTGGGAGCTCCCATCAATCCTTGACATTTCTTGGATAGTGCTGTATGACTCCAATGCTGGCTTCCATCTTCAAGTGGCCTTCTTTTCGATGTCTTTATTTCCAAATCTTACCTTTCCTTTCCCTCATAAAGACACCAATCAATGAATTTAGAGCCAATTCTAAATCCAGAGTCCTTTCATTTAAAGATCTTTAACTAAAAACATCTGCAAATATTCTATTTTTAAATTAAGTAGCAGTCTCAGGTTCCAGATGAACATAAATTTGGGGGAAAACACTGCTGACTATAGTAAAATTGGTGCATATAGGTTACATGTCTGTTTTTTTCTGTTTCTTTGTTTTGTTTTGAGACAGAGTCTTACTCCATCACCCAGGCTGAAGTGCAGTGGCACGATCTCGGCTCACTGTAACTTGCACCTCCTGAGTTCAAGCAATTCTTGTGCCTCAGCCTCCCAAGTAGCTGGAATTACAGGTATGCCATCACACCCAGCTAATTTTTGTATTTTTAGTAGAGACAGGGTTTTACCATGTTGGCCAGGCTGGTCTCGAACTCCAGACCTCAAGTGTTCTGCCTGCCTTGGCCTTGGCCTCCCAAAATGCTGGGATAACAGGTGTGAGCCACCACACCCAGCCTAAATCATTTTCTAATGTATTCGTAACATATGATTTTATTCCCAAAAGCATACATGAGAGTCAAGTTATTCCACCTTTTGTATCTGATGTTGTCTTTAAGTTTTAAAATAATAACAGTGAATGGCAGTGGCGTCTCATTGTAATTTCAATTCCTGGCAGTTTGTGGTTTGTCTATTCATTTTCTCAGTAGTTTCTTGAGAAACAGAATTTTTAAATTTCAATGAAGTCTATACTTTTGTTTTCTTTTATAGTTTATGTGTTCTGTGTTTTGCCTAAAATTGTTCATTCCAAGTGTATCAGTTATCTATTACTATGTGACTGCACCGAAGCTTATCATCTTTAAAAAGCCACAGTTTACATGTATTAAAATGAATTTATTGTAACTAACAGGAAGTATTTATTATACAAATTTTCTTAGGGTCAAAGACCCTTAGCACAGCTCAATTCTTGTTGTTGCTGTTGTTGTTTAACAAGGCTGCCTTCCAGGGGTCTGATGGTGCTGCCATCATTTCAAGGGTCAGCTAAGGAAGGATTCACATCCAAGCTCAGGCATGTGGATATTAGCAGGACTCAGCTCCTCATGGTCTGGTGGACTGAGGGCCTATGGCCTCTCAAAACATAGCTGCTTGTTTCAGCAGATGTCACAAGCAAGACAAGCGAAACAGAACGTTATACTCCCTTGTAATCTAATCTTGGATGTGGTAGTATTCTATTTATTCAAAGTCAGTCACTTGATTCAATCCACTCTCAAGAACAGGTAACCTAAGGTTATGAATACCAGAAGATGGGAATTATTGGGAGCCATTTTAGAAGATGGCTTTCACATAAAATTTTTAAAGATGATCTCCTATTTGTTTTTCTGCTACTTCCTATATAGTTTTATATTTTACATGTAGGTCCATGATGCCATGAAGTATTGTTTGCATATTATGTGAGGTAGCTATCAAAATTCATTTTATCCATATGCATGTCCAGTTACTCTCATGCAATTTGTTAAAAATATTTTTCCCATTGAATTGTTTGGTAACTTAGTCAAAGCTCTTGGTCTACAAATATAAATTTAGATATATTTCTGGAATATATTGCTTTCCAATATCAAGCTGCATTGATTAATGGAGTTCTATAGTAAGACACAAAAACAGTTTGAGTCTCCCAAGATAGTTCTTTTCCAAAATTGTCTTGGATAGCCTGCCTAAGTGATTTGAATTCTATATTTTTTTTAATTGTTATTAATGTCAACAAAAACATACACTGAGCCGGGCGCGGTGGCTCAAGCCTGTAATCCCAGCACTTTGGGAGGCTGAGACGGGCGGATCAACGAGGTCAGGAAGATCGAGAACCATACTGGCTAACCCGGTGAAACCCGTCTCCTACTAAAAAAAAATACAAAAACACTAGCTTTGGGCGAGGTGGCGGGCGCCTGTAGTCCCAGTTACTCCGGGAGCTGAGGCGGGAGAATGGCGTGAACCTTGGGAAGGCGAAGCTTGCAGTGAAGCTGAGAATTGGCCACTGCACTCCAGCCCTGGCGACAGAGCGAGACTCCGTCCTCAAAAAAAAAAAAAAAAAAAAAAAAAAATGCACTGATATTTTTATTAAAATTGTCCTAAATCTATAGGACATTCCAAGAGAACTGCTGTATTTAAAATATTCACTTCCAGTAGTTACATAGTATATCTCTTCATTTATGTGGTCCTTACTTGATTTCCTGTCATCAATAATTTTTAAAATTTTTGTGTAAGCATTTTTAATTACATTTATTTCAATTTTTTATGGTTTTTGTAATGCTATTGTAAATGGTATTTGCCTAATATTTTCCAATTGGTTCATTGAGCTGCATCTCATTGTATAATGTTTCAGTGGTTGTTCAAGAGTGATGATATGCATCTTTAAGTTATCCCAATATATTTAGAGTTAATAAATGAATTATTTGGATAAAATAAAGAGACTAGTAAAAATATGCATCCATGCCAACCCCAATGCTTATAACTATCATCACATAAATTAAATTTTAAAACTTCAATGAAAACAAAAAAGTTGGTAGTTTGGCTTTAAATATAAGGATTTTTCCTTTCCATAAATTTATAGAAGAACTCTATATATATGTACTATTTGTATGTGTTTGTATTTATATCACATACTTACTATTTCTATTGCTTTTCATTTCCTCCTGTATCTGAGTTGTATCTGTTAACATTTCCCTTCAGACATAAGATTTTCTTTTTTTTTTTTTTTTTTTTTTTTTTTTTTGAGACGGAGTCTCGCTCTGCTGCCCCAGCTGGAGTGCAGTGGAACGGATCTCAAGCTCCGCCAAGCTCCGCCTCCCGGGTTCACGCCATTCTCCTGCCTCAGCCTCCCGAGTAGCTGGGACTAACAGGCGCCGCCAGGTCGCCGCTAGTTTTTTTGTATTTTTAGTAGAGACGGGGTTTCACATGTTAGCCAGGATGGTCTCGATCTCCTGGACCTCGTGGATCCGCCTTCCTCGGCCCTCCCAAAGTGCTGGGATTACAGGCTTGAGCCACCGCGCCCGGCCATAAGATTTTTCTTTAATTTACGGTAGGGAATATCTGCCGACAGCTGGTCATGTCAGTTTTGTTTATTTTAAAATACTTTATTTTACCTTGCTTTTTAAAGGATAGTTTTCATGTATGTAAATTTTTGACTCCTTATTTCATTGCTTTAAATGTGTTATTCCAATGTTCTCTGATCTTCATAATTATTAATATTGGCTATTAATCATAGTGCTGTTCCTTATAAGGAATATATATATTTTTTTCAGATTATTCCAGGTTTTCTCTTTATCTTCAGACTTTAGTGTTTTGGCTTTGACTTGATGCAAACGTATTTTCTTACAGTTTATCCTGTTTGATGTTTGTCGAGCTTCTTGAACTTGCATGTTAATGTTTTTCAAACACAACTGGAATATATCTATCTATTATTTCTACTAAGATTTTTCTTTAATATTTTCTCCACTTGACCCCACAATCCTATTACTGGGCATATGCCCAAAGGAATATAAATCTCTCTATTATAAAGACACATGCAAACGTATGTTTAGTGCAGCACTATTCACAATAGCAAAGACATGAAATCTTTGGCCATCAATGACAGACTGGCCATCTATCAATGGCCATCAATGATAGACTGGATAAAAGAAAATGTAGTACATATACACCATGGAATACTATGCAGCCATAATAAAAAATGAGATTATGTCCTTTACAGGGATATAGATGGAGCTGGAGGCCATTATCCTTAGCAAACTAACACAGAAACAGAACACTAACTACCACATGTTCTCACTCCTAAGTGGGAGCTAAACGATGAGAACATAGGGATATATAGAGGAGAGCAACAGACACTGGGGCCTTTTGGAGGCTCAAGGGTGAGTGTATGTAGAGGATCAGGAAAAATAACTAATGGGTACTAGGCTTAATACCTGAGTGATGAAATATTCTGTGCAACAAACCCTCATGACACAAGTTTCCCTATGTAGCAAACCTGCCCTTGTACTCTTGAACTTAAAATAGTTTGAAAATATATATTTTTCCCTATTATTCCAATAATGAAAATGTTACTAATTTTTACTCAAGTTCACAAATCCTTTTCTTCTGATAGACACAATGTGTTCACAAACTCATTCAGTAAATAATTTTGACCACTTACTTTTTAGCTGTAAATTTTTTATTAAGTTAGCTGTAATTCTTAGAATACTTATATGTTTACACACTGATACAAAACCATATTTTTCTTTAAATATTTTAGTAATTTTGTAGTTATTTGTTGCATCAATCTAATCTCTGATCTCAATCACACTCGTTTTTTTTTATTGACTGAATTCTTATTTTCATGGAAATGTGTCACACTGTCCTGAATCTTTTTGTGTCTAACACTTTGGGTTGAAAACTAAACTGGACATTATATAAAATAAATCATGGTGCCTCTGAATTCTTTTACCTTCTTCTGAGGTTTCTTGTTACTTTTGTTTTAATAGAGTTAATATCACAAAACTTAAACTGCAAATTTTGTCTCCGCCATTATTGCACTTGATGATGTCTCTACTCTGTTCATGTAGCTTCCAACTGCTCCTTATTTTCCCCCAATCTCTAAGATCCTCACGTGGACCTGAATTATTTGACGATTGGCCAAAAGTTTGATTTTTAAAACACCTATTCAGAGGTGCTCCCCTTCTCTGTGATTCCCATGCTTCTAGAGAAGCCAGGTTATCTCAAACTCTGTCCTCTGATACTATAAGCCCATAAAGATTCAGCTATCCGTCTTGATTATTTAAGTTTTTTATATATATAATTAGCACTCAGCAACTTAATCATTATGTCCATTGTTATGGTTTTATTTGTGTTTCTCCTCCTTCAGCTCTGTTGGTCTACATGGATACATGGTTTCATATATCTTTACAACATTTAGAAATTTTAAGCCATTTTTAATGCTTCTTTTCCATTTTCTTCCATTTCCTTCTAGTACTCCAATTACACTTTTGTTACATTTCTCAATGTTGCCCCAGAGTTTACTGAGGGTCTGTTAATTTCTTTCAGTCATTTTTCTCTTTGCATTTTATTTTGTTTGGTTTCAACTGAAATATCTTCGATTTTTAACACAATATCCAAATTTTTTTAAGCTTACCTTGTGATTTTTTCATTTTACATATGTTTATCAACTTTAGATATTTCCCCCTTGGTCTTTAAATTTTTTTGTTTTTACCTTTCATTGTATTTATGTTTCCTTTAAGTCCTTGCAGATAGTTATATTTATAATGTGTGCTTTGAGACCTCATTTACTAATCTTATCATCTCTAATATTGCTTGCTTTGTTGCTACTGACTGATTCATGCTGGATTTTGTTGTTTTTCTTTAACCAATGTGGATTTTTTAAGAAAGTAGACAATTTACTGGTTTTAAGTTTTGCTAGCATGTCTACATGTTTTACAGGGTCTTCTGTCTCCAAGTATCATAGACAAGTAAAATAAACTTATATTTCTCTAAAATTGTTTTCGTCTTATGTATCTAAGGTGTTTGATATAAAGCCAATATTTTCCCACCACACAACTTTAATTCAGAGTAGTTCATTTCTACTCTAAAGTTTTGGGCTTTCTGGGTTCTTAAAGAATGCTCCAGGTACTCATAATGCTTCCTCCTTTTTGTATAACCAGAACTTGGGTGCTTCCCAAATGTTTGTGAACTCCAGGAGTTGCTTGACTCATAAGTAGTTGTTCTATCACCAATGATTGTCCCTTGCCCAATCTCCTACATTCTAATCCTGCACATTTAGAGACTGATATTCAGCAATAGACTGAGGGAGACTCTAGGCAAATTCTTGAGTACTCTTCACTTTGATAATTTGCCCTACATATGTCAGCCACTTTAGCTTCTCCAAATTCATTCCTGTGTGTCCATCTCAATAAGACTACTAAACTGTGCCTCTTTTATGCTACAGCTAGGGAAATTACTTTCGGTAGAAAACTGGAGCAATCATTTAACTCTCTTGGGTTTCTCTTTTTCTCAGAGACCAGAATTCTGTCCAATGTCTGAAGACATTTCATACATTTTGTCCAGTTCTCTATTTTTGCTTTAAGAGACTCAGTCCAGTACCAGTTATTCTATCTTGACTAAAGGTAGAGTCGTCAATGCATTTGTTTTGGTTTTTTTCTTTTCTTTTTTAGACAGAGTTTTGCTCTTGTTGCCCAGGCTGGCTTGCAATGGTGTGACCTCGGCTCACTGAAACCTCCACATCCCGAGTTCAAGCGATTCTCCTGCCTCAGCCTCCCAAGTACTGGGATTACAGGCACCCGCCACCACGCCCAGCTAATTTTTTTGTATTTTTAGTAGAGACAGGGTTTCACCATGTTGGCCAAGCTGGCCTCTAACTCCTGACCTCAGGTGATCCTCCTGCCTCCGCCTCCCAAAGTGCTGGGATTACAGGCATGAGCCACTGTGCCCTGCACATTTTTTTAAAAGGTTGTATATTTCTTATTACTGTAGAGTTTAAACAACTGACACAGGAACCATATTCCTTTTACTATCGATATTCTGTAGAATTCAAGAGTTCTCAGCTAAACAGAAAATGATCAAAAACTAAGATCCTCTGCCTCTCACTTATACTTCAGGAAAACAGCTGGGTAAGCACAACTGGTGAGTTTTTTTAATAGTAGGCAGTCAGTTTACATCAATATTCAGAAATTAAGAAAAAAAGTCTATGTTCACATTTGTTTTGGTAACCAAGTAGTCCGTTTATTTAACCAATGACTTTAGCTTTTCAGTTTATTACTTATAAACTTATAAAAGATTAAAATGTTCAAGTGATTTTCTTTCAAATGCAATCACTAGGGGTGATATTTTAAGTGTCCATCAGATTGGATAGAGTGATAGATAGTTAAACAGGATGTTTTTTTGTCTCTTGCAGAAATGTAATTTATCCATGTTTTTCTTTTATTTTAGGGTCATTCAAAGTGATGCTTACTATTGGTAACAAATAAAACAATTTGTTAAAAACTTTATTTCACAGGATCTTACATCTTTAGATATTATAGGCAAGTAAAATAAACGTATCTTTCCCTAAAATTTTGTTTTTATCTTATATCTCCTTGGTGTTTGATATTAAGCCAAGATTTTTCCCATCAAACAAGGGGAACTATCTTGCAAACGAAAGTGTTCTGTAATAACATACACTTGGATAGATGTCACTGAAAAAATATATGTGTTCTAACATTCTGAGAAAGGTTCAAGTTTAAGATTTTACTTTGCACTTGAATTGTTGTATGATATCAGGTTAATTACTTAACCTTTAGAGGTTCACCGTTTCCATTTTTGAAATAAACACCTCACAAGATGAATTGAAGATAAAGTAATATAATAAAGAAAACCATAAAGTGATACATAATAGGAGGAATCATCATCTGTCTTATTTTGAGTTTCCCAGAAGACTCTGAGATAACTATGTCCTCATGAGTGACTTTCCAGAACAATCTAGTAAGGTAATAGGAGATTAGGACAGAGCAGAAGAGGATGCAAAGCAATTGAGCGATTTCAAGGAAGAATGCTTGAGGGAAGTCCCTGGGGAAAGCTCTTGTGTAACTTATTATCAGAATTTGTGTACTTGTGGCCAAGGAGCTAGGCGTTGAAACTCCTACAACAGAGAGTCATTGGCTAAGAACAATCACAGGCAGATAAAGACTGTCTAATACTTTTGAGTATCTGCACCTTCCAAGCAAGTGCTGTGATAATGCAACAGTCATCCTCAAAGTTAATCACAGGTGCTCACTGTTAGAAACGAATCACTCAAAAGACAGAGCAGAGCACACAGGACCTGCATAAAGGATCCACGGAGAGCTTGGTAGAGTATTGACAGTATCTGTTACATCACCTTTTGTCCTTTGTCTTATTCAACATCGACTTCATTGTCTTTTTTATGTCATCATGTAGTCAAAATCTTTGTAGCATCTTTGGCTTTTAAATTCCATCTACATTTATTTTGTGTTTTGATAATACAGAATAAAGTTTTTAGTCTTATTTGTGGATATGTGGAATATGAGAATCAGAAAACTAACTGCTTACATTAAATAAACAAAAGTTTGTGGAGATTCCAAACATTCAAGCATGTCTCTTAACAATCAGCCCATAGCATTCTCTCTTTTTCCTAATTCAGTCGTTTTTATCTATTTAGTTATTTTATATCTCTAAATAAGAATAGGATCTTCTCATTTGCTTCCAAACTAGACATCATAGCTCTTTCTTAAAACATTCTACTGTCCGTAAGCATGATGTATGTGTGTGTGTGTTTGTTTGTCAGTTCTCCAAGAGATTTTCCTAGACATATATAAAGAATATTGTTTCCATATGTATGTGCATGTGCATTTATATATATACATGTATACATTGTATGTACATATGTTTATATATGCACATGTATACATTGTATATACATATAAATATAATCTTAGTTCATCCTGGCTGATATAACAAAATGCTTTAGACTGGATAATTTATAAATTATAGAAGTTTATTTCTCACAGTTTTGGAGGCTGGGAAGTTCACTGTCAAGTTGAGTAGATTAGCTGTGTGGTGAAGGCTCACACTATGCTTCATACATGGTGCCTCTTACTGTGTTCTCACATGGCAGAAGCGGCAAACAACTCTCTTGCACCTCTTTTTTAAGTTGACCAATCCCATTCATGAAGGCTGTGCTCTCATAACTTAATCACCCTCCAATGGCCCCACTGCTTAATACTATCATGTTAGCAATTAAGACACCTGTAATCCCAGCTACTGAGGGGCCTGAGGTGGGAGGATTGCTTGAGCCCCAGAGTTCAAGGCTGCAGGGAGCTACAGCACCACGGCACTACAGCATGGGTAAGAGAGTGAGATGGTGTCTCTAAAACATTAATTAATTGGATATTTCTAGAAATAGAATTAAGTAAAATTTCAGAGTTCTTGATTACATTTCATGGAACATATATTTGAGATATGATGATCTAATCACATTTGGATTAACTGTTCTACCATATCCAAAATTAAATAACTACTTGGTTTGTATCTGATTATTTAATAAAGGTTACTGATAGTTTGTGAATTCTGTAAATCCCATTTGGGAATGTCATTATTTTCATTAATTTTTGCTTTTCATATCCAAACTTGAAAGCCTATAGAAAGGAAAATAAATTTGTTTTCAATAATTCATTAAATCTCTAGTTTATCAAGAATTGTTGATATGATGTGTCATATTCTAAGAAAGGGATCCAGTCATATTTAATAAAGAGAAGGGTGACTGATTATTTAAATGTCATTTAAAAGAGGCTAGTCTTTCTTCCCTCATGTGTCCATCAAGATGTGTAAAATGCCACAAGTCTCCTGTGAAAGTCCTATATTATTTTTCTTAAGCTGGCTGGTACACATTCATGCACTGTCTTAGTCTATTCAGGCTGCAATAACAAAATACCATAAACTGGGTAACTTATAAACAATGGAAACAAGCCCCCCACAGTTTTGGGGGCTGCAAAGTCCATGATCAAGTTTTCAGCAGATTCAGTGTCTGGTGAGGGTCCACTTTCTAGTGCCTTCTTGCCATGTCCTCACATGGTAGAACAATGAATACGCTTTCACGGTCTATTTTATGAGAAAATGAATCCCATTTCTGAAGGCTCTACTTTAGTGACCTAAACACCTCCCAAAAGTTGTACCTCCTAAAACCATCACCTTGAGGGGTAGAATTTTCAACATGTGAACTTTGAGGTCGATACAAGCATTCAGTTCATAATATGTACTTTTTTGTCTTTGATAAATTTCCAGAAGTGCATGTTTGGGTTTTAACTTAAGAGAAAGGAGAATCCCTCTAG
Organism: Rhinopithecus bieti; assembly: GCF_001698545.2. Lineage (NCBI taxonomy): Eukaryota > Metazoa > Chordata > Mammalia > Primates > Cercopithecidae > Rhinopithecus > Rhinopithecus bieti. The sequence continues at coordinate 1,288,020 of NW_016805506.1, read as the reverse complement.
TCTGGTGCATTTCAAATTTTAGCATTTAAGTTAAAGTATCTGCCACACCACAGATTGTTGTAATCATTTTCATTGGCATTTTAGGTAGGAGCTTGACAAGTAATTAAAAGTACTTTGTATTTCATTTGCCATTATCTTTTATGTGTTTATCATTTGGGGAATCCTTTGAACAAACAGAGAATAAATAAAATTAGGATGCAACTATTTATTTGTCCTATAACCATAACATCATGTGTTACCAACACAGGAATACCCTAAATATTATTAGTGAAGTTAGAACGATTTACTCAAAACGAAGCTAATTATATTCTGAATTTTTTGCCAGCCCATTTGAGGTTACAAAACTTAACAAGATCAGGACATAATTGAATTACCCATAAAATACTCCATTTGTTAATTCTGATGTAGTTTCACTGTGTTTTTTAAACTGAAAGAGCAAATTATAATATATTTTAAAGGTTAATAGCATTGACATCTAAATACTTAGTTTTCATCTTAGTTTCAACCATTCTCCAGTCATATAACTTTGGCCAATTTTCTTAATATCACTGGGCTGTAGGAAGTAGATAGATACAATTGCTAACAGGATTTTTGGGAGAGTGAAATGAAGTAACAAAGAAGTTTCTCTATAACTTACTGTGCTTAGTAAGAATGGAATATGGTATTTGTATACAACAAAGTACTTCCTTCTGGTCAATGGGTCTCATATTGGCAGTACTAGTATTAAAAATTGGAAACAATGTTATAATTTTCCTCTAGCATTCATTTATATAATATTGAGTCTAGCAATTCTAACACAAACTAGATTTTTTAAAAAAAGAAAAAAAAATCTCCATTGCTTTTAGTAGGAAATAATGAAAAAGTTCATGGTGCATGTGGTGTGTGTGTGTGTGTGTGTGTGTGTGTGTGTGTGCGTGTGTGTGTGTGTTTGAGAAAGAGAGAGAGAACAGTTGTCAATTAGGTCATTGAATTTCATATGATTTTATGTTTCATCCTACGTCTGGCTGTTACTTCTACACTTCTGATAGAATAATAACTGAATTATCTCAAGAAATGTTATTATATTTTAAAAACAAATGGAAATTGAATTAAGTAGAATGCTCAAGAGACTATTGTTCCAATAAGACTGAATGTCAAGGTTCACACACTGATAGTTCAGGATAAGGATTGTGCAAGCTTCTGGGCTTCTGAGAAACATGCATGCTCAAATCAGTTAAATATATGTTTCATCAATCACTTAGTAGTCACTTAGTTTAAAGAAAAATAATAATCTAAAATCTCATGATTTTAAATTGCTGTAGCCTGTTTATACAAAACAAAAAGGGAGTTGCAACTTTATATAAGTTAATGTGTCTTGTTGAACCAAATAATAATAGAAAGACTATTAAAGTAGAAAGCAAAAGAAATTTTAAAAGACCAAAATCTATTACTTACCAACTTTATGAACCTTAGATTTCTAGCACGCAGTTTCCCCATCTGTAAGATAAAATAAGTGGCCTCAGTTGTACTTAAATTACTTTCTAAATTTAATTTTCTGCAAAGCAACAAATCTAGAGCTATTTACATCTAATTGAAGTTTATTTATGAGATTTTAAGAGCAAAAAATACATACTCTGTTACTCTTCCTCATTGTGTGTCTTCAGCATTGCATCTCACAGGTTAAATCATCTTTTCATGTACTTTAATTTACATTAAATCAATGATTGCTATAAGAAATTAAAGCTAATTTCCAATCATTGTCATATTCAAAAGAGTACATCTTGAATCAATGAACATGGAAGAAGGGAGGACATTATATAAGGTTCCAACTGGGAAGTATTCCGGCACATTTCAAAACTCATGTGGCTGCTTTAAGTCTTGATGGAGTAAGTGATACTAAACTAGTCCTCTTGCCTAAAACAGCTACAAAGCTAAAGAAAATAAATGCAATGAGAGTTTTCATATGTTGCTTAGTATGATGAACAAGCTTATGATTTATGAGAAAAGGGTCCTGATGATAGTCCCAACTTTGGTATGGAAGGAAATTTCTAGATTGTGGTACAATAGGTAAAGCACAAGCAGATTGTTACAGACCTAATGATGTGAGATGGAATGAACAGGGTGTAAGGCTGCTGAGGTAGATGGAATTTGTAGAAAGGGGTAGCACCGAAAAGGAAGTTGCATAGAGAAGAAGTCCCAGAATGTGTACTGGGGACCATAAATTCAAAACCATGAATGCAGAGGGTCAGACTCGACAAGACCTGTCAGAAAACAAACACTGGGACGCTGTGAGATGACCAGAGGTTCAGAGGTCACACAATGTTAGAAAACAGGCATTCTGATCAACTGGGGTGGATGAATCTCATTGAATATTTTAGGTTTTTAATTAAGACACCAAAAGGGCCACAACTGAGGAAGAAGAATAATTTAACCCTGGAATAAGAACGCTTCTAGACGCACCTAAAAAATGACTATAATCTATTTTCAGAGGATAAATCTTGGACATGAGAAAATTAATTGCTTGCCAGAAGAAAATTCTGCAGTCTCTAAAAGAAAACCACAAAATCCAGAATCTCAAAGATGATGGATTTTATGTTCTTCTTGTCAAAAAAAAAAAAAAAAAAAAAAGTAGACATGTGAAGAAGTAGAAAACAATGGCCAAATGAGGAAACACACACTCAATAAGAACAAAAGCAGAGATGTTAGAGATGTTGAAATTAGAGTCAAGAACTTTGACACAGCTATTATACAGTCAATATAGAGATGCTTAAGGATTTGAGCGAAAAATGTATTTAATGAGTGACAAGATGAGGAATATTGCTGAAAAAATTAAAACTTTCAAAAAAACTAGATGGGAATACTAAAATGGAAAAATATAAGATCTGAAATGAAAATGTAAAAGGATAGGTTTAAGGGAATATTTCAGTTCAAAGAAGAAAAGGTCAATGAAACTGACTATATGTCAATCCAAACATAAGCTCAGAGAGAAAAAAAGTTTGAAAATAAGACGTAAGAGACCAATATTTATATCTATATCACAAATATTATTATTTACTACTTTATCATTATTATGAGGTAGATATTTGTGTAGTGAATATCAAGCAGTTTTATACTTAAATCCTAGAAGGAGGATGTTTTCATGAAATATTTGAAAAAGCAAAACATTAAATAGTGCACCTTTGATTAAAACATAATATCTAGAACAAAGAGGCATAATATACCGCAAGCAAAACACACAGACACACACACACACACTACAAAGGCATATAATAATCAATTTTCTAAACTAATAATAAAAAGAAAATCTTAAACTATCACAGAGAATAAGGACACGTTATACAAAGAGGAAAATGTAAAAGTAACAACAGAAGTATAATTAGAAACAATGCAAGGGCATAGGTAATGAATCAATGTTTTTTCAATGTTGAAGGAAAAAGAATACCTTTCTAAATATACCTCACAAATATTGCCTTTAAGAAGATTGCTCAAAATATCACTTTCCAAAACTAAAGGTTAAATGGAGATGTTTTCAGACAAACAAAAACTGGGAGTTCTTTTTTTCTCCTTGAGAGAATTGCAATATAAGATAAAGTAAAAGAAAATTATTCTTGAGATAAGAAACAAGGATGCAAGATGGGAAAATCTTTTAACATCGGAAGGGCATCAAAATAATATATATCTTGTTAGATATAAAATGATTTTCTTTTTTACTTCTTGACATCTTTAAAAAGATAATTAGTTACATAAAGCATAGACTAATAATAAAGTATTGTGGGATTTATCACAAGTTCATGTATAAAGATAATAGCACAAAGGACACAAAGGGAGAAATGGAAGTATACTAATGTAAGATTCTAATATATTAACTGGTATAATATTTTTTAAAGTAGATTGTGATCAAGTAAATACACACACACAATTATAAACCCTATAGCAACCAGTGAAAATAATTAAACAAAGAGTTTATGTCAAGTTACATATTTATTTATTTATATTAAATAAACAAATAAAGTAAGCTAAAATTAAAGAAAATAATATAATAGAAGGCAAGGAAATGAAGGAAAGAAAGAACAAATAGAAAATGAGAAAATGGCAAGATGGTAAACTTAAACTCAATAATATCAATAATTACATTAAAAGTTAATGAATTAAAATAAATTAAAAGGCAGACAATATCAGACATGATGATAAATATTCAACTACATGCATTCTACAGAAGACACAAACTATAAATTCACAGGTAATTTAAAAATAAAATGATATAAAACATGTATCATGCAAACATTAACTGTTAAAAAGCTGGGATGGATATACTCATATCAGACAAAAGGGATTGCAGATCAAGGAATATTATCATAGATAAAGAAGGGTATCTGATAATCTTATAAAGGCCAGTTTATAAAGATGATATAAGAACATCTCAAAGGATCTTCTATAAACCTCAAACAACAATGGATAAAACTAAAGGGAGAAATAAACAATTCTACAATTATACTCTCAGATTTTAAGACACTTTTAGTAATTAATTCAATAATAGGTTTAAAAATCATTAAAAACACAGGCCGGATACAGTGGCTCATGCCTGTAATCCCAGCACTTTGGGAGGCCAAGGCAGGCAGATCACAAGGTCAAGAGATCAAGACCATCCTGGCCAACGTGATGAAACCCCGTGTCTACTAAAAATACAGAAATTAGCTGGGCGTGGTGGTGCGTACCTGTAGTCCCAGCAACTCGGGAGGCTAAGGCAGGAGAATGGCTTGAACCCAGAAGGTGGAGTTTGCAGTGAGCCAAGATTGCACCACTGCACTCCAGCCTTGCGACAGAGTGAGACTGTCTCAAAAAATATATATACACACATATATATATAATAAAGAATATTTAAATAATACCAAGAAACATGTTTATCTGCTTAATAATGAATGCTACCTAATGATTACAGAATGCACATTTTTAAAATTTATTATTTATTTCAATGGGTTTTTAAATTTATTATTTATTTCAATAGGCTTTTAGGGAGCAGGTGGTATTCGGTTACATGAATACGTTCTTTAGCATTGATTTCTAAGATTTTGGTGCACCCGTCACCCAAGCAGTGTACACTGTACCCAATGTGCAGTCTTTTATCCGTCATCTCCCTCTCACCCTTTCCCCCGAGTCCTCAGAGTCCACAATACCATTCTTATGCCTTTGCGTCCTCATAGCTTAGCTCTCCCTTAAGAGTGAAAACATATAAATGTTTGGTTTTCCATTCTTGAGTTACTTAAGTTAAAATAACGGTCTGCAATTTCATCCAGGTCGCTGTGAAGGTCATTATTTTGTTCCTTTTTATGGCTGAGTAGTATTCCATGGTATATGTGTACACATATACATATATGTGTACATATATACATATATATCACAATTTATTTATTCAATTGTTGATTGATGGGCATTTGGGCTAGTTTCATATTTTTGCAATTGCAAATTGTGCTGCTATAAGCATGCATGTGCAAGTATCATTTTTGTATAATGACTTATTTTCCTCTGGGTAGATACCCCGTAGTGGAATTGCTGGATTGTGTTCTATTTTAGTTCTTAAGGAATCTCCACACTGTTTTCCATAGTACTAATTTACATTCCCATCAGCAGTGTAAAAGTGTTCTCTTTTCACCGCATCCACACCGACATCTTTTATTATTATTATTATTATTATTTTGATTATGGTTATTCTTGTAAAAGTAACGTGGCACAGCACTGTGCTTTTCATTTGCATTTCTCTGATCATTGGTGATATTGAGCATTTGTTCATATATTCGTTGGTCATTTCTTTATCTGTTCTTGAGAATTGTCTCTTCATGTCCTTAGCCTATTTTTTTATGGGATTTTTTTTCTTGTTGATTTGTCTTCTTTGTAGATTCTGAACATTAGTCCTTTGTCAGCTGTATAGCTTTCTCCCACTCTGCGGATTGTGTGTTAACTCTGCTGATTATTTCTTTTGCTGTACAGAAACTTTTTTGTGTAATTAAGTCCCATATATTCACCACTTTTATTCAACATAGCACTGTAAGTCCTAGCCAGAGCAACTAGACAAGAGAAAGAAAGAAAGAGCATCCAAATCACTAGGGAAGAAGTCAAATTTTCGCTGTTTGCTGGTGATACGACTGTATACCTAGAAAACCCTAAAGACCCGCCTAAAAAGCTGCTAAAACTGGTAAATGAATTCAGCAAACTTTCAGGATACAAAATTAATGTACATAAATCACTATACACCAACAGTGACCAAGCTGAGAATCAAATCAGTAATTCCACCCCTTTTACAGTAGCTACCAAAAAAAATACTTGGAAATATATCTAACCAAGGAGGTGAAAGACAAAGGAAGTTGCAAAACACTCCTAAAAGAAATCGTAGACAATACAAACAAATGGAAACATACTCACGGATGGGTAGAATCAGTATTGTGAAAATGACTATACTGCCAAAAGCAATCTACTAATTCAATGTAATTCCCATCAAAATACCACCATCATTCTCCACAGAACTAGAAAAAACAATCCTAAAATTCATGTGAAACCAAAAAAATAGACTGCATAGCCAAAGAAAAACCAAGCAAAAAAGAACAAATCTGGAGACATCATATTACCCAAATTCAAACTATCCTAAAATGTTCTCATCACCAAAGCAGTGTGGTACTGATATAAAAATAGGAATATAGATCAATGGAACAGAATAGAGAACCCAGAAACAAAGCCAAATACATACAGCCAACTGATCTTTGACAAAGCAAACAAAAACATAAAGTGAGGAAAGGACACCCTATTCAACGAATAGTGCTGGGATAATCAGCAAGCCTCATGTAGAAGAATGAAACTGGATCTTCATCTCTCGCCTTATTCTGAAATCAACTCAAGATAAATGAAAGACTTAAATCCAAGACCTGAAGCCATAAAATTTCTGGAAGACAACATTGGAAAAACTCTTTAAGATATTAGCTTAGGCAAAGACTTCATGACCAAGAACTCAAAAGCAAATGCCACAAAAACAAAGTTAAACAGATAAGGCTTAATTAAACATTTACTTATTTATATCCATGTGCAACACTTAAGTAAAGAAACCATTTGCTGACTCATTAAACATTTCAATGCATTTTAAATGGCTGAAATTATTCAAAGCATGCTCCGTGATAACAATGGAGTTAATTAGAAATCAATAACAAAAATATACCTAGAGAATCCTACAGAGATGGATGGCAATCAAACACACAGTTATAGATAACTCTTGGTCAAAAAAGAAAGCACAGGGTAATTTGAAAAATATTTTAAACTGAACGGAAATAAAAGACAACATACAAAATTTTGAGATGCAGATAGTGCAGAGCTTAGAATAAAAGTTGTAGCTTTAAATTCCAGTAATAGAAAAGAAGAAATATTTCAAATTATCTTAGCATCCAATATAAGAAACTAGAGGGAAAAAAAAAACAGCAAATTTATACAAAAGTAAATAGAAGACAAGAAATTAAAAGAAATAAAAGTGGATATTAATTAAGCACAGAGATATAAAAAAGAAAAAAATTAATAAAAGGTAAACTGCTTTTTGAATAGTTCAGTAAAACAAGAAAAAAAGGCTAATTACATTGATCAAGAACAAAAAAGAAAGCACACACATTTTCAAATATTCAACAGAAATGAGAATAGTTCCCACACGTTTTAAAAGGAAAATAAGGAAATACAATGAATAACGTTATTCCAAAAAATTTGACAACTTACATGAAATGGACACACTACTTAGGGGAGATACCCTAAATTAGGGTATCTAAGTTACAAAAGTTGACACAACAAAAAATTATGAACATTTTAATTTCATAATTTAAGATTACATTAGAAAGTTACATGACCTCATGACTGCAGATAAATTCTCTCAAACATTTAAGGAAGAAATATTATTCCTACACATATTCTTTGAGCAAATGGCAGAAGAAATTACCTTTTTCATCTCTCATATGAGTCCAGCATAATGATGATACCAAAAGCACACGGGACATTCTAAAATCAAAAACAGAATTATAAGTCAGTGTCACCCAAAACAAAGATGCAAAAATACTCAACAAAATATTAGCAAACCAAACTTAGCAATATATAAAAGCAGTGTTACAGCATGACAAAATATGGTTTACCTAGAAATCCAAGGTTTGGATTAACATTTGGAAATTGATTACTATAATTTACTGTATTAATAGAACACAGAAAATCACATAATTTTCCTGAAAGATGCTGAAGATGGTTTGATAAAAATCCAATGTTCATTGGGGAGAAAACCCTAAGCAAGTTAAACATAGACAAAAGTATTTTAAATTAATAAAGAATATTTACAAAATCCTGAAACTAAAAAAACAAAATTAGTGAGAAAAAATTAAATACTTTTCCCTAAAACTAGAATAATACAAACTTTTCCATTATTATTTCTTCAATTCAATTTTGTACTAGAGCTCCTAGCCTGGGAAAAGGTAAGAAAATAAATAATTATATTGCGACTTGTCTTTTGATTTAAGATAATTTAACAAGTACTGGATTCACCCTCCTGACTAAAAGAACAAAAACAAACAAATGAATCGAAAATACTAGAAACAGTGTTTTATTTTTAGTCATGATGCAACAAAAGAGAGTAATTGTCAAGATATGGACAATAAATGAGATAAGCCCTAGAGCTGAACCAATTTACTGGCTTGGGAATTTCCAGGATATGACACAAAAAGATGGAAAACAGTTGGAGCCTAGAGTACTCAGAACTGAGAAGAGCTGGAAGAGTTCAAGTAGAACAGAACACTTAGCCCATTAGCACAGAGAAGATGACTGTATTGAAATGGAGTTCTGAAAATTTGCAGAGAGTCGCCCTGGAATATTTAGAAGAGTGCTATCAGAGCCCTTGCTTAAGGACACTACCTGCAGCCACAGAACCAGACATAACACCTGTTCCCAGCCAGCCAGATTGGAAAATCTGAAGATCACAGAACTTTAGGTGAATAATTTGAAAAGACACATCAAAGAAGAGATATAGACAGGAAGCAAGCACAAGAAAAAAATCTTAATGTCATAAGTTGTTAAGAAATTACAAATTAAAATCATAATGTGATAGCACTACACCTTACAGACTGGCCATACCAGTGGTAGTAAAAATGTGAAATTCTTGTATACTACTGGACATCACATAAAATGGTGCAACTGCCTTAGAAAATAGTTTGGCAGTTTCTTCAAAAACGTTAAACATACACCAACCATGTGATCCAGGTGTTTTACTCCTAATTGTTTACTCAAGAGAACACAAAGCATTTGTCCATCAAAGACTTAAATACACATGTCTACAACAGCTTGATTTGTAACAGGCAACCTGAACCTGTTTATCCATTCATCAAAAGGTGAATGGATAAACAAGATGTGATTTATACAATGGGATAGAATCCAACAATAAATGAGTAAAACACTCATCAAAAATACACTATTGATACACCAACAACGTAAGTGAATCTCAAGGTTATACTGAGTAAAATAAATCAGACAAAAATATTTACTGCTTAATTCAATTTTTGTCAATTTTAATAAAATGCAAATTAATCCATAGTGATAGCATGCAGATCATTAGTTGTCTGTGGACAGGTAGGTAGGCCTCCAGAGGGGCAGAAGTAAGAGAATACAATAAAGTATGAGGAGATGTTGAGGGACAATGAGCATTTTACTATTTTGGCTATGCTGATGTTTCATGGGTATAAACATACATAAAAACAAGGTAAAATAAGAGAAAATCTTTGTAATTTTGATATAGGCAAATATTTCTTAGAACACATAGTAGTGTAGTAAAGAACTAATAGTAAATAGTAATAATATTAAATTGGACTTCACCTAAAATACTGTTTTTTTCTTTTTAGATTAACAGTATTTTTTTAAAGTAAATTTAAAACAAGTTTAATAGTAAATTTTCTAAATTTTTTTTAAAACCTAGATACTTGGGGAAATATTGTAATTATATATACTTGACAATGGAATTTTATGGAGAAGATAATAGAAACATTTTACAACTCAGTAATAAGAATAAACAACCTTATATATGTGGGAAAATTATATAGTCATAAACTTTACAAAAGAAAATAATATAATGACTGATAAGCAGATGAAAAATTTTTTGTCATTCATTATTAGGGAAATTAATTTTAAAATTACAGGAAAGTACCATCACATCCCTAGAATAACTGAAGTTTAAAAGTCTGTCAATACCAAGTGTTGATTATAATGTGCAACATTTAGACATGTTATATAAAGTTAACATATTAAAAATGATACCATGGATAACATTTCGCTAATTTCTCATATTTACCATATGACTCAACTATTGTAGACCTAGGTATTTACCCACAACAAATATAAACACATGTCCCCACACAAAAATTGCAAAATATTTATAGCCACTTTATTCAAAATAGCCACAAAGTGGAAATAACGCAGTGTCTATCACTCATGAATGTATAATCAAATTATAGTATATTCATGCAATGATATACAACTAACCTATAAAACAATTTACCCAAAATTACAACAACATGAATTTGTCTTCCAAATAGGCCAGGCATAAAAGTGTACATTTTCTATTATTCCATTTTTATAGAGTTATGAAAATGTCAAAATTAATTTTGATAGAAATAATGGCACGGTTTACCTGGGGTTAATCATAGGACAGGTTGACTGAAAAAAGAATGAAGGAATATTTTGGCTAAAATTAAAAAGCATTTTATTTACTTGGCAGGGTGGCCTTACAGGGTAAACTTTTATCAGACTCTTCAAAATGTACATTTAAAATAGACACTTTCATCACATGTAAATTTTATCTTTATAGCTCTATGAAATTGATGTAAAATCACATATATATATAGATGTGCATGTGCATATATCTATATTTATATATAGATATAGATATATATAGAGAGAGACAGAGAGAGAGAGAAAATTCGGGTATTAATGCCAAGTGACATGAAAAGGTATCTCATTCTGATGTCTTGCAATTTTGAAAAGCTTACGTATATATGAAACTTTCTATATATGACGTTGTAAATGTTTATAGGGGTTTGTTACCACCCACAGAACCCCAACTTCTTACCACCACTGCTACATTTAATCCTTCCCAGCAGAGTCAAATAGCAGAGATATGGAGAGCAATACAACAAACCATATAACACATTGTGTAATTGAAATGGACCATAATCACTAATATTAAAGACAGTGAATCATTCTAATAGAGCTGTGTTCAGCAAACAATGAAAAATTATGTGCCAGAAAAGCCAATGCTGGTTTTAAAATGAACAGAAATGAAGCGAAATGGAACGTCACTTGTTATTCATGAAGGTCAATTTAGCGTGATTATTTTTTCCCAGCATCACAGCTTTGTGATTACTGTTATATACCTGAGTGCTATTTTATAACCTAATAGGAGTATAAAATAACCAGCTGGTGATGATCTTCTTCAGATCTGAGCCTAAATGTTCCCCTAACCAGCACCAAGTGAAACATGCTACTGGTTGCAATGCAAACAAGTTCCAATATATCAAGGAAAAGGGAGCATGAGGTATTCAACAATTAGATTTTATTTTAACGATTTCAAAGGATAAAAATAGACAAGCACAGGTTACTCTTAGGTGAAATATTACACTTAAAAACCAACAATCAGTCGCTTAACATTAAATTCTGGTATAATATTTGTCTTTGATACAAATCTACTTTGTAGTCTCAGAGTATCCTAAAATTAGAGTCTTACTTGGCATACGACGAATGCTGACATTGCAACTTGAGATTATTTCCAAAATGCTGTAGGAGTCCACGTAGAGAAATCTATATAAAAGTTAATTAAAATATGTCTAAGCAATTTTATTGCCAACACTAAGGAAACTCGTGTTTGAATGGCAAACATCTTGGTAAATAAAAATTTCTCTTAAATTTGGCTTTATCGGGGTCTCAGTAGATTCAACAAGTTTACTAGTTTTCCTATAAAATTTATCCTATTTTGTGCTTATCTCATTTTTAATTTTTGCTAAAATCCCAAAGAGACAAATTAGTAAGGTGGCAGAGCCTCGCTGAGTGCCTTCATTAGCTCAGCGCTAATAACTTCTTTCAGCACCACGGATAGCGCCTGACATCACAACTCAAGCTTATCCAAAAGCTAATTATTTTCCCTGTTATAAAACAAAGGTTCTATATCAAAGGTCCATAATGCGACACAATATACCCTCTAGACGCACTGATTTGCAAAATAAATCAACTGTGTCAGGGAGGAATTTAAGCAGAAATTACAACAAATTGCAATTATACTTGCAATGGTGCACTATTTAAATGCATTGTTAGTTGTTCATGGCGAGATGGCATCCGTGCCATTCTGAGGGTTGAGGGAAAAAGCTGAATTCTCATCTGTCACAGTAATAAAAATGTATTCCATTCTGTTGCTACAAGTTATAGATTGCATTACAGCTTATCTCATAAATATTTAAATGATATCATTGAGAAACAACGACCTGAGGACCTCTGATAGATTATATTTTAAAATATTTTCATTATACACAGATGCACAAGCACACATGCATATATTACATACATTCATATTGGTTTTATGAAGTTATGCCTTTGTATATTTTTCCTTTGATTATATATGTCTTCTTAAATAACACATACATGTATACTTCAACTCACTTACAAAATATGAGCAGTTCATTCCCAGAGGCCACAGAGTCTATCTTTCAGATTACAGAACATCCTCAGAGATTCAGGAGAGAGTTAAAAAATAGACCAAAGTTTACTGAACTGAAAATTACACTCAGATGCTAACTAGAACACAGAATTTCCCAATGGGCCCATGTCTACAATGTTTCCAAAGGAAAGTAGACTTGAGGAAAAAAAGAATATTTCCACTTCTTCCTTTCTCAATGAAGAAACTGCTAATTTGGAGCAATGATTTTGTACTTTAGTTTCTTTGGGGTAAGCTCTTTAGAAGTCTCTACAACTTCAACTCATAGTGAAAGGATGAGTGGAAGAAAAACAAGATGCCTATAACGCCCCTCAAATAAACATACAACCTAGGAAATTCCGAGTCTGTATACATAAGTAAAAAATTCTCCATACCTGACTAAATGTGTTTCAGTTATTTAAAATATTTAATTTCTCTTTCTTCTGTTTTAGCTTTATCACATAATAAATGTGCATATCCTCCTCTTGCACTATCTCACACACACCTATCATTTTTACTCCAAGATTTAAACAGAAAATAAATAAAGTCAGTAAACTCTCATCTGTAATTTTGTCATTTCCTCTTTGAACTTAGCCCATGAAACTTCTTCCATATAAATATCAGCTGTTTGTTTTACTCACCACACACTCTCTCCCTTTCATTTCCCTTGGTTTGTTTCCTAGGTTTTTATCTCCAAATCTTTTGCTGTGTTCCAAGCAGAAGTCTGACCCTTGAGTTTATTTACTATTCCAGTCTCATACACCTTATTGAGTTATTTTCTTTGCAGCAATCAGTCTTTAAATACAATCCAGTAAAGATACAGCAATGATTTTTGACAACCTGACCTTTCTCGGCTTTCTTACACTTGTTTAATTAGGTAATACAGGCAGCTGTGACTTGATCTTTACAGTTTTCCTCTGGAAAAAATAGAGGTATGTTGTTTAAAGAAGGTCAGATTTGGCAGGTTTTCTAGTTACTTCAGGAACTGACAATGGAGACTCAGAAGCCTGAGGGGTTTAGAAATTCTATGCTAGTTTTCTTAAATATAATTTTAAAAATATGATTTGGAAAGACCACTTGACTCCATGAGCAAGTTATGAGATGAAGAGCTTTTCACTTCTGGGTTGACAGGCTGAAGTGATTGCAAGTCATCACTCTGGAAGTGATAATTTTGGGTTCATATTCAATGAAGTTGCAAGCCAAAGCTCAGGTTCTAATTGAAGGGAAAAAAGTCCTCATTAAGTAGCTCAAAAACAAAGAAATTATGCTAATTCCAGGTGAAAATGTAGCAGACAAGTCCAAAGTTGCTAGATATAGAGTGTCAATTTACCAAAATTAGTAAAAGGAGGCAATGCAAGGGTACCCCATCAATGATATGTCCTAGAAAACACTACAGTAAAATATCGAAGTGCTAGTAGATGTACAACTGAATCTGCAATAAAGAAATTGAGTTCAGTTTCCAAAACTGTCACTCACTCTTTATGATGTGATCAAATCATTTCACCATTCTTGATTTTAATTATTCATTTCTACAATTAAATAGGCATGGGCATAGTGGATTATCACATTTTAATATTTTGTGATAATCAATCCTCTTATCAGGGATGTGGGATACTTATGGCTATCTTCTTTATCTCAGTAAATATCAGTCACTTGTCCAAGGTAGCATAACTAGAAAAGACAAAACTGTGATTTAGAGGTCTTTTAAAAAAAACAAAGTCATGTTTCTCTTTTGTTGTTGGATACTGATTCTGTTTAATGAGAAATGTTGCTTGTGGATGCTTTATGTTGCCTAGCAACCTTTAAAAATATACATTTATTTAATTATATCACCCATGCAAAGCAGTGCCATTATCTTTAAATTAGACCCACAGTAATGCCTGACTCCACCCCACCCTGCCAAGGTTGTGTTGTGACCCATCTCTCTCTATATATAGCTATTGTCTTTCTTTTTTGGTTAAGGAATATTTTGACACCATTTCTAAAGTTCCACTCTACTTCATGTTTTAGAAAGACATGTTTGCTCAAAGTAGAATAATTCTATATCATGCCTCAAAAAATGTTGATGGTCTGGGAAAATTAATCCAATTTGATTTAATTCAATTCAGTAAGTATTTTTAATACATATTTATCTTGTAATCAATCCAATGATAGAGTTATAAGTGATACAAAAAGTGACAGCTTCTACTTTCCAGGAATGTAGTATTTTATTGTAATAATACAATACTGACATACACCACATCTCAATAAAACTGTAGGATAGTTCCTGATTATATTCCAAGAGGAGTAATCCTGTGATGCAATTCCAAGAAGAAAGAATGCAACAGTAGATGAATTGTTCATGGGACAGTAAATGAAAAAGCAGAAGTACACTACGTGATCTGAATGATGAATGTCATGCGGCTACATAGATGTGTGAGAGAAAGTCATTTCTGTCTGTATTAAACACCTTGAAGGAGGACTTTACATAGAGCTCACATAGCACAGCAGGAAAACACCCTTCCCTGGAAAGGAAGGTATATTTGAAAAGGTAGGGGGAAGAGAAGATTCAGTGAGTTTTGCAAGCATTCACAACAGCTTTATCAAAAATTGGTTAAGGCTGGGCACAGTGGCTCACATCTGTAATCCCAGCAGTTTAGGAGGCTGTGGCAGAAGGATCACTTGAGCCCAGGAGTTTGAAACCAGCCTGGGCGACATAGTGACACTCTATCTCTACAAAAAATAAAAAAATTATACAGGAGTGGTGGCACATACCTGTAGTACCAGCTACTCAAGAGACGGAGGCTGGAGGATTGCTTGAGACCAGGAGGTTGAGACTGCAGTGAGCTATGATTGCACGACTGCACTCCAGTCTAGGTGACAGAGTGATATCCTATCTAAAAAGAATTAAAATGAAAATAAAAAAATAAAAATGAGTTAAACTGTTGAAATATTAAAATGTCATGTAGATGTATGTTTTATTTCATCTTATTTTATTTTTCTTACAATTGTAAGAAAATGAAAACAAACCACCCATCCTTCAGTAATAATCTGCTTAAATACACCATGACCTTTCTATAATGGAATACTATAAACATGTACACAAAGAATAAATAAAATCTTTTCATAGAAACTACAGAATATCTCCAACATATATTGTTAAGTAAGTGAGTAGAAGGGAGGTGCTGATCAGTATTTCAAGTGAGCTACCTTCTGTATGTTTAAGAGGGAAACACATATATGTGTGCACATGTACACAGACACTGGTATGCATACACACACAGGGAGAGAAATAATAAAGGATAAAGCAAATCTAATAAAGATGTTTAAGCATAAGGTCAGGGAGGAAACAAGGTGGAGGAACGGACAAGGAATGAAATGCTTTCTAAATAATAAAATACTTTTCTTAATTTGGAATCATGTAAATATTTTATGAATTCTCCTTTTCCTCAAAGACCTTAAGACAGAAAAGGATACAATAAACCAAGGGAAAAGGCAACCTACAGAATGAGAAAGAATATTTGTAAACCATGTATCTGATAAGGGATTAATATCCAAAGTGAATAACAATATATATAAGTCAACAGCAAAATAAATAAATAAATAATTTGCGTGAAAATGAGCAAAGGACCTCAATGAACATTTCTAAGAAGACATAGACATAGTTTAGAGGTACATGAAAACATGCTCAACCTCACTAATAATCAGAGGAATACAGATCAAAACCACTTTGAAATACCACCTCTTACCTGTTACAATAGCTATTATTAAAAAGATAAGATAACAATTGTTGGAAAGGGTCTGGAGAAAAAGAAACCCTTGTACACTTTTGGTAGGAAGAAAATTGGTACAGCCATTATGGAAACAGTATGGGGGTTTCTAAAAAAATTAAAAATAAAACTGCTATATGATCTAGCAATCCCACTACTGAGTATATATCCAAAAGAATTGAAATCACTATGTCAAAGAGATATCTACACTCCCATGTTTATTGCAGTATTATTCACTATAGTCAAGATATGGAATCAACCTATTGGTCCCCCAAAAGATGAATAATTAAAGACAATTTGATACACTATTTGAAAATATAACTATAAATTGAAGATATATAGAATTTGAAAATATATATACTTAAATATATATAAAATTTTAAAATATATACAATTTATATATATATACAATTTTAAATTGTATATATTGTATAGTTGTATGTGTATGTGTGTGTGTATATATATATATATAATTCAACCTTAACAAAAGAAGGAAAGCCTACTGTTCATGAGAACATAAATGAACCTGAAAAACATTATGCTAAGTGAAATAAGCCAGATAACATGGAGAACAACAAATATACTGCAGGGTCTCACTCATAAGTGGAATATAAAATAATCAAATTCACAGAAGCACATTCTGGAATGGTGGTTGCCAGGGGTAGGGACGGGGGGAAATAAGATGCTAGTTTAAAGGTTAGGTAAGATGAGTGAGTTCTGGATCTACTGCTCAGCATGATGACTACAGTAAATTATACTCTACTGTATACTTGAAATTTGCTAAAGTATAC
This sequence comes from Rhinopithecus bieti, assembly GCF_001698545.2. Classification (NCBI taxonomy): domain Eukaryota; kingdom Metazoa; phylum Chordata; class Mammalia; order Primates; family Cercopithecidae; genus Rhinopithecus; species Rhinopithecus bieti. The sequence continues at coordinate 1,270,768 of NW_016805506.1, read as the reverse complement.
ATATTAATTGTTGACACTCAAAAAAATGGTTACTATGTGAGGTGATTAAATATTAATTAGCTTGGTTACAGTGATCATTTTACAATGTATAAATATATCAAAACACCCGGTTGTACATGCTAAAAATATAAAATTCATATTCGTCAAATACGCATCAAAAGAGAATGGAAAACTGAAGAAATTTAATTTAAAAGGAAATGAATAAAACATTTTTTAAAATGAATCAGACTGCTTATCAAATTGGTGGCATTGCAAGAGTAGCACCAAATTTTGATGTATTTTATCTCTGATGATATCTATAACTAATGACAATAAAAATTAATCTTTAAACTACATTTGGTAGTCTTATTAGCAGTAATATTGATGCTTTCTTGAGGTGATTATATATCTATTATATATAGTATGTGTATGTATACATATATACACATACACAAATGCACATGTATATACATCTATATGCATGTATATGCAAATAATTAATATTGTATTTTTAATATTAGAAATCAGGAAAGCCAATATAATAGATACATGGCAGGAGTTTAAAATCAAACAATCATGTTAAAATGCTCAATTCTTAATTTTAATGGGAAATATATACATTCATCATACTTTTTCTTAAAAAATTTCTAGGTCTATCTACTTAAAACCCTAGGAAAAATGGTGACAGAATAGAAAGAGGATCAACATAAGAAGAGAAAATAGACAGAGGAGGAAGTAAGGCAAATTTGGAAGGTGAAATATTAACCAAGGGAAATAATAAGTCGATGTTATTTTAAAAATAGAAATCTTTATCATAGAGTAAAAGAAATTTAAAAGACATAACAAACGGAATATGTAGAACTTATTTTTATTCTGCATCAAGCATACCAGCAATAAAAAATATTTGAGTTTGTGTTGGCTATTAGATAATAACTGATGACATTAAGAAAATACTCTTGTTAATCTTAGTCCTTGTTATAATAGATAAACACAGCAAAGAATTTATAAGAGAGATTACTTGTTGTCCATGATTGGTTTAAAATGCTTTAGAAAAAAGTTGAGAATTGAGATGACACAAGATTAGCAAAATATTTATAATTATTGAAGGTGAATTATGAGTGCCTTAAGTTTCATTATACTACTTACACTACTGTCTCTATTTTGCATATATTTGAAAATTTCCACAATGAAAATAGAAAAAAGAAAAAAAGGTAGTTAACTCCTGCCCTCAGTAGAGTCAATTTCAGACGACATGGGGAATATTTTATGAAGAGTGGCAGTGTCCTTCAAAATATTTACTCAGGCCTTTAATGTCATCATCATGTATCAGATAACTCAATAAACTAATTTATTGTAAATTAAGTTATTAAAGCAGTTAGTAATTCATTTGACAAATTTAAGGATCTTCTGTGTAAGGTATTAATGATATATTGCTGAACAACACACTTTATTTGTGCTCATGGAACTTGTATCTGATGGGAGAGAAAAAGACAGTAGAAACAAGCAAACAAATAAAATGACTCTGAATTTTGATAATTACTGTGAATTAAAACAAGCAAGGAGTTGAGATAAACAGTATTGGAAAAGGAGAGTGAGATTTTAGGATTGTGAAGGAAGAGTCTCCATATTGAGTGAGATTGAAGTTCTGAATTAAGGATATCAAGGAAATGTGAAAAAGAGAAAAAAGCTTTCTAAGCAAAGGGTTAACAGATACCGTGGTAGGCAGAAATCTGATATAGTCTCTCAGAGTCTCTGATACACATGCACCTTCTCCTAGTTATTCAATCAAATACTAGTATAGGTACTATAGTGATGGGATTTTGCGGTGTAATTAAGGTACTAAATTAGTTGATCTTAAAATAGTGAGGCTATCTAGATGGACCTGACATGGCTGGTGAAGGAAGAAGTCAGTGATTCTGAGGCATAACAATAATTTAATGCACTATTGCAATGTTAAAGATGGAGGTGGCCATGTGGCAAAACATGCAGGTGGCATCTGAAAGTTGAGAGCACACTTGGTTGGCGTCCAAGTACATTGGGACCTCGGTTCTACAAATACAAGGAACCGAACTCTGTGAACAACCAGAATGAGATTGGAAGAGAGTCTTTCTGTGTGTGTGTATGTGTGTGTGTGTGTGTGTGTGTGTGTGTTTCTACACAGATGTTACAGAATAAAACTTAGTTTGGAGAAACCTTGATGCTAGCCTTGTGATACCCTAGGCAGAGAACTTAGCCACAATGTTTCAGATCATGGCACATTGTATCTGATTTAAGTGAACATTCAGTGGAAAATGGAATGTTCTCACCTTTAGAAAAGCCGGCTCACAAGGATGTGAATAGCACATTTGTAAAAGGAGATGTTTGACTCAGGAGAATATTTTAGGTTCCATTTCAGTGATCAAAATAATCTTAGGCTCATAAGTCAAGGAAAAGGGAGTTTGAATGCAACAGTTAATCTGCATGTAGATTTAATATTGTCTAGGTACTGGTTAGATGTTGGGGCAGGGATGCATAAAAATCAAGAGTGAAGGGTGTGGCATCTGTAATGTCATTGATCAGAAAGTTGATGATGTAGAAAATGACAAATTAGAAGAGGCAGAGTAGTGAGGGAGAACAAAAATTCCAGTCACATGCAAATTTAAATTAAAGTGTATAGCTGATAGTGGGTAAAAATGCTCCACAGAAACTCAAGAGAAGTTCTGGACTGAAGAAAGATAGATGGTAGTTATTTAAATAAAGCTAATAACTATGTAAAGGAATGGATTCACAAAGCAAGGGAAAAAATGAGAAATCTAAGGACTGAACGTAGATTATTGCAATGATGTACTAAACCTGGCTTGCCCAGGCTTACCCGAGTGAATTTTACACATTTCTTCCTAACTCTATTTTTACTAGTGAATCACACTGATAGCTTGAACTAGGCCATGGCAGGAGTATTTAAATCATGAACATCAGCAAACACCACAAATCAGCCTTCTCTTCTCACCACCTCAGAGAGACAGTTGTTAAACCTTTGCTAGCATACTACTGAATATAGGAACAGGGATTTTAAGAAGACTAGCACCAAAGTAATTTTTTTTTTTTTTTTTTAAGATTCTAAGGTAGTTGGTTGTTACAGAAGAAACTATCATGAAAAATGTGAGCATCCGCTGTGTAAATTGTTCAAGATGTTCAAAAAGTATGAATGACTTTGGTAACTATGGCATTACCGTTAGAGAGCCCTTTCAATAAAGTAGAGGCCAAATGGCAAGAAATAGAGTAAAGATTATATGCTGAGAAAATAGATCATAAGTAGAATACTATTATTTTACCCAAATGACAGGGTTTCGTAAATTGTTTGCTGGGATAAGAATGAGAAGATCTGAGTTTCTCATGCCATCATTATCACTTATCTCCCTGGGCCTCAGTTTCTCATTTGTAAAATTGGGGGTTTGGACTAAGTTTTCTGAAAGGTCTGTTCCAGCTTGATTAATTGATAGTAGATCTTCCAAGATTTCCAAGGAATCAGTTAAAACAACAGCAACAACAACAACAAAAAAAACTTCAGCACTCTCACACCCACCTAAGTCTCCTTAGACCACACTTATAATTGCATACTTTCTCCATGAACTTCCTATCTGGAGTCATCTCTTCTAGGAATGAAACACATGCATCATCTCACATTTCTGTACAGGTATTATTTAAAAGAGAAACAAGACAGTCAACGGAGACTGATTAATGTGCTGTCTCAAGGTTGGGGGGAAGAGGATTATATTAAGCGAAGCTACTTCTCCCCCCTCATCTCTTCAGGTCAAATTATTCACTCAGTGCTGTCAGGACAACTGAAGTGACTTTTTGTGGTTGAAACTTTTAAAATTCGTTTTCACATTAAATTTTTAAACGTCTTTAAAATCATTTTAATCAAATATTCATTCAGAAAAGGTTAACTTATTTCCCCCCAACATCCCCTCCCCACCCCTGCTCTGCCCAGGAACTTCATGAGTAACTTGTGAATGTGAAATATCCTGGGAATTTATAGATTGGACAGGTTTTGTTTGAGGGTCTGGCATTTAACACCTTGCTCTGCCACTAGCTTTTGGGCCTGAGAGCTGCCTCAGGGATCTAGAGAAGTGCATACTAATACCTGTGACTGAAACTGCAGAGGGAATTGGAAGACAAAACAAGGTTTTGGCATTTGCCATGGAAGAAAATGGGCCACAAAAAAATCTGAGTCCCCAAGCTGGAGCAAACACACTCGATGGTTGATTCTAAAGAAGTTAGGCAGAGAAAGATGATTTATTATTCGTAGATAACTCCTGGTCTTCTTACTCCAATGTCTGATGACACTAATGCTAGAGGGAGAAGCACATGGGGACATAAGGTTAGTAGACCAGAGAGTGAGAAGGAATGCTATAGAAGGAGATGTAAAAGGGAAGACAACAAGTCATATCCTGAAAATATTGGCTTTGTGGTGACCATTATACATAACCAGTGACTGTCATGATACTCTTGAAGAGCTTGTTTATGTTGATTTCAAGCTCAACAAGGTGATATTGACGAGCAGCATAGATGAAAGGATGGTCAGATTTGTAGCTAATGTAACCCTAAGTGTAGATGAATTGGCCAAGAACATGTAGATTAAACAAATGAGAGAAATAATGAAAAATTCATGGATGACATCATTAAATAATGGGAAAGAATGAGCTGAAAAGTCAAAAGAAATGTTTGATAAGTGTAGCGGTCAAACAGGCCAGAAAAGGACCAGAGCATGGCATTAAGAAGACAAAGGTAAGGCATTGTAACGTCAAGTATCACCAAAAGGTCAAGAAAACTGTTCAATTGAGTTGAAATTAGAAAATATTGGTGGACTTAGAAAAATAATTTTTAATCGAGTCTGTGTTTGGATGGGATAAGGGATAAAAACCTTAACGAGTAGTTAAAAAAAACTATTTTAGAGGATAATAGTCTGAAGAAAAGAATTAAAAATGATTGCTTGAGTGGAGTACAGAATGAAAAAGGATTATCTGTTTATTTAATTTTATAATGGAGAGTTTCACATGCTAATAGGCTATGGACAAAGTAGATTAAACATATAGATGAGGAATATTTTATCGATGAAATGAGATATTGGGAGATATTTGTGACTAAAAGGAAATAGATGTCAGAAGTTTCTGGGAGAAAGTTACTATGGGTCATAAATTCAGTGTTAATCCTAATATTTGAATTGGACCAATGGGGGATGATGAATGCTATTACTATGAGATGGCATTGAAATAACTAAAAGAATCTTTTTTCTAAAAAACATAGATTTCAAGAATGAAATGTTCTGTCTTACAAAGCATGACACCTTCTTTAATACAGATATTCAATGGGAGTGTGAACAATGTTCGTTGTACCAGATGATTTATAGGAAACTTCAAAACTAACTTTCTATGATTATTTGAAATTAGCCACAATTAGTTGCACCCTTGATTGACCTAGATATTGCATAAATAAGTAATTAATAATTATTGACAAATTTCAATTAATATTTGTTCATCCATTCTTTTAACAAAAGTTTACTTCTCACCTACTGTATGCTGGGTACTATTTTACACCTTGAGAATACAACAATGACATAAGAGACACTTCCTTGTTCTCAAGGAGCTTGTACTATATTGTAGTAGACACAAAAAACACACAAATATGGAATTTGTAAGTGTATTAGTCTGCTTGGGTTATCATAACAAAATACCACAGACTGAATGGCTTAAATAACAAAAATTTATTTTCTCACAGTTCTGGAAGCTAAAACTCTAGGACCAAGGTGACATCAGGATTGGTTTCTGGTGAGGTCTGTTTCCTCAGCTTCTTTATGACACCTTCTCTCTGCCTTTTCTTTTTCTATCTTTCTTTTAATTTTAATTTTATTTTATTTTATTTATTCATTTTTTTTGAGACGGAGTCTCAGTCTGTCACCCAGGCTGGAGTAGAGTGGTACAATCTGGCTCACTGCAACCTCCACCTCCCAGTTTCAAGTGATTTTCCTGCTTCAGGCTCCTAAGTAGCTGGGATTACAGGCAAGGGCCATCACACCTGGCTAATTTTTGTATTTTTAGTAGAGACGGGGTTTCACCATGTTGGCCATGTTGGCCAGGCTGGTCTCAAACTCCTGACCTCAGATGATCCACCCACCTAGGCCTCCCGAAGCGCTGGGATTACAGGCGTGAGCCACCGTGCCTGACCGCTCTCTGCCTTTTCACGTGCCCTTCTCTGTGTGTGCATGTACTGAGAGAAAGAAAGATAAATCTCTAGTGCAGTTTCTTTTTCTTATATGGATACAAGTTCTATCAGATTAGGACACCACCCTTAAAACTCATTTAACCCTAACTACCTCCTTAAAAGTCTTATCTCCAAATACAATCACACTGAGGGTTAAGACTTCAACATATGAATTTGAGGAGAACACAGTTCAGTCCATAACAGATAGTGGTAACTGCTATAAAATTAAAATAAAAGAATGGATAATAATAGAAGTTGTGCTATTTAGATAGCACAGTTACAAAAAAAAAAAAAAAAAAAACAACCCTCTGAGGGGGTTATTTCAAGTAGAGATTTAAGTGCTGTGAGGATGCAAACCATAGGAAGGCTGGGGAAGCACTTTATAATCAGGGAAAACAAACAAAGGATGCAACATTTCTCAATAAGTTTCAGGCTTCATTTGTATGAAGAGCATCAACAAGACCAAAACAGATAAGAGCAAAGTAATTTTAAGAGTGAAATTGAATCAATTATATAAGTTTAATACTTACATATACTCAATAAATATATGCTGAGTTTCTACCACACGCTAGGTCACACACTAGGTACTGGGAATATAAATTGTAAGTAATACAGGTTGTATGTTCAAATAAATCTCAACAGAGATATAGAATGACAAAGCAATGACATAGACATGCAGTCTTTGGTCTAAATAGTCTGACAGGCTCATTCATATAAAGGCTAATCTATATAGTTGAATTGAATTGAGACTTTCCGAGTTGCATTTTATCCTGCCACTCCACAGCTATGTAAGTTTGAGTAAGTTAATGTTTTTAAACTTCTGATTCCTAATTTATAAAGGATTGTGGTAAGGTTACATTTCAACCTAGCAAAGTGTTGATAATGAGTATGCACGCATTCAATAAACAAAAGGGTTTTTTTGTTTTGTTTTGTTTTGTTTTTGTAAATAAGGTACTCCATATACATGTAGAGGTATTTGATTCCAAAATGGTTTGTGTCCGTAGAGTAATTATGAAGGAGAACATTTTAGACTGGTGGTAAAATGATAATATCAGAAATACAAATGTGTACTATGGTTTGAATGTTCCAATCAGAACTTGTGTTAAAATTTAATTGCGAATGTAACGGTATTGAGAGTTGGGGCCTCTTAAGAGGTGAGTAGGTCATGGGGGCTTCACCTTCACATATGGATTAACGTTCTTGTTAAGAAATTGTGTTAGTTATCACAGAAGTGGGTTCCTGATACACTGATTAGTGTATTGGCCCCATTTCTCTCTCTCTTGCATGTGCTCACTAACCATGTGATGCCATCCACCATGGAATGACCCTTACCCTCACCAGATGTCAGTGCTATGCTCTTGGACTTCCCAGCCTCTAGAATGGTGAATCAAACAGAATATGTTCGTTATAAATTACCCAGTTTGGAAGTGGCACAGGAAAAATGGTGGATAGAAAGTAGAACTAACTTGTGGCTTCCACTTGGATGGACAGAGCAGCATGTGGAAACCCACAATGCAAACTTTTGGTCCAAGAACTACTGTAAGAACATACCAGGGAAGCTGAGAAAATCCACAGACTCTTTGAAGGAGGTGGACTGCTGCTGCAGGCTCCATGGGACAGCAAAGAACTGTGTGTCTGCTTGATTTCTCAGCTGGGAGGCTTGTAGCCCAGGGAAAGTTCTCAGTCCTGCTCACTGACTGCCTGGAAATACTCACTGCTGTTGGGGGAACGTGTTGGGAATGAGACTGGCCTTTGGGTGGCAGACTGCGTGGGAGTTGTGGAGGCCTGTGGCTGTTGACTTTCTCCCACTTCCCTGGGGACCTCTGTGGTGCAGCAGAGCCAGCCATAATCCCCCTGGGAACCATTAGCCTGGAAACCACAATGCTATCCTCCCACAGCAGCCATAATAAGCCCCGCCCAAGGAGAGTCTGAGCTCAGACACACCTAACCCTGCCTCCACCTGATGGTCTTTCTCTACCTGCCCTGGTAGCCAAAGACAAAGGACATAATCTCTTGGGAGCTCTATAGCCTTGACCATCACCTGATTCTCCCTATACAACTGCAGCTGATGCACTCTTGAAAGTGCCACCTCCTGGCTGGAGGCCAATCAATGCAAAAACAGCACACTTAACAAAAATACAACCAAGGGCTCTCACAGAATCCATTTCACTCCCCTACTACCTTCATCAGAGTAGGTGCTGGTATTCATGGCTGAGAGACCTGAAGATGGATCACATCACAGGACTCTAGAGTCACTCCCCAGTACCAGCCCAGCACCTGCTAGCTCTGCTGGGTGGCTGGATCTAGAAGAGAAATAAAAATCACTGCAGTTCAGCTCTCAGGGGGCTCCATCCCTAGGGGAAAGAGGAGAGCACCACATCAAGGGAGCACCCTGTGGGACAAAAGAAACTGAATCTGAACAGCAGCCCTTGAGTCCCATATCTTCCCTCTGACATGGTCTACCCAAGTGAGAAGGAACCAGAAAAACAATTCTGGTAATATGACAAAACAAGGTTTTTAAATACCCCCCGAAAAGATCACACTAGCTCACCAGCAATGGATCCAAACCAAGACAAAATCTCTGAATTACCAGAAACAGAATTCAGAAGGTCAATTATTAAACCAATCAAGAAGGCACCAGAGAAAGGTGAAGTCCAATTTAAAGGAATTAAAAAAAGATACATGATATCAGTAGAAAAATCTGACAGACTGGATTAAGAAAATGTGGTACATATACACCATGGAATACTATGCAGCCATAAAAAAGGATGAGTTCGTGTCCTTTGTAGGGACATGGATGCAGCTGGAAACCATCATTCTCAGCAAACTATCGCAAGAACAGAAAACCAAATACCGCATGTTCTCACTCATAGGTGGGAATTGAACAATGAGATCACTTGGACACAGAAAGGGGAGCATCACACACCAGGTCCTATTGTGGGGAGGGGGGAGGGGGGAGGGATAGCATTAGGAGATTTACCTAATGTAAATGACAAGTTAATGGGTGCAGCACACCAACATGGCACATGTATACATATGTAACAAACCTGCACATCATGCACATGTACCCTAGAACTTAAAGTATAATAAAAAAAGAAAAAAAGAAAGAAAAAACAATCACAGCTTCTGGAAATCAAGGACTTGTTTAGAGAAATGCAAAATGCATGGGCAAGTCTCAGCAATAGAACTGAAGAAATAGAAGAAACAACTTCAGAACACAAATACAAGGCTTTTGAATTAACCCAATTTAACAAAACAAAGAAAAAGTAATTTTAAAAGTGAGCAAAGCTTCCAAGAATTTTGGGATTATGTTAAATGACCAAACCTGAGAATAATTAGAGTTCCCAAGGAAGAAGAGAAATCTAAAAGTTTGGAAAACATATTTCAGGGAACAATCAATGAAAACTTCCTTGGCCTTGTTAGAGAGGTAGATGTTCAAATACAAGAAGTTCAAAAAAAGGGAATTGAGCAATTATGTTTATGAATGCAAATGGTGGGAGCCAGATTACTCATTGTTAAGTAAAATGTTATAGATAACCAAGGAAAGAAGGCTAGGATGATTTGTATAGTCTTGGATTAGAGGTGAAGACTGCAGTATGAATTCATATTTAGCTTAATAGCATCAAAATGCAGATTATATAGAAAAATTACAAACATGTATACATAGGGAAATTAGTATATATTATACTTTCATTTTGTTTCTCTGTCAGCTGAGAGGGCCTAGAAGCAATGACATCTCAGTAGCTATGAATGCACCTATCACTCAAACTTTGGTTTCTAATACCATTCTCGAAAAAAAGAAACCAGGACTCTTTGAAGGAATGGGTGATTCTAGAGCAGAGGCAGGGATTACATCAGATGGGCAGAACACACTTTAGTAGCAAGGAGCACATCTAGTAGGGCAGAACATATATACAAGATGAGCCTGCAGATTTCTGTAGTATTAGAAAGTAAGAAAGTGCTAAAACACACTTCAACACACATGCACACACATACACGCACAAACACCGATGTTGAGATTATGTCAAAGGGATACAGTAACCAACTGAAAGAGTTGCCAATAATCAAAGTTGGAACATTTGGTCAGAAAGTAAGGTAGTATTGGATTATAATCCAAAATATAAAGTAAATATGCATGAGTACATACTGTTATAAATAATTGAATATAAAAATATATGAGGGATATGCAACAAAACTTCCTTGCAGAAGAATTACAGATAGTTTGTGTAATAGTTTGCCTTTAATTACAAATAGCTGTCCTTTAATGTAGTGGAACGTAGCTCCATGTCTTAAGTGGGGAAAAAAAGGAAAGAAAAAGAATCACTTTATAGTGGTGAAATCTGACAATCATTACCTCAAGCCAAGTGATCAAGGTAGTAAGACACATTGATAGTTTGTACTCTTGATATGATGTGATGACTATGACACTTTACCTTTGTAGACTTTCTCTCAAAAATATATTGTTTCAGTCTAATAATGAGAAAAAGTATCACATCAATCCCAATTGAGACACATTCTACAAAAAATACCTGGCAGTACTCCATGAAACTGTCAGGTTCATCAGAAACAAGGAAAATCTGATACACTGTCACAAATAGGAGGAACCTAAAGAGATAATGACTATTAGCTGTAATACGGTATCCTGGATGGAATTCTAAAAGAAATAAACAATAGAGAACATTAGAGAAAAACTGAAGGAATATTAATAAAACATAAACTTTAATAATAACATTTCACTATTGTTTTATTAATTTTCACAAATATGCTATAGCATTGTAAGATAATAAGGGAAGCAGGGAGTGTGGTATACAGGAGCTCTCTGTATTACCTTCACAATAATTCTGTAAGTCTAAAATTAAAAGTTTATTTTTAAAAAATGGATAAGTAAAATTCTTAAAACAAGGTATTGAGATTTCTAATCAAAAGTGTATGCCAATATTGGTTCAGCATCTGTAAATGAGTTTTTCATGGAACAGTAGTCCTGCAAGATGCCCTAGGAAAAAAACAAACCATTTATTTGGTCAAATAATTTTTGAGACAAGATGCATATTGAAAGAGCCTTTGGAGATTCACAAAGTACATTAGAATATCTAAAATTCTAAGAAATCTTTTAGAAATATATAGATTTAATGTTGTTTACCTCAACATTAAGTTTACCTCAACTTCCCAATTTAACAATAATTTTTAAATTTTATTGTCATACCTTCTAACATCTGTGGAATATATATCCCTAGAATATACTTTGGGAAATGTTTGTGGTACTGTGTGTATGCTATCGAAATAAAAAATGAGTCACATAGAGGGAAACAACACACACTGGGGCCTTTTAAGGGGTGGAGGGTGGGAGGAGGGAGAGGATCAGAAAGAATAACTACTGGGCTTAATATCTGGGTGATGAAATAATCTGGACAACAAACCTTCATGACACAAGTTTACCTGTGTAACAAACCTGCACTTATACCTCTGAACTTAAAATAAAAGTTTTAAAAAATGAGTCACTTATGAAGGGAATATGTGATCCTCTTGAGTTTGAAGCTACGTAGCATAACATGTGATGAAATAAACTTGAAATGGCTAGCCTGCCAAAGAGAAGGCTTTGGCAAAACATGGTATCTCTAATTCAAAGAAATGTCATGTTGAAGACAGTTTGTGTGGCTGAAGACAGTAGACTTAATTCAGGTGGTGAGGAGTCTCACACACACACACACACACACACACACACACACACAAACACACAGTGACTTTAATATAAAGGAAACTCTTCTAGCAATCAGGGCTGTCCAGGAATACATCTGGTAGGCATTGAGCTCTCAGTCACCAGAGGTTCTCAATCTGATGTTTGATTACCTTCTGTAAGGTAAGGTGTAAAGGGAAAATGTAGAGAAGAAATGAACGAGGTAGGAGGAGATGATCTTGAAGTTCTTTTTTGATTTTATAATTTCACTTATTTACTCATCCATTCAACAAAATGGTTAGTGCTTATTATGTGATCGGAACTATGCTAGGTTTTTGGTATAAAACATTGGCTGCTTGCCGGGCGCCGTGGCTCAAGCCTGTAATCCCAGCACTTTGGGAGGCCGAGACGGGCGGATCACGAGGTCAGGAGATGGAGACCATCCTGGCTAACATGGTGAAACCCCGTCTCTACTAACAATACAAAAAACTAGCCGGGCGAGGTGACGGGCGCCTGTAGTCCCAGCGACTCGGGAGGCTGAGGCAGGAGAATAGCGGGAACCCGGGAGGCGGAGCTTGCAGTGAGCTGAGATCCGGCCACTGCACTCCAGCCTGGGCGACAGAGAGGAACCCTATAAAAAAAAAAAAAAAAAAAAAAAAAAAAATGGCTGCCATGGTTTCTCTCCTGCTGATTACAGTTAATGGATAATTGGAATAAAATGAGCACTATGAAAGAAAGAAAGTTGTCCTTTCCATTTCATTTTCTAGGGAGTAGAAAAATTTCCTGGGAAATGATGTCTAATAATAACTGCCAACACTTAGATAGCTGTGTGCCAAGTACCAACTACATTTATATATTAAGTAATTTAATTCTCATAATTTTATGAGGAATATTTTATTGTTATTACCCAATTCTGAGCATGAAGACACTGTGTGACCCAGAGGTGAAGTGACTTTCCCAAGAGGACTCAGCCATTCGTGCCAAGTGATCTGTCTCTGAAGTTTGAGCTCTTAACCACTATGCACTATTGTCCAAACTAAGACTTGAAGGATGAGTGTTCAGAAAGTATGTGTATGTGTATAGCACAGAAAGGGAAAGGAACAGGAGGATAAAGATGAAAATAAATATTTGAAAAGCAGAAAGAATAATCATGTTTAATCTTTGAGAAGTGTCAGCAACTGGTGAAAATTTGATAAATTTAAAGTAGTTTATTTTCCAGACTAAAATCATTGACGTTACAAATAAAAGAGTAGTTTTCTCCTTTTTACTTCCCTTATCCTCACCAAAACACCCACCCCCTACACACTTACATGCACACAGTTATAAATACACATGTCACAAGGAATTTAATTTGGAAAACTAAAAAGTGCTACTAACAGCCTTTTAAATCATATCCCCACAAAGTTAAGGTCAGTTCTTTCTCCCTTCTATGTATGTAGAAAAACTAATTTGGCAAAAGAAAACTTAAAAAAGGTAAAAACCCCACCCATCTTCTTATTTATTTCAGATACCTGTAGCACTTAGAGACCTGAGACAGGGCTCACCTAGGAGGCAGCCCCAGTGGTGATGGGGGCATACTTGCTAGAGTCGGCACAGTCCCCAAGGTCTCTGGCTGCTGAAACCACATATTTGAAAATGATTGAGTTACTCCAGCAATTATGAAATTGGACACCACTCAAGCCTGCAAGACTCTTTATTAGACACAGTGATTCAGAGTTTATAAGATCATAAATCCTATCTGTAAAAGGAAAACTCTGGACCCAGGCAGTTTATCACTTTTGGAAATGGAGTAAACGTCCAAAGGTTGGCTGGGGTTGAGGTCGTGGAAGGTCAGGGTAGGAAAAGTGCCTTTTGACTCATAGAGCTCAGGTGTTTCATACTTTGTAAAGCTTTCTTTAGTCTATTTTCACTTCAGAGAGTCAGAGAGGGTTTCTAAAATCATCATTTAATTAAGGAAACTGAGTCTGAGAGATGAAATGACTGCCCCAGATCAAACAACTTCTAAGCCGTAGATCCACAGCTGGGGAACATGCTTTTGCTTTTTTCATCATAAACCTGGGAGGCATAACAGGAATTTACAAATCCTGCTCCCCAAGGTGGGTGAATCAGTTATGGACGTGCTAATACTGTGTAAAAAACAGTTACGGGGGGGCGGAGCAAGATGGCCGAATAGGAACAGCTCCAGTCTCCAACTCCCAGCACGAGCGACACAGAAGACCGGTGATTTCTGCATTTGCAACTGAGGTACTGGGGTCATCTCACTAGGGAGTGCCGGACAATCGGTGCTGGTCAGCTGCTGCAGCCTGACCAGCGAGAGCTGAAGCAGGGCGAGGCAT
>NW_016805506.1:1240270-1253203 GCF_001698545.2 Rhinopithecus bieti | reverse complement strand
GTCCTTTGTAGGGACATGGATGCAGCTGGAAACCATCATTCTTAGCAAACTATCACAAGAAGAGAAAACCAAACACCGCATGTTCTCACTCATAGGTGGGAACTGAACAATGAGATCACTTGGACTCGGGAAGGGGAACATCACGCACTGGAGCCTATTATGGGGAGGGGGGAGGAGGTAGGGAGTGCATTGGGGAGTTATACGTGATATAAATGATGAATTGATGGGTGCTGACGAGTTGATGGGTGCAGCACACCAACATGGCATAAGTTTACATATGTAACAAACCTGCACGTTATGCACATGTACCCTAGAACTTAAAATATAGTAAGAAAAAAATAAAAAGAAAAAGAAAAAAAGAAAAAAAAAAGAAAAAAAAACGGTTACATGATAGCAATAGCATACATGGATAAGCCTTTTATTTAGCTCATGTGTCTGAGTTGGCTGGGGTCTGGTAATCTAGACTGAGGGGTATGGGGAGGAGGCTGTGTTCCCTGTGCCTTTATCTTCCTCCTGGGATTAGCAGACCAGCCTGGACATGTTCATCTTGTGTCTCCTTAAGCACAGAAGCACAAAGAGAAACAGGCAAGCCATCTTAGGCTGAGCCTCAGAAATGTGATTATCACTTTCACCATATTTTATTGGCCAAAGGAAGTTATATGGACAAATCCACAGTCAGGAGCAGGAAAGTACATCTCACCTACAGTGGAAGAAGGACATCACAGATTTACATGGCAAAGAGTATAGATATTAGGAAAAATGAATTTGGTACAATAACGCAGTCTATTAGAGTGGATGAAACAATTGTGGACCAAGAGGAGAAATGGTTGAAAATTGATATCTCCTATCCAACGTGGTAAGTTTGAAACACAGTGAAGGAGGATCAAGATACAAGCGAGTTGGCAGGAATTTTATTATGTAAAACCCTGTATGTATTAATAAGATATGAAGGTTTGTTTCCAAATACACTAATGATATCCTGGTACAGTGGGGCAGGAGTGTCGTTTCTGCTACTCAGCTACTTGGGAGGCTGAGGTAGTGGGGGCGTTTCTTGAACCTAGGAGTTCAAGGTCAGTCTGTGCAACACAGTGAAACCCTGCTTCTAAAATAAATATAAACAAACAAACAAATAAATAAATACAATAACAAGTCATTAGAAGTTTCAAAATAGAAAAGTGACATGATTGGCGGGGCGTGGTGGCTCACACCTGTAATCTCAGCACTTTGGGAGGCTGAGGATGGTGGATCACAAGGTCAGGAGATCGAGAACATCCTCACGAACACGGTGAAAACCCGTCTCTACTAAAAATACAAAAAATTAGCCGGGTGTGGTGACGGGTGCCTGTAGTCCCAGCTACTCGTGAGGCTGAGGCAGGAGAATGGTGTGAATCCGGGAGGCGGAGCTTGCAGTGAGCTGAGATCGCGCCACTGCACTCCAGCCTGGGCGACAGAGCAAGATTCCGTCTAGAAAGAGAGAGAGAGAGAGAGAGAGAGAGAGAGAGAGAGAGAGAGAGAGAGAAAGAGAGAAAGAAAGAAAGAAAGAAAGAAAGAAAGAAAGAAAAGAAAAGAAAGAAAAGAAAAGAAAAGAAAAGAAAAGAAAAGAAAAGAAAAGAAAAGAAAAGAAAAGAAAAGAAAAGAAAAAAGAAAAGTGACATGATCACATTTACATGTTCAAAAGGTGACTTTGGTTTTCAGTAGAAAATTGGTTATGGAAGTTCCAGATTAGCAGAAGAAAGAAGGCAGTTAGGAAGGAGATTATGGATTAGACAAGTGGAGGTAGAGATGCAGAATAAAATCTCATACTTCTCAAAACACCAAAAGATGTTTGGAGCTAGAGTGGAAAGGTCTTAGAAATTGACTGAAAATGGTGGAAGTGAGGGCTAAGGAAAACAGTGATGCATAGAATGAATTAATCTCAAACTTCTGGCTTGAGTAGTTGGGGGTATAGAAGTGGGGACGACTGGAAAAGAGGGGGAGCTTCACACTTTGTTCCATTTGCCCTAACTCCACTGCACTGTCCAGGTGCCCAGAGTCAAGCTGACTTTATTCTCCTTCCAGGCAGTATAAAAAGTACTTTTAAGTATGTTATTGTGGAAAATATTGAATATATATAAAAGTAGAGAGAAAAGTACAACACCCCCACGCATCAGTCCTCAAGTGTTCATTCACAATTACCATCTCTCTCTCTCTCTCTCTCTCTCTCTCTATATATATATATATATTTATATATATATATCCACATACTTATATTTCCATTCAGATAATTTCCATTCAGTCCTCGAGTGTTCACAATTACCATATCTCTCTCTCTCTCTCTCTCTCTCTCTCTCTATATATATATATATATCTCCACATACTTATGTTTCCATTCAGATAATTTTAAAGTCCAGGCATGATATCATATCCTCTATAAATATATCAATAAGTGACTCAAAATAATAAAAACTTTTTTTAAATATAAACAAAATATTACTTTAGAACTGAAATAAATTAACAAAATTCCCTGATAACATAAATCAAATTCCAAAGTTCCCTGAGTGTCTCATATTTTATAGTATGTCTAAATTAAGGTCTAAATAAAGTTCATACATTGCAATTTGTAGATGTGTCCTTAAAATCTCTTGTAGTATAGGAATCTCTTTCCATATTTTTATACTATCTATTTATATAAAACATGTTTTTTGTTCTATAACATTCTCCATAGTCTAAATATTTACTAATAATGTGTTGTGATGTTGTATAGAATTCTCTTGTATGTTTTGTATATGGCATAAATTTGTTTTATGACATAGACTAATCAAGTTCAGGTTTAATTTTTTTGGCAAAAATACAAAGCAGTATTTTGATAGCAGGAATAATATAAAAACAGCACTGTAGGTAGAATAAGGGTCTGTATATTAAAGCCAGATTTTTTTTTTTTTTTTTTTTTTTTTTACTTTAAGTTATGGGATACATGTGCAGAACATGGAGGTTTGTTACATAGATACAAGTGTCATAGTGATTCGCTGCACCTATCAACCTGTCATCTAGGTTTTAAGCCCTGCATGCATTAGGTATTTGTCCTAATGCTGTCTCTCCTCTTGCTCCCACCCCCTGACATGCCCCCTGTGTGATGTTACCCTCTTTGTGATTATGTGTTCTCATTGTTCAACTCCCACTTATGAGTGAGAACATGTGTTTTTCGGTTTTCTGTTTCTGTATTAGCTTGCTAAGAATGATGGCTTCCAGTTTCATCCATATACCTGCAAAGGATATTAACTCATCCTTTCTTATTGCATAGTATTCCATGGTGTATATGTGCCACATTTTCTTTATCCAGTCTACCATTAATGGGCATCTGGGTTGGTTCCAAGTCTTGGCTATTGTAAATAGTGCTGCAATAAACATATGTGTGCATGTGTCTTTATAGTAGAATGATTTATAATCCTTTGGGTATATACCCAGTAATGGGATTAGTGGGTCAAGTGATATGTCTGGTTCTAGATCCTTGAGAAATCATCACACTGTCCTCCACAATGGTTGAACTAATCTACACTCCCATGCACAGTGTAAAAGTGTTCCTATTTCTCCATGGCCTCACCAGCATCTGTTGTTTCCTGACTTTTTAATAATCACCATTCTGACTAGCATGAGATGGTATCTCGTTGTGGTTTTGATTTGCATTTCTCTAATGACAAGTGATGATTAGCTTTTTTTCAATGTTTGTTGGTTGCATAAATGTCTTCCTTTGAGAAGTGTCTGTTCATATTCTTTGCCACTTTTTAATGGGGTTATTGGGGTTTTTTTCTTGCAAATTTGTTTAAGTTCCTTGTAGATTCTGGATATTAGCCCTTTGTCAGATGGGTAGATTGCAAATATATTCTCCCATTCTGTAGGTTGCCTGTTCACTCTGATGATAGTTTCTTTTGCTGTGCAGAAGCTTTTTAGTTTAATTAAATCCCATTTGTCAATTTTAGCTTTTGTTGAAATTGCTTTTTGTGTTTTTGTCATGAAGTCTTTGCCCATGCCTATGTCCTGAATGATATTGCTAAGGTTTTCCTCTAGGGTTTTATGGTTTCAGGTTTTACATTTAAGTCTTTAATCCATCTTGAGTTAATTTTTGTGTAAGGTGTAAGAAAGGGATCCAGTTTCTGTTTTCTGCATATGGCTAGCCAGTTTTCCCAGCACCATTTATTAAATAGGGAATCCATTCCCCATTGTTAAAGTCAGATCTTAGTCTTTTATTTTCCTAGCCTGTGATGCTGGAAAGTTCATTAAGCCACCTCACATTTTAGTTATCATGGCAAAAAATGGAAATACCAAAGTTAGATACTAACATGAGATTATTATCTAATGTTTTTTATTTTGCATTGTACAGCAAAATCATATGAGCTTTTGCTTGTTTTAAAGTTGAAATACCTAAGACCTGTATTGACTTAAATCAGAATTCCTGAGATGGAACACAGAAGTCCATTTTTTAAAAAAAAAATCTAATATATGTATTTGGTTGAGACTCATAAATTAAACAATAAGCGCTTCAGAGGCAGGGCTTCTATATTTCTCGTCAGGCTCAGGCTTATGGCTAATATTCAGTACATATTTTGGTGTGATAGCATGAATGAATAGAGTGATGTATGTATAGGGAGGATGGACAACAGGAAAGATGGATCAATCTTAAAAGGTTTAATGAGGCTCTGAATTAGTAATAGAATGATGCTAACTTCAGGATAAAAAGTTATATATTTTGTTACATAAGAAACTATTGCAATGTTTGTGATGTGGGTTGACATGACCAGCCTCTAGGTATGAGTGCATTAAAGGAATATTGGATATGAGTTGAAGATATTCAAGAGAAATGTTTATAATGAAATACAACTTGGGAGTTGGTATAAGTGAATGCCAAAATATCTGAGAAGTAATCTGGGAGATGAGTGGAATGCTGAAGGTCACTGAAACTGCATTCTCACCAGCAAAATTATTTGTATGAACAATAATCAGAGAATTGGGTCAAATTCTATTTTTCTGAATAGGTTGAAAATTTAGGACTATAGCCAAATGGAAAAATCTCACCACACACACATCAACATATTCCTAAAATGTTAAAATGTTTGAATTGAGGAAAAAACACTTTAAAAACGTTTTCATAAGTTACCAGTGCACAAATAGTTGCCACATTCCCTAAAAGTCAGCACAGATAACAGGCTAATCACCTCTTTTAACCATAAGGACTTTTATTTTAAAAGAACCACCTCTAAAAGCTAAGTTACTGAAGTGAATGGGTGTGTTTGTGTGCAGGATTCTAACAGCTCATAAATCTTTGTATGATTCTACTGAGTCTGCCAGTATTTATCTTAAGGTCCCCTTCTTGTGTTCTTGCATTGCAAATGTTTCCCTTTGCTATTGGTTTTATTTGATTTGATTTTGACATTTAATTGCTAAAATTGCAAGCATTGATTTTCTACCTCTCATCTTACTTGCTCTGTTTACCTAAGAGGGTTTTTTCTGAAAATCAAATGTAAAGCAATATGTGAAAGCAAGGTATAGTTTATAAAAATTCACAAATGGGAGGAATTGTTTATATAACCATTAATCAAAATCATCATCATCTTCATTATCATTATGACAGCATTGTAACTGGGGAATGGTGATGGAGATCTAAAGCAGATCTTTTTTTTTGTTATTGGAAGGACTAGTTGTAGTTACCCTCCTATTAGGCAATTATCCTCCTTACATATGGGAAGAAAGTAATTTTTTTTAACCTAATAAAAGTATTGGTGACTGCAGTGGGAAGGCAATACAATTTCCCAGGTGGGAAATAAAGGTTAGAAAGAACCATAAAAGCACTGCTTTATCTATAGTTGACCAGCTAAGAAGAGAAGCAGGCTTTCTTGGAATGTCTCTAATCTGAAGCTCTCTCTCTTCCTCTCTCTCTCCACCTCTCCTAGATGCCAACAAAGAGAATATGAGAAAGGCCATAATAAAATTTTAAGAATTGTTCATTCATCTTCAACAGTGTAGAATTACTTTGCAAGTCCAGGCATTTGTTCCCCAGCTGTACGTGGTAATTAGCAAGATGTAAGCAAACTAAACACTGTGTGGAACTTTTCACTGCTTCTTTTTGCTGAAGTACTAGGAACTTAATTTTTCTTTCCCTGTGGATTTTTTCTATGATTTTTTATTGTAATAAGTGTCTCTAGCTGCCTGAGATACTATTTTTTAATGCCTCTAATTACTAGATGTGTGATCTTTGGCAACTCACTTAACTTCTGTGAACATTTGTTTTCTCCTTTCCAATATAGACACAATTTTTTGTCCTGCCTCATAAAGATCTTAGTGGCTCTAATTAGAAAATATATTTGAACACAATTTATAAGTTGAAAAAGACAAACAAATAATGAGATATAATTATTGTAACAGTGTCTGACCCAGTTCTTTATCAAGTTTTATAATTTTCTAGTATACATGGTAAAACCTTTAAATGTGATTATTAATTTGCCTGTGTCTAGAATTGCAGACAGATTTTTCTTGTACACCATCCCTAAATAGTTCATTTTGGCTGCTTGCAGTGCCTTTTGGAAATAATTCTAAGTTCATTTTGGGATATTGTGGAAAAAGATTCTATGATCAATCAGCAGCATCTTCCATGGGCACAGGGGAGGGAAGTAGTATCAAGAAAAGTGTGTATTTGCTAACTGCACAATGTTCTAAAGCAATACTGTACAGTGGCAGTACATGGATGAAATTCAGTCCCAGACATGTTTTACATTGTTTGCACAAACATTTAAAAATTCAAAGATTTAATACACACATGTATACATATTCATCTATACATGGATTTTATATTCTCTTGAAAACTGGAAGATCTAGTAAAACTATGCTTGTTCTTACCCTATGTATTAGTCTGTTTTCACACGGCTATCAAATATATACCTAAAACTGGGTAATTTATAAAAGAGAGAGGCTTAATAGGGTCACAATTCTGCATGGCTGGGGAGGCCTCAGGAAACTTAGAATCATAGTGAAGACAAAGGGAAAGCAAAGACCTTCTTCACATTGTGGCAGGAAAGAGAAGTGCAATCAAGGGAAATGCCAGATGCTTATAAAACCATTCGCTCTTGTGAGAACTCACTCACTATCATAAGAACAGCATGGGGGAACCATACCCACAATCCAGTCACTTTCCACAATGTCTCTCCCTCAAGACCTAGGGATTACAATTCAAGATGAGATTTGGGTGGGGACAGAAAGCCTAACCATATCACCCCATTACAACATTGATCAAGAACTAAATACCGTTTCATTACCCCTTTTAGGTGAAGCACATTCCCTTTAATTTTACATAGCTCCACCACTCTCTATTACCTTACTCCAATCTCTTTCACATTTGCTCTATTTTCTAAGATTTTGTAGGCTTAGGATTTCTGATTTCTGGTTTAGAGTTTTGCAGTGTGTTGGATTCATCTGCAAAAGTCAGACTATGACAAAATTATCTGAGCACTGCATATTAAGATAGTTGAGTTATAAAGACCAAAAAATTTAGATACTCAAAAATGCTGCAGGGTACAGACTTTTTCATTTCAAATCCAGAATTCTAAGTCTTGAAAATGTCAATGCTATTACGCATTGATCAAGACTTTTAGCAAAAGCTTCATTAAATGAACCATGGCCAACATAGTGTAGCCAACTCCAAAGTTGGAAGAGAGTCTATGCCCCTTTCCTTCGCCCTATAATCTCGCAGCACTGTCAGGATCTAGCCAAAAACAAAGAAAGAGCAATAAAAAATGAAGTGAGTAATTCACCATTTGTTGAAGGAACATAAATTAGCAACTTTTATAATGTCACTTTTTTTTAACTAAAATCTCCACAGATATGCTTAATGTGGAGAAGTGCATTTGTTTTCCCCTAATAAGACGTGCATGTATCCTCCTGCATCCTCCTGCATCCTCTTTCAGATGCCTTCTAATTGAACAAAGTGAACTTAATTTGAATTAAACTGTCAAAAATCTTCCACTTAAATTGATGTATTTGCTTTCTCAACTAAAATGGATTAATTTCTGGGCAATGTATAAGAAGTGTTGATGGATTGTATTTTGTGAACTAGAAATATTTTGCATGCATCTTCATGTCATGTAATTTAGGTATGGAAAGCAAATGAAATAGTGGAAGTAGAACAGGCCAGCGTAGGGAGTAGAAAATACAAGGGGTGGGTGAGAAGCAAGGGCTGGAGGAGATGGCAGCGTTTACATCAAAACCAGTAAATAATAACCCTCTTTAGATATTTTGAGACAGATAAAATTTTCAAATTAAATATGCAGACTGTCTTATAAGTCTGATGTAGCTGACCTTCAAAACCCCCACCTGAGGCATTTTATTCATGCCTTTGATTTACCAGTATATGATTTTATATGTGCAAATGGCCATTTAAATTCAAAAAAAGGAAAAGCTGAATTATCAGGAAACTTTGTGAATTTAATGCTGAATTTTTTTTTTATATTATCAAGAATGCTTTGTGTACTTTATAGTGGGGGCTACAAAAAAAGTATTCAAATATAATGACTAGTTTCATCTTCAAAGATGTTATAATTTAATTAGGAAGCATAAAACAATTACTATCATATTTGAGGCAGAAAATAATTTGGCATTTAAGCCTATCGTTATGGGCTAGGAATGATGAAAAAAACGAAGGAAATCAATGTAAATTTGTACAAATCAGGAAGCTTTGTCAATGAGGTTCACTGGCAGAAGATGGAAAGTAATGTTTTATGCTGGTTGAGAAAATTGTAGTACTATTCGCTAGTCTGCCTTCTGGCAGATTTGACCAATGTCATAGATATTAAAAGAAAATTAACTAAATAGAAAGCAAAATGCCTATTTATAAATTACTTAGTGAGTGTCTGGGTCTTTTTTTGTAGGGTTGTGACAAGTGGAGGAGTGAAATAGTATGATATAAACTTGAAGTTAAACCAGGCCTCCAATATCTCTCTCATTTTAAATCTGATATTGAAACCCATACATATAGATGTGCCTGCAAAAGAGAGTGAGCCAAGGGAGCTCCAAAGAGTGGGTGCCTACTTCATGACCTAGCTCGCATGAGTGAGGCACAGAGGTGTGCCTTGCTGATCTATTCAAAGGCAAGCAGAGAGAAAACAACATGACATCTTGCAAGCCCTAGCTGAGTTGCTCGCTGTATGGAGAAAGAAAAGGCAAGAGAGTCTTAGAAAATTTCCGTTTACAAACACTAATAGTTATCACTGTCTCTGATCACTTGTAAAATGTAGTTCATTAGATTCACATCTAATGTGGATGTGAATCTACATCCACATTATGGATGAGGAAAAATGTACATGACTGGAAGAGTCAAAAGCAAAACAGAAATTCCTTACTTTATGGACTGAGGCCAAAGTATGAGATGAGCAGAAAAAGCATTTCCCACAATTAAGAAAACGAACTGTGCCATCCACCTGTAATGGTTCTAAGGGAGTCTAGAAATCTTTGATTGTGTCTTTGACCTTCAATTTTCCCTTGGTGTTACACAATAATTTGAAGAGTCTCTTCAACAAAATGTCTCATCTGTTGACTATCAGAATTATATGTTTTAATATTTTTATGACACATGATAAAATATAAATACTTTGAAGATTCTGCATAAAAATTGTGGCTCATTTAGAGAGAAATGAGGAGATTAGGAAGGTACTCAAATGATCTTGGGGTATGAGAAAAGACTGAAAAACACATGTGCATATTAATGCTGGTGGGAAAGAGGAGGAATGTGATCACTGTCTTCAAATAGCTATAGCAATGTCATGGGAAAAAAACAATTACCCTAATTCTTTATGACCCAAATAAGTGAAAGTAAATGCAATCAAACTGTGTCACAAGGTAATAAACTTCCAATCATAGGAAATATGTAAACACTGACTTTTTGATAATTTTCCAGAGATGTTGTATAGAGTTATTTTTCAAAGGGGTAAGAGTCTCAAAACTGTTAAAAGCAACCATCTAACTGAAATTACATGATTCTATATCTCTAAGGATAATTCTTAAACTGTTAAACCATTTGTGATATTGTGAAATATATATTAGGTTTTGGTCCCTGTTTCCTGTCATACAACTCCTAACATCTTTAGACTCTCCAAAGTAACATCTTTTTGTGTGCTATTGAGTTGACTAGTGGCTGGCAGACCTGGTAGCTTCAGCATGCGATCTGCTCTCTGGAAACACCAAGACATGATTACAGGGTTGGGTGTTTTACCTCCATCCCCCAACCCCCAGGGCTGAAGGTTAAATTGGTCATGAATGGCCAATTGTTTAATCAATCATGCCTACACAATGAAGCCTTCATAAACACCCAAAAGGACAGGGCTAAGAGAACTCCCCCAAATAACAATACCCGGAGGGTGTTGGAGGGTGGTGTGCTCAAGGAGGGCATAAAAGCTTCTTGACTCTTCCCCAGTTCCTTACCCTCTACAGTTCTTTATCTGTATTTTTGTAATATCATTTATAATAAACCAGTAAATGTAAGCATGCTTCCCTGAGTTCTGAGAGCTGCTCTAGAAAATTAATGAAACCCAAAGAAGGGTCTATAGAAACCCCAGCTTAGAGCTGGTGGATCAGAAGTTGTACAGTCCTAGACTTTTGGCTGGTATCTGAAGAGGCATACAGTCTTGCAGGACTGAGCCCTCAACCTGTGGGATCTGACTCTGTCTCCAGGTAGACAGTGTGGAAATTGAATTGGAGGACATCCAGCTGGTGTCCCTTGCAGAATTGATTGTTTGCTTATTGATGGGGAGAAATCTCCACACATTTGGTGACAGAAGTTTTCTGTGTAGATTATTAAGCCAGAGGAAAAAAAAAATTGTTTACTTTTCTTTATTTATATTCATTATTCATTATCACTAAATTTTAGCTAAAGAAATCTTACCTTCAAATCTTAACTTCTTCCATTATGTTTCCTTGAATATATAAGTTTAGAATGAATATTATTCTTCATTACAAGAGTCATGTGAGTCCACTTTTGGAAGTTAAACACCTATTGCTCTTGGTTAAGACTGGTCTGTGTTCAAAAGGAAAGAGGATACTACTTCCTAAGAAGCCAAGTCATCCAATCGTACGACTTTAAATGCCATCTTTATGCATAAGAAACCCAAATTCATCTCCAGCCCAGACCTTACATTTGAACTACAGATTCACAATGGGAACTGCTAACTAGAAATTTTCTTTTTGATGTGATGGGCATCACAAATAGTATTTCCAGAAAGGAGAAAAGGCAAAAGTGATGTGCATATATCTACTACACCCCCTCCATTTAAAAGACATTTTCTCCCCCAGTATTTTCAATTTGAGTAAATGGCATTCATATCTACTTTAGTAGCTCACATCAAACACTTGGAAGTCAATTTTGATCTTTTTCTCATTCTCTACCTCCAAAAGCTCTTCTGGCTCTTTTAGTTCTTCTTCAAAAATACATGTCACATTTATATTCTTTTCAATTGCTTGCTCCCACTCTAGTCAAGGCCGCCATCATAAATCCCCTAGCTATTGTCTCTAACAATATTGTCTCTGATTGATCCCCCTGCTTCCACTTTTGAGTCTCTCCAATTCATTCTTCACATCACAGTCAGAAGAGGAAAGAAACGGCAAGGACAATGATATGCTTGAGACCATTGCATTTAAAAAACAAACATAAACAAACAAAAACACTCTTTCAATTGTAAAAATATTGTTATTGTCTTTATTTCTGCATTGCACTGATCTAGCTACTGCTTAATATGGTGGGACCCATTTAACAAATTTAATTTACTTGTTTTCAAAAAACAATTCTTATCTCCAGGATTGGGGTTGAGGAGGGGCAGGTTGAAATTTGTCTTTGATTGACCCAATGAGAATTGACTCTTACTTTATCCCAAAGAAACATCCTTCACTCTTTTCTCTCTGTGTTTGTCAAGAAAATCCTTTGATTTAGAAGACCACAAGGACAAAAAAAATCATCCACTAATTTATTCATCCATATCATTCATTTATTCATGCTACTGTTAAAGAAAACATTATTCATGACACTTGTTAAGGAAAGTAAGGAATACTGTTTTCAAGAGAGACTACTGTAATACGGGTTTTGCAATAGAAGACAAAAGTTAAGTTAAACTCCAAATACAATAAGAACAAACTGAGATTTATAGCTAAGGAGTAGGATGAGGATTCAGTGGATAGAAAATTACTAAAAAAAAAACCATCAAGACTAGGGGTATCCTTGCTGAAGGTAGGTCAGAGTGATAAAATATCTAGGATTTGGGATAAGGAATTTGATCAGATACTGAGGATGGGGGATTTTCTCTAATCTAACACAGCAGGACTGTTGCTAATATAGGACTAAGCAGGACAAAGACAGCACCCACACTTGGACTTAGTCAAATGGAAGACTCAGCAGGTCCTGATTCAAGTTTGCTTAATAAGAGTATCTTTGTCACTATCCATGCTTTCTGAACATGTATTCCAGGGTCTGAGCTAGGGAACAGTGATACAAATAGTAACATGTCAGACACAGTCCCTACCTCATGTGCATAACAAGCTAGTAGGAAATAAAATTACTTTTAAAAAAAAGTTTACTCATTTAACTTATTCAAGCCATAGAAAGAGCCAGAATGAAAAAAAATGGAAAAAAAAAAAAATTGCTGAGGTCAGTAAGGGAATACTTAGAGACAATTGTCAGGGGAGTTTTCTGTTTGTTTGCCTTGTTTTTTAATACCCTCAGTTACCAATGAAATTAGCCCAGTCAATCCCCTAGCAATTTATTCTCCACCTCTTCTAACCTTAGAAGTAAACAAAATAAGTGGTACACTCATGAAATAGAAATGTAGGAAAGATGCTGAAAGGAGAGAGAAAGCAGGAAAATATTTTTAAAGTACCTAATATGTGATGAGAGCCCTGATTTATCTTAGAGTTTTGCCCTTGCATCTT
>NW_016805506.1:1215664-1238379 GCF_001698545.2 Rhinopithecus bieti | reverse complement strand
GCCAGGTGTGGGATATATTCTCCTGGTGTGCCTGTCTGCTTAAAGCGCAGTATTGGGGTGGGAGTTACCCGATTTTCCAGGTGTTGTGTGTCTCAGTTCCGCTGGCTAGGAAAACGGATTCCCTTCCCCCTTGCACTTCCAGGTGAGGCGATGCCTCACCCTGCTTCAGCTCTCGCTGGTCAGGCTGCAGCAGCTGACCAGCACCAATTGTCCGGCACTCTCTAGTGAGATGACCCCAGTACGTCAGTTGAAAATGCAGAAATCACCGGTCTTCTGTGTCGCTCGCTCTGGGAGTTGGAGACTGGAGCTGTTCCTATTCGGCCATCTTCTGCCCTTGCATCTTCAATGTGAAGTAGAAATAATTACCCCACACTATTTCACAGAAAATGAAAGCATCTCAGAGATGGCAAGAAACTTGCTCATGATCTAATAGATACCACGCAAAGTAGCAAAACTCAAATTTAAACACAAATTCATCTCCTCACTCCCAAATGCAGGTATTGATTATATCCTACAACATTTGTATCTTCCATCAGGCCCAATTCCTTGGATCCATACAGAAGAGATTATTAAGACCTTAGAAATAAGCTGGAGACTGAGAGGAATTCCTGATGCTCTCTGACCACAGTCCTTTTCAGATACTTGCCAGTAGAGTTCTCTTGCAAAACTTTGTATTTCAAAGTCCAATGGGAATTTCCATAATTATGCCCTGCCTTTTTCCAGCTTCTGCCTTTCATTTTCCTGCCCTCTTGGCCTCTCTCAAATGGGAATTAATCCAGCCTCAAACAAGCTGTCACTAAGCAAAGATTTTACTGTGATTATTGCTTAGGAAAAAGATATTGCCTTTTCTCCTCCTACCTCCAAATGCTTTATTTGCAGAGTAGAAATCATGGGGCATGTGTCCAATTGATACATTTCTCTTCAAATAGCAGATCCAACGCTAAAGTGGGATGCAAATTTAATTATTCCACATGTACAGAACAGAAACAGAATCTCATTGTTAAATTTGTTCTCCTATGTTGGAAAGATTAAAAACAAAAGATGTTGAAGTGGTTGGTGTGAGCAGAATATATTTCAGCTCATAAAAATGTGAGGCAGTGAAATAAGGGCACCAGAGGACTTATTTCTACCACATAGAATTGTCATTATTTTAAAATGTTTCTTCTCATAAATCTTTTTTTGGCCTCACCTGTGTACTTTCAAAATTTCTATCATCTTCTTCCCTGTGATGATTTCTCTAAATAATCCCCTTCAAACACTTTGTCTTCCAGCCATGCCCATATAATAGAATTAATTTGGAATAAAATGGTTGAAAAATTAATTAATTGCAACATAAATATGAGTCCAGCAGTCAAGAGCATGACCTTAACCTCTACCTAAACTCAAACTTTGGCTTTATTGCTTAACAGTTATACAAACCCAGGCAAGTTATTTGACCTCTCTCGGCTTCTGTTTCTTGCTCTATAAAAGGGTACAATAATGGTACCCACTTCCTAGAGTTTTTATGGAGTAATGAGTTAATACCAGTATTGTGTCTAGAACAGTGCCTAGTACTTAATAAACACTCAATAAATGGTTATTATCCCGTACCTGCCTCCTTTCCTCTTTATCACCTCCTTCAAGGCTCAACTAAAATAATTTCTTTGCTATAAAACCATTTCACCAGCCGTAGTTAACTTTTCATCCCTAAGTTCCTTAAAACATTGTTTCTGCCTCATGTATCACAATTTATCATGTTCTTTCTTGGATTATATCTAGATATATACAAGTTACTCCATTGCTCCTAAGAGTGAAGAGAAGAGATTATCTTACTGCTTTTATAGAGCAGGGAGAAAGTAAGTACTTGCTGATCGATGGAATGAATAAAAGGACAAGGAGTGTTTTAATTAGAACCCTTGAGGGCTTACTATATACCCAGGCCCTGTGCCAAGAATACATTATCTTATTTAATCTTTGCAACATTTTTGGAGATAGGTTTTATCATTTGATTCAAGTTTGCTCAAGGAGAGCATATATTATTTGCAGTATATAGATAAGGGCCCGGGAGGTCAGAGAACTTTAATGACCTTGACCAAGGACACATAGGAAATAAGAGACAGCATAGGCATTTGAGGTCACATAGCTCTGTCTGGCTAACACCTGTTGAATTAAGTTTAGCTTACAGCTGCCTCCTTACACATCTTAAGCTCAGCTTAAAAGTTATCCCATACTTAATGTACCATAACCTAACTGGATGCGTAAACAGACTAACCTACTCTTGTAACAAGTATCTGAGTCTCAGCCAATCACAGCTTGGGTGATGTTGGCCAATCACAGGTGGCCAACTGTTCAAACCATGTTCAAATAAGGCAAAGCCGAGCTATAGCCCTTTAGCTGTTTCTGTACCTCACTTCCATTTTCTATGCATCAGTTTCCTTTTTCTGTCCATATATGTTATCTGATCACCTGGAAGCCCTGGAGTCCTTCTGAACTGGGGGCCACACAATTCCTTCTTTGCTCAGTTAAACTGTTGAATTCAATTTGTCTGATGTATTTCTTTTAACACTCTAAAGATCATATTTATACCTACTAAGCAATATTGTCCTAGGAGTCCCCAACTAGGCATGGGGAAAAGCAAATTATGAAATGGTGCTGTGTGAGACTGGAGTTTGAAATTCATTGAATTTCTTACAGATGCATTTCTTCTGTTAACAGGAAATACTTCAAACCAGAAATTTTGTTAATGAGCACATTTCATAAATCCTAGCTTGAGAAGTAGAGGGAGAAGAGAGTAGCATTCTCCTCTACTCATCTGATATGGTTAGGTGTGTCCCCACCCAAATCTCACCTTGAATTGTATCTCCCATAATTCCCACGTGTTGTGGGAGGGAACCTGTGGGAGATAATGGAATCATGGCCGTGGTTTAACACAAACTGTTCTCGTCGTAGTGAATACGTCTCACAAGATCTGATGGTTTCATGAGAGGAAACCCCTTTCACTTGGCTTTCACTCTTCTCTTGTCTGACGCCATGTGACACCATGCCTTTCATCTTCTGCCATGATTGTGAGGCCTCCCCAGCCACATGGAACTGTGGATCCATTAAACCTCTTTTTTTGTAAATTGCCCAGTCTTGGGTATGTCTTTAACAGTAGCATGAAAACGGACTAATACACCATCTCAAGTACATCTGTCTCTGGGGAAGTGACTGCTTTCTTGATTACTTTATCACCTCCTTCCAAACTCTGGTTGTCTCTTTGGTCTCAGACCAAGCCACTCCCACTCCCACCTCTTCCTCTCTGCTCCAGCCAAGAGATCTATTTAAAATTCTTCGTATTGGTACTCTTCTTTTTCTTTAAGCTTCTTTGACCACAATCTCTTCTGCTTTCACCTTGACTCCCAAATGATTTCCCAACCACTCTGGAAAGTTTTCTCAATCATTCCACTAAATTCACTGCATTGAATTTGCCTGTTTATTCTTCATTTTCTCCTCACTAGTCTGCATCCTCCCAGAAAATAGGTATATCTTCTACCTTATTCGTAGTTAAATCCCCAAACTGAGTGGACGCCTTCTTGGCCAAGAGGACCCAGATACACCCTAAAAAATTGAATTCCTGGTCATGACAGGATGGGAAGTGAGACATGCCTCAGGATGCCTCTCCATTATTAACCTTTAGCCAAAATTCTTTCCTAAGGAGTAAGCAGAAAACAGCCCTAGAAAACAAGAAACAGATGATTCATGCCTTTATCAACTTTGGCCAATCATTGGAGACTGCAACCAGATTCCCCCTCCTGCTTTGCAGGTTAACTTGACAACTCACCAGTTTCATGGCTCATTCCTTTCTGATAAGAGACCATGGACCACTGAGTGGTTGTGACCAGTCTGCAGAAGGTGTGCAGTGAGGGATTCTGTCTCCCCCGCTCTACCTTTTGATGTCAATGGGCCAAAAACTCCACCCTCAAATTATACTAATGCCACCATTTCTTTGAATGTGTAACTCATGGAGAGGCATTAAGCTCAATTGTGCATTTGCATGTTTCTCCTTTTATAAACATTTGTGACTTTTCCTACAGCTTGTTAAATATGTATATTTGGTCTCCCCATTTAGCATAAATTTCTATCTTGTGCTTTCCTCCCTGGAAGTTCTTGCTCTTGGCTTCTAGCTGGAGGCTATCCTTCCCAGACTGTGGGATGCCCAGCCTGCAGGCTGAAATGCTTTATGAAAAATAAGGCTTTCCCTTCCAAATTTATGAGCCCCCTGATACTTAGGTGACAAAGCCTTCTAAGGGTTTAAATATCACCAAAACTTTAGAAAACTGTAATTCCCATTTTGCTGCTCATGCCACCCTACCTCCACTCTCTCTAACAGCATATAAAAGGGAAAATAATTTAAGGTTGACGTTACCTGGAAAAAAAAAAAAAAGCCCAGGCAGACCTTTTAGGAAGGAGAAGAGATTTTCCCCTAGTAATATGGAAACAGATTTCAATTCCTTTCCTTCCTACCTTACAGCTACAGTAATAATAATGTGCCTAATATTTTAGTCTAGGCACACTCTTTCTCAAACTTAAGTACACATAAAAATCACCTAGAGAGTTTGTTAAAACAAATTCTTAGCTTCCAATATGCAAAGATTTCGCCATGTGAATCTCAGTGACCCGAATCCCTTATACTTTATGGTTCCTCTGCCTCAGAAAAACAAGAAAAAAAAGTTTAAATTCATGTATCAATTATAAATAATTGTGTCTCCATTTAGCACAAGCAAGTGATTCCTCAAATAAAACCACCCTTTAACTCAAGTGGTTTTCTTCTGAAAACACAGCTCCACTTCCTCCCACCCTGAGCTCAGTTAGATTAACATTAATGATTCTTCCTTGCAGATGGGCCCCAGAGCTTCGGACCCTGCCAAGCTATTTTCCACTTAGAATGATGCTTGTTATGGCCTCTTGCTTGTAACATGGCTCTATCTCAATTTGGAAGTAGCAGCTGTTTAACAGATGTTCGCCCACTTAGATTAAGAATAGAGACCTTGACAGGTATGGAGAGAGGGTCTGGTAGGCCAAGAAAAGAGAGAAGAGCATTGCAGATATATTATAATAAATTCTAGAAGTTGGGAGCATAGATCCTGGAAAGAAAAACCACCATTGAACTTTATAGTTAACTTTGAGTGATGAAGACTCAGAAGTTATTTTGCCTTTCCCAGGAATGTGTGTCAGTATTTTAAATAATTTTAACTACTACTTTTCTTTCATTTATAAATAAAACACAAATAAAAAAGAGAATTAAACGTCTACATGTCCTAACTTCCTTTCTCCGTGTTAGAATTCATCCTTGTTTATAATGTCTTATATATCCTAGAATTTGTACAAATATCAGAGCATTTAATATAAACATTTTCTGTTTTAAATAATATTCTCTACATTGATTAAACATTTTCTTACAGTATCATGTGCTTCCAAAAAACACATGAGCCCCGATATTTAGTTGACAAAGTGTATTTAAGTGTATAACTCATTGACTTTTATAAACTGAACTCTCAAATGTAACTAGCTGCACAAAGACCAAAAAGCAGTACAAAACAGAATTTCAGGAGTTCTCTTGTGCACATTACTTTTTCATTTAATGAAACAGCTTTGCAATCTCTTCATTCAGTCTGTATGAATCTACTATTTTTTAATATCTATAGAGTGCTTGGCCATATGGCATTACTATAAAGAAATAACTGAGACAGGGCAATTTATAAAGTAAAGAGTTTTAATTGGCTAATGGTTCTGCAGCTGTACAGGAAGCATGGCAGCATCTGCTCAGATTCTGGGGAGGCCTCAGGAAACTTACAATCATGGCAGAAGATGAAGGGGAAGCAGGAACATCTTCCATGTCCAGAGCAGAAGGAAGGAGTGGGGGCAGGTGCCACACACTATTTTAAACAATCAGATCCCACAAGAACTAACTCACTCTCAGATTGCATCTGCCCCCCTGATGCAATCACCTGTCAGCATGCCCCATCTCCAACACTGGGGATTATAATTCAACATGAGACTTAGGCAGGGACAAAATCCAAACCATATCAAAGTGCCATATATTTTTTAATGACTGGGATATTGATGGACATTTAGGCAATATCCAGTTTTGCTTTGTAAATACCTCCATGAAAATTCTTGCACGTGCATCTTTGTACACTTCTGAGAATTCTTTAAAGTGTACTCTTGAAATAGAATTGCAATAACAAAAAAGTATCTGTATTTTAATTGTTATGAATATTTTAAAATTGTCCTGCAAGAAGTTAAGAAATCTACACTAATCCACACTCCCACAAAGGTACCAGCTTCAGAAAATATATTTTAAAATGCATGCTAAATATATACTACTTAGAATATGCTGATAAACAAACAAACAAAAAACTAAACATTACCAGCAGTCTTATCTCTTTGAGGTAACTCGTTATTTATTTTTGTGAACTTTTGGAATTTCTTTCTTAGGTTCAAATGAGGAGAAAGTTTGGTTGATTTGAAAAGGCATCGTGAAGAGACAGTCAGCCTGAGGATACAAGCTCAGTTGATGTTCTAGAAGAGAAAGCTGATCTCTTTCAGTTTAGCACCAAAATCTTTTCACTGCATCATTTTGGCAGCTCCTAAGGCTGTTTCTCCTCTCCCTTTAGACTAACAAACTCATGGCCTGCAAGGAAAGAGGGAGTCATAGACTTATCCAGGAAAGGAGGCATATGGACTCAGCGGCATGCCCAAAGGCCCAGGTACCCACTAACTGAGCTGTGGGGCTTGTTATGCTGCCTGTGCAGGTGACATATAGACATCATAGGATCCATTCATTAGACTCCAGATGCTCTGACAAAGGAAATAGTGCCTTATGCACTGTCATGGAGAGAAAAACTCCTTTCTTTATCTTTCCATGCATTTTTCACTGGTAATGTTCACTGAATAATATCTCTGCTTCGTATATCTGGGAGTAAAATGTGCACAAAAACAGTCTATGTGAGAGATGAGCCGTCACAAAACAGAGCAGCAGATAAAGTCTGATAAAGTTCCTGCCGTATCCATCTCCCTTTCTCACTTGCAGTTGGTACTGGTTGTACCTGTGACACCATATATCTAAGCAAACTACATGAAAAGTTCTTTCAGAAGTATTTCTTCTCTACCTTCTGCCATGGCATTCCTGGGAGAAGAACTCAGAATGGCAGAGATTTTCAAAGGTGAATGGGATCATAGAGACCATGTGGTGTGGGACTTCTCCAAAACCTCCAAAGACTGTGCTTAAACAATTGCTTCTAAAGGCCCAGCATTGGCAGAGGTTATGAATAAAATCTGGAATGGGGTCCAGGAATATACATTTTTTACTAGGGTGATGCTGATACAGCAAGACCTCTAGTTTGCATTTAGAAAACATCATTTAAGTTCAAACCTCCAAGTGAATAAGTGAAGAAACTGAAGTCAAGTCCAGTGAGTATTCTATTACACAATACCAAAGAAATGCTTTGTTATTCACCCTTCCAAAGTTGGAACTCTATTCACATGAGCTCCAAGTATTTCCTCAGAAGATGCTTACTGATTTATGAAGGAGATATAGTCACTTGACAGCAGACAAAACTGGCAGACCCTTTCCTAACCAAGTGATCAAAGTTAATGTCATCAGTTATGAACAAATCAGTAAATGGTACAGATGAGACAGGGAAATGATGCAATAAGAAGAACACAGCATCATTTTTATGGTATTCTTGCCAAAAATGTGTAATCTAAATTTTTAATCTTAGGAAATATTTGCTCAACCCAAACTGAGGTATATTTGACAAAATAACTGGCTAGTATTCTCCAAAAAATGTCAAGGTCATAAAAGACAAAAAAGCTAATGAACTGTCACAGATTAAAGGATACTGAAAGGACACATGAGGGCAAAATGTAACATATCATTCAGGATTGGGTTGTGAAAGAGAAGATGACATCAGTGGAACAAGTAGGAGAATTTAATAAAGTCTTTAGATACTCATACGTTATCAATGTTAATTTCTTATTCTAATAATTGTACTGTGGTTATGGTTATATGTTAACATTTTTGGAATCTGGTTAAAGGGCATACTGGAATTCATTTTTACCAGTTCTGCAATGTCTTTGTAAGTCCAAAAGTTTTCAAAATCAAAAGCTTAAAAAACAGAAAATTAAAAGGTAAGAATTCTACTGTACTCTCAGACTCCATAAAATTTCAGAGATGAAGAAATGGTAAAGATATCGACTTATAAAACTGATTTTTGCCTCTGAAGGCAAGAAAACAGAGAAAAGGCTGGGATATAACACAAGTTTTACAACTTTATTTGGTGTCCTTGGATAAATCATTAACTTCCTTTGGCTTCAATTTATTACATAAAACCATTATTAAATATAGTCAACTATTGTGTCATTCCGTTAATAAGTAGAATAGGCTGCAGATAGAAAGGAAATGTATAGTAGGTACTATAATTCCTCCCTACAACACTAAAACACTCTTACTTCATCCTAGATGACAATTTAAATCTTAGACTGTATTTCTCCTCTAGAATAGAATCTATATGTAAGTTTATCTTGTTTGTAGCCAAAATCTCAGCACCTAGAATAGTTTGCTGTCACAAAATATTTATCCTTTAAATATCTCCTGATTAAATTAATGAACAAACAAATCCATCATTACCTCTTTGCTGGACCATACCAAAATTTATTCCTTCTACAAATTACCCAATGTTACGAATTGGCAAAGCTACCCTATTTTCTTGTTCTTTCTTAATTGTTTGATACTTGGCCATTGTTGTTTCAGGCAATATTGTAGCTATCTTTCTGGCGCAGTTGAAGACTCTATAACTGGGCATTTGCCATTCAAAGTAGGTAGAGCAGCACATTCAAGAGGGAAATGGTCCTGAGGCATTCTCACAGATAAAGGTAAGTCGAATGTTTATGAAGAAATTTAACTTGAGCTTCTGGAAGGTAATCTCTAAGAATGTCATGCCTAAAAAGAGTTTCTTTGTTTGCATGGTGACTGTGGGTGACACTAAATGGTCTAACAATGTAATTTAGGGTGAGGTCTGGCCAGACTTTAAGGCTGGGGCTAGTCATGCCAGGAAAACCAATAATGTTACCTGGGGTGAGGACTTTGGATCATACACTATCAGTCAACCTATAGATTGAGGTCAACCACATGGGCAATCAATCAGTCGATCCTATCTATATCATGCAGTCCGAGTCAAAATTCTGAACAAGGAGTCTTAGTGGGCTTCCGTTTTTGGCAGTCCTCCAAGCATATTGTCATACAACATTGGCAGGAAGGTAACACATCCTGACTTCTCAGGGAGAGAACAACAGAAGTTCCACCAGGGAAATAAAGTGGAGTCAGATTTATAGACGATGTTAAGGTATGAATAAAGAAGTATGTCAGTTGTGTGCATTCTGTGACAACCTAAAACACAGAGGAAGAAATTTCAGTGAAGGAGTTCAAATCAGAATACAAAACAGTAACTACAAGTTCTGAAACACTGAGTAACTTGGGGGAGTGTCACACAATAGAAAAGTTAAGCCCTAATAATCTGCAAGAGTCCTTTAATTCTGTGTTATCAAGATGACACTGTACAAGACTTGCAAGGAATTCCATGTTCTCATCTCCGGCTACTACTCCACTTCTTCTCTCAAAATTTTTCTCATAGTATCATATACTACAACTAGAATGAATTGGTCTTATTTTGTACTTTCTTAAATATGCCATTGTCTGTGTTGTGTTGTTCCTTCTGTTTGGAATGCTTTTCCACACTCTCTTTGTCTGACTAACTCATGGTTATAACTTAGGAAACATTGCCGCTAGAAAACCTTAATTGTCTCCACGTTTGGCTGAGATGTGCCTTTCTGTGGTCCACTAACTTGATATTCTTGCTCTTTCGTAACACTTGTGCCCTGGTGTTGTATGTATCTGCATAAACTCTCTACCCGGCTAGATTAAATGCTAACTGATTAATGGCAGGAAATGTGCTCACTTTAGTCATCACTGAATTCTGCACATCTGGAACACTTCTTTTTATAGGTAATGAATAAATGTTCACTATTTGTTAAATAGCTGAATAAATACATTTTATAAATACTGCTTTTGGCTTATTCATTTTTATTTGATTGTTTTAGGAACAGGGTCTTGCATTGTTGCCCAGGCTGGCCTTGAACTCCTGGGCTCAAGCAATCCTTGAGTAGCTGGGATTACAGGCCTGCACCGCTGTGCCCTATTAATTTTTAGCAAGGGGCATTATATGCCACTCAACTATCTGATATTTCCATCATAAATTCTGATTGACATTTCTCTGTTTATTTTAAGCCAGGAATAAGCTTAACTCTCAAGAAAGATTCTCTGGAGATTATGGCTATTTTATTGTATGGACTGATCTTACATCAGTACCTTAGCGTGGCATAGCAAAATAAGTTCTGGACTGGAAGGGAGTTGACTGGATTTCTAAGTGATCTAGCAACAAATTCTGTAACTTAATGACTACAGTATAAGACTGCTCTTTCTAGCAAGTGGACATCAAGTAGACTGTAAATATTAGCAATCTCTATGGCAATCCCTGAGATCAGAGAATCTCTATCACAGAAAAATAGAAAAGCTTATTTGCTAGCTGAAGGAAGAGTAGGCTCCTAAGTCTTACCTATTACCAATGTTGCCTGGACTGAATTTGTTTTAGTAACTTTTTTTTTTCTGTTTCTTTTTCCCTTTCTCAATGAAGAAGACATTTGTGGATTCTTTCTTTTTCTCTCTCTCTCTCATTTTGCCTTTCTCTCTTCCTTCCTGCACGCCCCAACTCTCAGGATCTCTAGTGCATTATTAACTGGGGCTTGTTCAATTAAAGGGGACGTGGACCTTCATATTTCGTGGTTCCTCAACAATGTTCAGGCTGGCAGGCCCAGGAGGAACTGCAGTCCCTGAGACACTGGCTGCATGAGCTAATAGGAAAAGATGAGCAATAAAAAGAGATTATGAGAGAAATCAATAGGTTCATACTGGCCCCACATGTCCACAAACATCTTTTTGCTGCTGGAGAATCACTTCTGAGATTGTAGCCATCATTACTGCAGTATTTATTTCTCTCTCTCTGACCCATCAAATATCTGCCAAGAATCAGGAGTCTATCTGGCTCTGGCATTTTAAGCTCTCTTAATTCTCTATAGGTCAGGTTTTTGGTCTTTTCTCTTATTTCCTAACTACAAGCCAGAGACTACAGTTTCTTTAACTGGCTGACCACAGGCCTGAAATATTGTGCAAGAAATTGTGGAATTCACAGGGAAGTAGGGATTGGTCTTAATGACTTTATTCTAATTCTGAGCTTCAAAGATTGTGTGGCTAAATGACCATTTTGTCTAAGATGAAAACTTGCTGTTGGCTTCATAAATACATATTTATTCAACAAATATTTATCGGGCATGGTGTGTCTGGTATTAATTTATGTTTTTGGTTTCATTGATTATATCTACCTATTTTGTAAATTTTAGAAAGGTTCTGCCTGGTGATTTGTCCCATGTACCACACTCCTGATAGCAGACACAGTCCCTGAGCCTCCACATTCTGTAGTCATTTATCTTGATGTTTCCCAAAATGTGGTGCAAAACTGTCTGTCTCAGACAAGTTGCTAGAGTGTAGTAGTTATGAATATGGCTCTAGAGCTGAATTGTACCTTAGCCATTTACCATCTATGAGACACTGGGCAAAGGACTTAACCATCTAAAATCATGTCTTGTAGAGTAAGTCCTGAATAAAGAGCAACTATCAGCATTATCTAGCGATTCTATCAAAATGCAGATCTAGAGATGTTTTAGTGGTGGACTGACTGTCTGCAGCAAGATGATCTTTATTTATTGAAACCTGCAGACACACTGAATTTTATACTTTCCCCTTAAATTTTCTCATTTTTTCTTCCCCCCATTTCTATCAATGACTGGGTTCAAATCTGATCCTTGCATTTTTCATGATGTATAATTTAGTCAAGTTTCTTGAACTCTCTGATACTCAATTTTTTTCACATGTAAAGACAATATTTTCTTTTTTTTTT
Source organism: Rhinopithecus bieti (assembly GCF_001698545.2). NCBI lineage: Eukaryota > Metazoa > Chordata > Mammalia > Primates > Cercopithecidae > Rhinopithecus > Rhinopithecus bieti. Next base: position 1,226,347 of record NW_016805506.1, on the reverse strand, counting down.
TTTTTTTTTTTTTCTTTATTATCTATACTTCTAAGTTGTCTAGAGGTCCATGGTGCATAACGTGCCAAGGTTTGTCTACAATGATATACTTATGCCAATGTTGGTGTGCGTCGCACCAAGGAAACGTCGTCAGCAACCCCCATCAATTCCATTCCATTTCTATATCTCATCTGTAATAACTCCCAATGCAAGCCTCCTCCTCCCCCCTGGCCCCCTCCCCAATGATAGGCCCTAGTGCGTGATGTTCCCCTTCCCACATGTAAAGACAATATTTTCAATGTTCCTAGTGATGATGAATGAGGCAAGGATTAAATAACAGAGAATACCCAATACAAGGAAAGTCATCATTTGTTACCATGTAACAAGCATTGCCTTATGGTGTTTAGCTATCTCAGCCACTTTGTAAGGTAGGTAGGTATCATCATGTCCATTTTACAGATGAAGAAACTGAAGCTCAAATAGCTAAACCATTTGCACACAGTCTCACGGATAGTAAGTGGCAGATCCAGGATTTGAAAGCACAACCATTTTGGAATGTGGATATTATATCAATAAAGTGTCTTCTACTTTTCTTATGGTTTTGTAAAGTTTCACCTCTAATGAAGAAACATGCAGGTAATGTCCTCTCAGGAGAGGCTTTTCTGAAATCAGGCAGCAGATAGAGATTTTTTGATATTTGTACTCTTCACCAGTGTGCTATATATTTATGAACAATGTTTTTACAACAGTACAGGCAATTTTAGCAAAACAAACAAGCAAACAAAAAAAACACTAAACTCCTAACAATAAAAGTTGCTGGAGTAGAAATTACTATGTATCCATATAGCTCATTACATATCTTTGCTAATAGAGTGTTTCAGGTCACCTTATAGGGTTAAGGAAGCCCCACTGTCCTTGTATTAATTAATTTATTTTATTCTCAATCTTATTTCTTAGACTCTATTTTGTTGCTATTCAAGAGGTATCTATACACTAGTTATAAGTAGTGAAGAAGACAGTAAAGTTCCCTGACATATGGCACTTAATTTTAATGGGGGGATGTAGATAAAAATTACTATATAATGAGCTGTATGGGTACATACTACTTTCTACTCCAACAACTTTTGTTGTTAGGGGCTTAGTGTGATATTTTTGCTAAAATTGCCTGCAATATTTTAAAACCATTGGTCATAAATATAAAACATACTGATGAAGAGCAATATGATGGAATAGGACTTCCCAGTGTTCCCCCTGCAGACACATCAATTTGAACAACAATCAACACGCAAAAGTACCTTCACAAGAGCAAAGGAAACCAGGTGAGTGATTTTAGCACTGGGGTATAGCACAGAAATCAGAAAAGGTGTATTAAAGAGAGTAAGACAGGCAGTTTTATATTACCTGAATCACCCCTTTGAAAATTCCAAGCAGCACATCGTGTAAAGAGCCACTCTTCAACTGGGGGAAGGAGAAGAAAGTGAGATTTGAACTTTTCCTTGAACCCCAACATTGGACCTGCACCAATAAAACCCAACACTGAGCAGGCTATCACAAACACAGAATTCAGGGTAGTACCTATGGACTGAGTCTCCAGGCCTGTCCTGGCACCAGATTGGACCCTGCTGCTCCAGGTTCCAGGCCTGCTCATTGGATTCAGTCTCCAGGCCTGCCTCACTATCAGGCCAACCCCACTGGCTCTGGGTTCTGGACCAGTTGCAGCACAGGGCTACTCCCATCACCAGGTAAGCCCTCCCAGATTTAGGCTCTAGGCCTGCCCCACAGACTCAGTCTCTAGGCTGGCCCCAGCAACCCTGGGCTCAGGCCTGCCCCAGCACCAAGCTGGTTTCTGCATCCCTAGTCATCACTCTAGCACTCACAGATTCACCCATCAGGATGGACCCTGTGCATATAGAATTCAGGTTTGCCCAGTATCAGGTCAGCCTCTATGACCCCAGGCTCCAGTCCTGCCCCAGGTTTCAGAAAAGCCCAGAGCTAGGCACACACACAACCCCAGGCTCAGGCCCACCCTGGCACTAAGTTAGTAATCCTTGCCTCAGGCACTAGGATAGAACCCATCGGCTCAGGCTTTAGGCCTGCCAAGTATAAGATTGGTTCCTGGTTCCATTCTCCAGGCCAGATCCTGGAGCCACATGCTCTAGCAGACCTAGAGTTCAGACCTGCCCAGGGTCCAGGCTTATCTCAGTAGATCCTAGCACCAGGTAAGACTCCTGAACCTTGGCTCCAGGACTGACTCTCAGCACCCAGGATCTAGACCAGCCCCTAAAATCCCAGGACCCAGGCCAGCCCTCATGTTCCTAGCCTTCTGGTCAGCATCATCACACTCAGCTTCCAAGCAAGGCCCTGCAGCCCTTGGCTCCAGGCAAGTTTCTGTGGATCCAAGCACAAGGTCAGCACCTGCCATTCTAGGCTGCAGTCTGGCCCCTGTGGGTGCAGGCTTCATGTCTTCCCAAGCACCAGGCCATCCCCAGGTTCCAGTTAGATCCCAGTGGCCCAAAGTTCCAGTGGACCCAGGGGCCAGGCCTGCTTCAAAAAACCCAGGGCCTAGGCTTACCTCAGGAGACCCTAGTGACTGTCCAGCCCCTGTGGACCAAGACTCTAAGAACAACCCTGCAGACTTAGGCTCCAGGCCCATCCCAGTAGACCTAGGCTCTAGGCTCATCATAGCACCTGGCTAGCTCCTTCAGACTCAGGCTCAAGGGATATTCCAGTGTCAGGTTAGCCTCTGTAGATTCATGCTTCAGTAAAGACCCCATGAATCTAATCAAAAGGTCTAGCACCATTGATCCAGCTTTCAGGTCCAACTCTGCAGATCCCAGGCACCAGGCCCACTCATCTGCTGACCCTGACACTAGACCAGCTTGCCTAGAAACTTCAGAAGCAAACCTATTCATGAACTGTGCCAGATGGACTATTAGAATCTCTCTGGAGAGGCTCACTGTTGAAAGCTTTTTTGAAACAAAGCCAGTCTGCAATGTTTGGAATAAGTCCATCCTTCTTTAAATACACAGAAACCAACACATGGCCACAGAACCAAGAACAATCAGGAAAACATGACACCCACAAAGGAATAATGCACCAGTAACCAACTATAAATAAGTGGAGATTTACAAATTGCCTAACAAAATATTAAAATAATTGTTTTAAAGAAGTTCAGTAAACTTCAAGAAAACACAGAGAAAAAAATTCAATGAAATCAGAAAAGCAATAAATGACCAAAACAAAAAAATAATACCAGAGATATTGAAATTATTTTTAAAAAATCAAACAGAAATTCTGGAGCTAAATATACCATGAAGAAAATTAAAAATGCAATAGAGAGCATCAACAGCAGAACTGATTAAGCAGAAGAAAGAATTTGAGAACTTGAAGACAGGTTATTTGAATATGTACAATCAGAGGAGAAAAGATCCAAATGGAAAAAAAAGAATGGATAAATATTATGGGACTTTTGGGAAAGCATGAAAAGGACAAGGCTTTTGATTTATATGAATTAATGAAGGAGAAGAGAGAGACAAAGGGATATCTAAAGAAAGAATAGAAGAAAACTTTCTAAATTGGGAGAAAGATATAAATATTCAGGTACATAAAGGTTAAAGATATCTAATTAGATCCAATCCAAACAGGACTATACCAAGTCATGTGATAATCAAACTGTCAAAATTAATGATAAAGATGGAATTCTGAAAGCCACAAAGGAAAACAAGAATATCACATATATGAGAATTTCAGAACTACTGGAAACAAACCTCTCAGTAGAAATCTTACAGGCCAGGAGAGATTGGGTTGATATATGCAAAGTGTTGGAGAAAAAAAAACAAATCATCAATCAAGATTATTTTACCCACAGAATCCATCCTTCAGAGAAGGAGAGACATAGGCTTTCCAACACAAACAAAAGTGAGGGAGTTCATCACCACCAGGAAGACCTGTCTCACAAGAAATACTAAAGGTAGTCTTTAAAGATGAAAGAAAAAGATGCTAGCTAGCAACAGAGAAACATAGAAAAGTATAAAACTCATTGACAAAAGTACGTACACTGTCAAATTCAGAATGCTTTAATATTGAAATGGTGGGATGTAAATCACTTAAATCTTTACTAAGAAGGTCAAAAGAAAACACTGTTAAAAATAATAATAGTTACAATAATTTCTTAAGGAATATGCCATTTAAAGAGATATAAGTCATGGCATCAAAAACACAAAATTTGAGGAGATGTTGAGTTTTTTTAATGAGGTCAAAATTAGTTGTTATCAGCTCAAAATAGCCTATTATAACAATAAGATGTCTTACATAACTCATAAAGAAAAAAATAGTAGCTATCAAAATAATAAAAAGAATCCAAGTATACATTAGAAAAAAATAACCTAATTACCAAGAAAGGCAGAAAGACAAGAAGAAAGGAATAAATAATCTACAAAACTACCAGAAAGCAATTAACAAAATGGCAGTAGTCATTAACTAACAATAATCACCTTAAATATACATGAATTTTTTTAATCAAAAGATACAGAATGACTAAAGGTATAAAAACAAGACCCACCTATTGTGCTGCCTACAAAAGCCTCACTTTACCTATAAGGACACACGTAGACTGAAAGTGAAGGTATGTAAAAAATATTCCATGTAGATGGAAATCAAAAGAGAGCAGTGGTAGCTACATTTATATCAGATAAAATAGACTTGTGTGAAGAGTGAGACAGACTATAATATAGTAATACTAGGGACTTCAATACTCCTCTTTGGGCAATGGACGGATTATCCAGACAGAATCAATAGTGAAACTTTGGATTTAAACCACACTAAACCAAATGGATCTAACAGACACGCACAGAACATTCCACACAAAAAAGCAGAATATACATTCTTCTCAAGAGCACACAGAACTTCTCTAGGATAGGTTATATGCTAGGCCACAGAAAAGTTTTAACAAATTTAAGAAGATTGAAATCATGTCAAGTGTGTTTTCTTAGCACAATGGTATAAAGTTAGAAATCAGTGACAGAAGAAATCTTGGAAGACTCACAAATATGTGGGAATTGAGACAAACAAAAATGGACAAACAACATATCAATATTTAAGGCATGCAACAAAAGGAGTTCTAAGAGGAACATTTATAACATACATTCCTGCATCAAAATAGAGAAAAGATTTTAAGTAAACAACCTAATATTATACCTTAGGAGAGTAGAGAAAGAAGAACAAACTAACCCCAACATTAGTAGAAGAAATAAAATGATTAGTAACATAGTAGGTGTAAGCAAAATAGAGACTAGAAAAAAACAATAAAAAGATTAACAAAACTAAGAGTTTTATTTAAGATTAACAAAATTTACAAACCTTTCACTAGACTAAGAAAATAAAGAGAAGATGAAAATAAATAAAATCAGAAATGAAAGAGGAGACATTACAACTGACACCTCAGCAATAAAAAGCATCAGAAGACATTACTATAAACAATTATATATCAATGAGTTGGATAACCTAGAAGAAAAGCATAAATTCCTAGATGCATGCAGTCTATCGAGACAGAATTATGAAGAAATAGAAAATCTGAACAGACCAATAACAAGGAAGAAGATTAAGTCAATAATAAAGTCTTCTATCAAAAATAAAAAGTCAATAATAAAGTAAAGTCTTTCATCAAAATAAAAGGCTTAGGAAATGACAGCTTCACTGCTGAATTTTACCAAACACTTAAAAAAGAACTAATAACAATTTTTCTCATAATCGTTGAAAAAAATGAAGAAAAGGAAATACTTCCAAACTCATTTTATGAGGCCAGCATTACACTGATACTAAAGCCAGATAAAAACACTACCAGAAAAGAAAATTACAGGCCAATATTCCTGATAAGCATAGATGCAAAAATTTGCAGTAAAGTATTAGCAAACCAAATTCAACAACACATTAAAAGGAGCTTTCTAACAGAATAGTTTATATTCCTTTGGGAATACTATGCAGCCATAAACAAGAATGAGATCATGTCCTTTGCAGGGACACGGATGGCACTGGAGGCCATTATCCTTACCAAACTAATGCAGGAACAGAAAAACAAATACCGCATGTTCTCAGTTATAAATGGGAGCTAAATGATGAGAACACATGGATACATAGAGGGCAACAACACACACTGGGGCTTCCAGAGGGTGGAGAGTGAGAGGAGGGAGAGAATCAGGAAAAATAACTAGTGTGTACTAGGGTTACTATCTGGGTGATGAAATCATCTGTACAATGAACCCCAACAACACAAGTTTACCTATGCAACAAACCTGCACTTGTACCCCTAAACTGAAAAGTTAAAAAATAAATAAAAGGATGTTTCACCATGATAAAGTGGGATTTATCCCAGAAATGCAAGACAGCTCAACATACACAAATCTATAAGTGTAATATACCACATTAATAGAATGAAGGACAAAAAAACACACAATCCTCTTAATAGATGCAGAGAAAACAGTTGACAAAATTCAACATCATTTCATAATAAAAACTCTCAATAAACTAGGTGTAGAGGGAATGTACATGAAATAATGCTTAATATCACTAATCCTCAGGAAAATGCAAACAAAAACCATAATGTGCTACTGTCTCACACTTGTTTGAAAATCTTTTGTCAAAAACTCAAAAGATAACAAGGGTTGGAAAGGAAGTGGAGAAAAGGGAAACCTTGTACACTATTGGTATAGCCATTATGGAAAACAGTATGAAAGTTCCTCAGAAAATTAAAAATAGAACTACCACATGATCCAGTAATTCCTCTCTTGAGTACAAATTCAAAGGATATGAAATCAGTTTGTCTAAGAAATATATCTGCAATTCCATGATTATTGTACCATTATTTGCAATAGCCAAGATGTGGGATCAATCTAAGTGTCATCAATGGATGAATGGATAAAGAACATATGTTATATGTAACATTGCTGCCTTTTTTTAAAAAAAGAAAAAAAAGAAAGAAAACCCTGCTATTTACAACAACATGGATAAACCTGGAGGACTTTAGGTTTATAAGGCAGGCACAAATAGAGAAGTGTCACAGCATCTCACTTATATTTGGAATCTAAAATAGTTGGACTCATAGAAGCAAAGAGTAGAACAGTGAATACCAGGAGCTGGGGAGATGTTGGTCAAAAGTTACAAAATGTTGATTAGATAGGAAGAATCTACAGATCCCTCTATTCAACAGATCCATTGTACAACATGGTGACTATAGTTAATAGGAATGTACAATATTCTTGAAAATTACTAAGAGTAGACTTTACATGTTCTCACCACACACAAAAAAACTGGTATGTGAGCTAGTTCATATGCTAGGTAATTTGATTTGGCCATTCTGAAGTGTATATATACTTCAAAATATGATGTTGTACAAAAAAAAAGTCTACATAATTTTGTTAATTAAAAAATAAATTTTAAAAAATTACTAAGATAAAATTGAAAATTATAATTGGTTTTGTAAATGTTATAAGTGATATAAATAAGATATCTAAGGGCAAAGAATGTATTTGAGAGAATAGGAGAAGAAACTAAAAAATACTTCACTTGAAAAGAAAAAGATTGTGTTCAGAGATATTGCATCCACTTGTAACTGCTAAGCTGTTCATGGTGGCACACATAATGCTCTAAGTAACTTTACTGTCTTTATGGGCTTTTAATGTGTATTCATGTTCTTAGACTTCATATTAAGAATATTTCATCTCAAGCAATATTGGGATCTTTGAAAACATAATGCCTTCCAAGACCAATGCCCAGGATAGTCAAAGCAGGTAATTTTCTCTGATGTAAACGTTTACTATGATGTTCACATCCTTATTATTTTCTTATAAAAAAGTTATAAAATTTTCTACCCATAATATTTTTCATAGAAATAACCTTAGAATAGTCTTTTTGAGAAGATTCCATACTGTTCTCATCCTTGCTACACTTCATTGATCAGAGTCGGGCACCTGTTCCCCAAGACAGCCCAGGTACAATCTGGTCAGTGACCCATGAAATGATCCTGTATAAACAATAAGCTGTACCAGTTAGATCTCTTTCTCTAAGATACTTGGATCAGATAACATTAGAGAATTATGTTGATAGCTTTGGGGAAGCTAAAATGGAAGTGGTCATAGAGACTATGAAGTAGAGTGAGGAGGGGTTTGAAAAAAAATTTGAGAAAGTCGTGTGACGAGGTTTTAGTGCAATAAATAAGCAAATGTTATGATAAAAGAGAGAAATGACAATGAAGCTAATCTTTACTGAGCTAACTAACAAAAAGGAAAGAGAAGTGGAAATCCAAAGAATACCTGAATGACATTAATTTTGAAAAACTCCAGTAGGTATCTACCAATGTCTGCTGCCAGAGACTTTAGAACTTTGCATTGGTTTTCATTTTCAAGAGGCTGAATGAGCATTTGGGTGGCATGTTGTAAGAGAATTAAAGAATGGAGTTGAGACTAGACTGTATAAACTCATAGGTGTGTCTTAATTATGAGAGTCTAAATTTAAGATCCCAAATCATCTACACCCACACAATTTACTGTCTACATTAAACATCACTTTAGTAATCCATTGCTTTCATCTGCAGGACTTTACAATTCTAAGAAACTGTTGCCAAGGAAAATAAATTTTGAAAATGATTTTCTTGTTCATTCCAGGATCTTCACAAAAAGCTCATTTAAATAAACACCAATTGGTTAAATGCCTCTATAGCATCAAATGATAGCTAGCCCCAAAATAGTCTTCCAACTAAAATATTCACCAATTCTAAACAATTATATCTGAATTATTATTATTATTATTATTATTATTATTTTGAGACGGAGTCTCGCTCTGTCGCCCAGGCTGGAGTGCAGTGGCCGGATCTCAGCTCACTGCAAGCTCTGCCTCCCGGGTTTATGCCATTCTCCTGCCTCAGCCTCACGAGTAGCTGGGACTACACTGAATTCTTACCCAATCCTAATCAAACCACTTCATTGAAAGACCCCTACATTTTATGAATATTCTAATTTTATCTTTCTCACTTCAAATATTTACTGAGTCTGCCAAGATGATATATTCCCTTCCTATAAGAATCAATTCAGCTTTTCCTTATCTTCAGGTTGTTTTTGTTTTAATATCACATGGTATTTTATGTAAGACCAGCTTGAGAAAACAAAAAATCCCCTAGTAACTTCCAGAATCGAAAGCCTTATGCTTTTGTGCATTTACATCATACACTTTAAGATTTTGTCAAATGACCTGCCTTAATCAGGAATTTTAATCCTTCCTCCCACCCAATCCCATTTATTCTCTTTCCACAATTCTTAGGCATGGCATTCCTCTCACTCATGTTTTAAAATGGAGAGTTTTTTGCTCATATTTCATGTGCTGTAGTCTCTGAATTGTCCCAGGCTAAGTCTCTTTTTTATCTCTGTAAATCTTTCTATTTTATTTCCTCACCGAAGTGCAAATATTTGAATCTGTAATAGATCAAACCTTTGTCGAAATTTCTTTCAAATTATATTAACATTAGGCTGAGGTACATAGAAAAGATGATGTGATTTTTCTATCTCTGTATGTGTGTATGATTGCATATGTGTATGTATGCAATTTCAAAAGAGAAAAACAGATAAACACACAAAATGTCTACCAACATCAACCCTTTCATCAAATAGCAACCAAATTAAAAAGGAAACCCAAGATAAATTCAGGTCCATATTTCAGAAGAAGTGAATGAGGACCTCTTTATTTCCAATGCAATAGAAATGCAAAGCGGAAGAAATCAATGCAAACCAGTATGTCTTGGATCAGCACATTTTAAAACAAAATGTACCTTTGTATCTAAAAATCTGAGAGCCATGAATATTTAACACAGAGAGAAAAGAATGATTTTGTCAGCCTGTAAAGCAAGTCCCAGGGTAGCTTAAATTCTGCTGCCTTCTATTAGCTTCTCAGCTCAGTAAACAAAATGAGTCATTCAGGGAGAAGGAGAGGAAGGAGGTAAGGACCAGGGGAGGCTGAGTGAGAGGGTACGTCTGAGGCTTGGGAAGGGGCGAACTCGGGACTGGTAGTGGAGGGGAGAGAATGATGAGGTTTAATGCCAGCTAGTGGTCATGAGCTCTCTGGCTGGGGATAGAGCAGCTGGAGATAGTCTGTGAAAAGAATTATTAAAAATCCTACCAGTTTTTGGAACCAAAGGAAGCAGTGAGTGGCTATTGTAGTAAAGGGATCTAAGGGATTGATTTCGCTATTCCAGGATGCATGTCTTGTTCAGCTAATCTCTCCAAGGATCTCTCTCCTCATCTCTTAAAGGGTAGTAATCCCAGCTCTTTGCTTTAGAAGAATATCTTGGGGATAAATGAAGCGCATTAGCTGAAATCCATGCTAAATATTTGATGGCTGTATCTGAAGCCACACAAGGGAATATTTGATCAGCTTGCTAGCTTCATGGGGGGACAATTCTTAATGTGGCATAATTCAAAACTTTTATTACAGCCCAACCCCTGTCATTATGACTCAGATAATGTTCCCAGGAGTTTGCCTAATACTCAGAAAACAACATTGTGCAGGCTAATGATGTATTGATTCTTTGGCTATGAGGTCTGCATGAAAGGAAAACGATGATGAGTGGGCTGGGATGGCACACATGGGTGTGTAGCTGCATTAAACAATACTAATCAACAAGTTTGGCTGCTCCTTCAGCCTTTCCTTCCCCCCCCCCCC